>NC_091179.1:1080563-1209838 GCF_040958095.1 Procambarus clarkii
TTTTGAAGACACGTTTCCTCTTGCGCCCAACGAGTGAATACTGAGACCAGACCCCATAGGTCCCTATCCTCCTCATCATTCGTCTCACTGTGTCTCCACAGCTTGCACCGCCCATTTGAGACAGCGTCTGGACCTGTTAAAATAATGCATAAGCTGTAAGGTAATAGAGAATAATATATATCTTTCAATCTCAACATTAGATTTTCTAATTTCCAACTGTATTAAATAAATAGCATTAAAATATTTTCCTTCTTAACTATTACAAAAATCAACGAATTTGAGTAACTTTTGCTTTTGTTTTATTTGTACCTTAAACATAACACTGAACAATCAATTATGTGCCACCCCACCTTACTTCATCTGCAAAAAAACTAATCAAAAGACATATGTACAAGGCTAAAAAAATTCAGCAACACTTACCATACTCAGGCTAAAAGAATTAAGCAACACTTACCATACTCTTTTTATATTCACTGTTAACTTTTAGCTCATGTGACAGACTTTCCACCTGCTCAACAGTTTCAAGTGGGGATGGAAGAATGTCTTCCAGGATTGGTATATCTCCATGTGTTTTTGACATATGGGTTTCCGTCATTTTGACAATATTCAGGATATCCCCTGATAAAAATGTCAATTTTGATAATTCCTTCATTATGTATTCCATTTTTTCTGTTACTGCAAAAAAAAAGGCTTACTAGAACAAGCATTTAGTGTTGCATATATGTGATATATGTATTGATCCTTAGTGGATCCTATTTTAGTGACAGACACATTGGTGTCAGGTCACTGTCAAATGGGCTACTGTCATGTAGCCTTCAATTATGTAACCTCTCCCATTCTATGATAGGGGTGACACAGGGCAGCATCCTTAGACCCCCTCCTATTTGTTATATACATCAATGATCTGCTTTATGTCTCTAACATGATTAAACCTGTATTGTTTGATGATACTACCATCATCTACTTAGTTGCTTTACAAGAATGTAAAATTTCAAGTCTGTACTCTCCCTCAATGTATTTTCTTGTATGTATAACAAAAAATAATCAACACATAATAAATCGGTACTTACTAGATTTTTCGAAAGGAGAGCTTTCAGTTCTGTCTTGTCTTGGAGTTTGAGGGGAAGGTTTTGTACTCGGCCTGTAGATAGACTTGTTGGTCCCACAAGATTCTGTCAGGGGTGGAAGTGTATTAGCATTGTATAGAAAATATTTACAAAATAGTTTTAAATACATAAAACTACAAATAGAAATTATTGAATTATTACATTAGCTTATAGCTTTTATGAATGCATTAAAAAATTTTGTTTCACACAATGGAGCGACACCATTTAAAGTGTTTCCATCACCCTGAAGGCTGGTAAAAATATATTACATTAAAATCATACACAAGTACGTTACTATCTGTGTATGTAAATGTTTCAACAGTTACTTAAAGCTTACCAGTTCTGTCTTGTCTAGGAGTTCGAGGGGAAGGTATTTTACTGGGCCTGTAGAGAGACTTGCTGGTCCCACATGATTCTGTCAGGGGTGGAAGCGTATTAGCATTGTATAGAAAATATTTACAAAATAGTTTTAAATACATAAAACTACAAATAGTAATTATTGAATTATTACATTAGCTTATAGCTTTTATGAATGCATTAAAAAATTTTGTTTCACACAATGGAGCGACACCATTTAAAGTGTTTCCATCACCCTGAAGGCTGGTAAAAATATATTACATTAAAATCATACACAAGTACGTTACTATCTGTGTATGTAAATGTTTCTCCAGTTACTTAAAGCTTACCAGTTCTGTCTTGTCTAGGAGTTTGAGGGGAAGGTTTTGTACTCGGCCTGTAGATAGACTTGTTGGTCCCACAAGATTCTGTCAGGGGAGGAAGCGTATTAGCATTGTATAGAAAATATTTACAAAATAGTTTTAAATACATAAAACTACAAATAGTAATTATTGAATTATTACATTAGCTTATAGCTTTTATGAATGCATTAAAAAATTCTGTTTCACACAATGGAGCGACACCATTTAAAGTGTTTCCATCACCCTGAAGGCTGGTAAAAATATATTACATTAAAATCATACACAAGTACGTTACTATCTGTGTATGTAAATGTTTCTCCAGTTACTTAAAGCTTACCAGTTCTGTCTTGTCTAGGAGTTTGAGGGGAAGGTTTTGTACTCGGCCTGTAGATAGACTTGTTGGTCCCACAAGATTCTGTCAGGGGTGGAAGCGTATTAGCATTGTATAGAAAATATTTACAAAATAGTTTTAAATACATAAAACTACAATTAGTAATTATTGAATTATTACATTAGCTTATAGCTTTTATGAATGCATTAAAAAATTTTGTTTCACACAATGGAGCGACACCATTTAAAGTGTTTCCATCACCCTGAAGGCTGGTAAAAATATATTACATTAAAATCATACACAAGTACGTTACTATCTGTGTATGTAAATGTTTCTCCAGTTACTTAAAGCTTACCAGTTCTGTCTTGTCTAGGAGTTTGAGGGGAAGGTTTTGTACTCGGCCTGTAGATAGACTTGTTGGTCCCACAAGATTCTGTCAGGGGTGGAAGCGTATTAGCATTGTATAGAAAATATTTACAAAATAGTTTTAAATACATAAAACTACAAATAGTAATTATTGAATTATTACATTAGCTTATAGCTTTTATGAATGCATTAAAAAATTCTGTTTCACACAATGGAGCGACACCATTTAAAGTGTTTCCATCACCCTGAAGGCTGGTAAAAATATATTACATTAAAATCATACACAAGTACGTTACTATCTGTGTATGTAAATGTTTCTCCAGTTACTTAAAGCTTACCAGTTCTGTCTTGTCTAGGAGTTTGAGGGGAAGGTTTTGTACTCGGCCTGTAGATAGACTTGTTGGTCCCACAAGATTCTGTCAGGGGTGGAAGCGTATTAGCATTGTATAGAAAATATTTACAAAATAGTTTTAAATACATAAAACTACAATTAGTAATTATTGAATTATTACATTAGCTTATAGCTTTTATGAATGCATTAAAAAATTTTGTTTCACACAATGGAGCGACACCATTTAAAGTGTTTCCATCACCCTGAAGGCTGGTAAAAATATATTACATTAAAATCATACACAAGTACGTTACTATCTGTGTATGTAAATGTTTCTCCAGTTACTTAAAGCTTACCAGTTCTGTCTTGTCTAGGAGTTTGAGGGGAAGGTTTTGTACTCGGCCTGTAGATAGACTTGTTGGTCCCACAAGATTCTGTCAGGGGTGGAAGCGTATTAGCATTGTATAGAAAATATTTACAAAATAGTTTTAAATACATAAAACTACAAATAGTAATTATTGAATTATTACATTAGCTTATAGCTTTTATGAATGCATTAAAAAATTTTGTTTCACACAATGGAGCGACACCATTTAAAGTGTTTCCATCACCCTGAAGGCTGGTAAAAATATATTACATTAAAATCATACACAAGTACGTTACTATCTGTGTATGGCAGTCTTTCGGGGCATGGAAACAGTTACTTTTCTTGGTGGTGAATCTTCACTGTCTGAAACAAAAACGTTTAATGCATTCAGAAAAGCTATTAACATATATCTATATATATATTTTAATATATTACCTAGCAAAATATATTACCTAGTAAATAAGATTATTTGTTCCATTAAGCCAATCATGTTTCATTTTTTTAACAATTATTTTGAATAACTCTAAACATTCATTCCTACATACCTCCATCCACATCATTTGGATGGAGGATTTGGATCATCTTCTGTATTTTACTGCCCTATGGTGATAACTTGTGTCTGTGTCACTTTCCATATTCGACGTTTCTTCTGCCTTTTTAAGGTGTTTTAGGGCAAGTTCCCAAGTACCTATAATAAAAATTAGAGTATATATAATTCATTATTACGAAACTTTGTATAACATCAAAACATTGAGAAATTTTTGATTTAACCATATGAATCAATGCTTGTATTTAATTACTATCAATGGAATAAATCTTGCTGATGTTGAAACGTCTCCATTTTGATGGGTCTGGTATTTCTCCTCTTTTGGCTTTCGATGATTGGTTTTCACGTGGCCAATAGCCCACGTTTGATCCCTGGAAAGGGGACATATATTTGTAAATATATGTATATGTAAATGTATGTCTCATAAATCGAGGCCCCACTGTATTTCATATATTATATACATATATATCTCTAAATCTATCAACATATATCATATACACATATTTTAAATACTAATGTTTTAATTTTGCAAATAAACAATATATATATATATTGACTTACATCAGATGCACTAAACATCCATTTGATATGGATGATTGACAATTCTCCTTCTTCATCTTCCACAACGATGTATTTATTTTCAGATTCAGCCATCTACAAATTTAAACTGATTAGGGACATTTTCTGCAGCACATTATCAGTGTCTAAGAAAATAAGCAGTCACTAATTTTATATAGTACTAAACAACAATGTTAACCTTAATTCTAATATGTTATGATGGTGAACAATACTTTTTACTAAAGTTAAAAGTTTGCAATGTAAGCAAAGAGTATTCCTACAGCTTGCACAAGAATCAAAAACAATCACAAGAAACTTACTAGTCATAAATCATGTAGTATTGACAAGAAGATATAAGTACTTTCTGTTTTCTTGATTAACATTCCTCTGGTTGATGTGTTAATCCTATACACTTTTTTTAAAAAGTCCTTACGTGGATTAACATTGAAGGCCCCAAATATTCTTGAATCACAAGGACTAGTAAATATTGGGCTTTGAAAAGGATATACCCTAACAATGAAGTAATTTTCTTCACTTCTTCGGCTGTGTACAGTCCTTAACACTTCACAGCAATTATATCCAGGTAACGAATATACATTGTTAGGAAATTTATGAGAAATTTTATTATCTGGAGATGTTTTATAAATCATGGTATTTTCAGCCTCCTTTATTCTTTTTGTAATTTGGACAATTGGATTTTTACTTGATCTGACCATCTTTTTCAGCTGATGCAAATAATTTTCAAATGGAAAAGCTGAACAACTGTCAAGAGTACCATGTTCCTCAGCATCTGCTGTTAGGTGAATCAAACTGTGAACATTGTAGACTAGAAAATCTTTCCCATACAGATCACCACACCTTGATACAAAATTCAGCAAAAGGTCATGAGCATATTTGCCGTATTTTAAGGACATACATGTGGGCGAAACAAGAAAACTTATACCAACACTGAGAGTAAGGAAATGATCATACATCTCTTGGGGTAGAATACCTTTCAATACAAGCTTTCCTGTGTAGAGAAGAAACTGTCTGTATTCAGTTGCCTTCCATCTGTCAATTTCTTCCAAACCTCGTGGTTTACGTGCAAAAATATTGGGCACAAAATCTTTTATGTTCACCAATCTAGCACTAATTTCAGAAATCTGGCGGCTACATAATTTAAATGTGTTTTTCCGTATCCAGGTGACAAGAAGTCGCTTCATAACACCAAGGCACACCTGGTGCATATAGTCAATGGGAAACGCTGCAATTAAGTCTATGTTCAAGAAACAGAATGGTGATTTACCATGATGATGTTGCGAGTTAGATTGATTACGGAAGCGTGTGTCTGTTCTAATGGTTAAATTTGTTACTTCTGGATATGTCATTTTCCCCATCCAAGTACCTTTCTGTTCACATTTGTCACAGCCATAATAACCTGAAAACAGTTTTATGGACTTCACCATAGCCTTAGCAGGTGCATCACAAATTACACATTGTAATTTTATGTTGATAGTTTTGTTACCATACTGAATCCCATGCAACAAAAGGTCATCCATATCAGATATAAAATCATATAAGAAATTTAAATCACTTGGCTTAGAACGTCCATACATGAGGACAACTGGAAAGACTTTCAAAGGTGTAATATTCATTACTGCACAGAGAACTGGCCACAAAGCATCATTTTTGCTTCTAAATATAGGAAGGCCATCAATGTTACATGACAATAATAATTGTCTCAGTCCTTTTATAGTTGCTTTTGGATATCTACTTATGTTTTTTAACAGTTCATCTTTTAACCCAAAGTAGACATATTTCATTCCAGATTTTTGCTGAGTTTCTATGTACCTTTCAGAACTGATTAGTGTCCGAGCTGTTTTTGGTAAGTAGTCAATTCCCATTTGCCTCAAAATTTTTAATAATTCATCAACAGCATTGTGTGTAACACCATTCTTGTTTACCCACTGAATTAATAAATTCTGTGGGTAAACAAGTGAATGATGATTATCATGGTCATCATTCTCCTCCTCACTTTGAGAATTAGATAATACATCATGAATATCAGTAAGATTCATGTGTAAATCATCAATTTCAGAGCCTAATCCATACTCTTGATTTGACTCGGCTTCAAAAGAACTAATGTCATTGTCTGACGACTCAATCTCTGAACTTGATGCTGCCTCAGTAAGATTAATGGGTTCACTAGTGTGTACAGCTGTATTTGGATGCATTTTGTGTATACGTTTTAGCCTTCTTGATACTTGCATCCATCTGTTGTTGTATTGGAGTCGCTTTTTTCGCTTATACTCGTACATTCTGTTAAAGAGTGTCAAATTTCTACATTAGACTACCATATTACCTATATTATTGTTAATAATGTATTGACAGATGCAATATGTATTAAAATTCTAAAAATAAGTCATTCATTATATACAATGTGTGATAATTAAAGCTGGTGCATATAACATCCTTGTCAGGCACATGCAAAAGTGAACACTTCCAGAATTGGAGACATGCAGAAATGTAACATATGGAAATAGAGGCATGCCAAAACAAAGACATGCATAAATTCAAATTCTTATCAAAATAATTTCTAGTGATTATTATATAAATTATTCCATCAGTACTAGATCAAATATTCAATACCATCCTCCCATTGGAAAGAGTAATCATGTCCTGTTGGACATTAATTATATGTTGAGATATAATCTAAAAGAAAATAGGGACATTGAAATTGTTGTTAAACTCTATTTCAATAAAGGACACTATAGGGAACCTAGAACCCTGTATTACAAGTGTAAGTGATAATTTTGGAAAATTTAATTAAAGCTAATTGTGTAGGACACCTGGAGATATGGTGCCCATATCTAAAGAATCACATCAACTGGTAAAGGTATAGACTTGCCAATAAGTGGCTCCCAGGTTAGAGGCATAAAATGCCAAAACTAGATGGTAGAATAAAAAGAAGATATTGTAAAAGGTAACCAAACAAAGATGCCACAGAAATATTAGAAAATTAACTTTCGCAAGCAGCGTGGTAGACATGGTTGGAACAAGTTAGGTGAGAGGGTGGTGGAGGCCAAAACCATAATCATAATCATCTGTATCAAACCTTATTACAGGTAAAACCAGTAGGCAGTCTACTGTATTTTATCAAACCGTTATTAGTATAATAGATCTCGTAATAATTTTGCAAAAATAATGGCATTTACTATTTTTAAAAGATTATTAGCAAATTTACAGAAATGGTGCATTCGGAAGACAAAACCAATTTTTCACTTTTGACAATTGAGCACCTGCTACATCCAGATTCTAGGGAGGAAAGGAAGGACGATCTTACTGGATCCCATAGCCTCTCCGAGGCACAAACCAGGCTTTTACATAACCCCCCCCCCCCCTGCACCCGAGCTTTTTAAAATAGTAAATGCCACTATTTTTGCAAAATTATTACGAGATCTATTATTCTAATAAGAGTTTGATAAAATACAAACCCTGGGGCCATAGAACGGCTATTTAATCCCCTTGAACGGACCTGTGCATGGGCCACTGAGGCATCGAAAAAAAACAGACCGGCTTGGGAAAAAAGCAAAATTGCCGGTCTATGGCCCAGCTGATGGCTGTGCATGAATGGCTAATGGCTAATGGCTGTTAGTTATGGAACTAGGTTAGACTATGTATGTTTAAATCTCTGATTTAAACAGAGCCAGCGTTCAGTCAAATAACTGAATTTATCAAATCTTATCCTTGTATAATATACAAGCTGATGTGAGATCCCTGTCTACAGGTGGACTGGAACTATTATCCAGTAGGCAGTCTACTGTATTTTATCAAACCGTTATTAGTATAATAGATCTCGTAATAATTTTGCAAAAATAATGGCATTTACTATTTTTAAAAGATTATTAGCAAATTTACAGAAATGGTGCATTCGGAAGACAAAACCAATTTTTCACTTTTGACAATTGAGCACCTGCTACATCCAGATTCTAGGGAGGAAAGGAAGGACGATCTTACTGGATCCCATAGCCTCTCCGAGGCACAAACCAGGCTTTTACATAACCCCCCCCCCCCTGCACCCGAGCTTTTTAAAATAGTAAATGCCACTATTTTTGCAAAATTATTACGAGATCTATTATTCTAATAAGAGTTTGATAAAATACAAACCCTGGGGCCATAGAACGGCTATTTAATCCCCTTGAACGGACCTGTGCATGGGCCACTGAGGCATCGGAAAAAAACAGACCGGCTTGGGAAAAAAGCAAAATTGCCGGTCTATGGCCCAGCTGATGGCTGTGCATGAATGGCTAATGGCTAATGGCTGTTAGTTATGGAACTAGGTTAGACTATGTATGTTTAAATCTCTGATTTAAACAGAGCCAGTGTTCAGTCAAATAACTGAATTTATCAAATCTTATCCTTGTATAATATACAAGCTGATGTGAGATCCCTGTCTACAGGTGGACTGGAACTATTATCCAGTAGGCAGTCTACTGTATTTTATCAAACCGTTATTAGTATAATAGATCTCGTAATATTTTTGCAAAAATAATGGCATTTACTATTTTTAAAAGATTATTAGCAAATTTACAGAAATGGTGCATTCGGAAGACAAAACCAATTTTTCACTTTTGACAATTGAGCACCTGCTACATCCAGATTCTAGGGAGGAAAGGAAGGACGATCTTACTGGATCCCATAGCCTCTCCGAGGCACAAACCAGGCTTTTACATAACCCCCCCCCCCCTGCACCCGAGCTTTTTAAAATAGTAAATGCCACTATTTTTGCAAAATTATTACGAGATCTATTATTCTAATAAGAGTTTGATAAAATACAAACCCTGGGGCCATAGAACGGCTATTTAATCCCCTTGAACGGACCTGTGCATGGGCCACTGAGGCATCGAAAAAAAACAGACCGGCTTGGGAAAAAAGGAAAATTGCCGGTCTATGGCCCAGCTGATGGCTGTGCATGAATGGCTAATGGCTAATGGCTGTTAGTTATGGAACTAGGTTAGACTATGTATGTTTAAATCTCTGATTTAAACAGAGCCAGTGTTCAGTCAAATAACTGAATTTATCAAATCTTATCCTTGTATAATATACAAGCTGATGTGAGATCCCTGTCTACAGGTGGACTGGAACTATTATCCAGTAGGCAGTCTACTGTATTTTATCAAACCGTTATTAGTATAATAGATCTCGTAATAATTTTGCAAAAATAATGGCATTTACTATTTTTAAAAGATTATTAGCAAATTTACAGAAATGGTGCATTCGGAAGACAAAACCAATTTTTCACTTTTGACAATTGAGCACCTGCTACATCCAGATTCTAGGGAGGAAAGGAAGGACGATCTTACTGGATCCCATAGCCTCTCCGAGGCACAAACCAGGCTTTTACATAACCCCCCCCCCCTGCACCCGAGCTTTTTAAAATAGTAAATGCCACTATTTTTGCAAAATTATTACGAGATCTATTATTCTAATAAGAGTTTGATAAAATACAAACCCTGGGGCCATAGAACGGCTATTTAATCCCCTTGAACGGACCTGTGCATGGGCCACTGAGGCATCGAAAAAAAACAGACCGGCTTGGGAAAAAAGCAAAATTGCCGGTCTATTGTAGCAACTTCATGGAACTAGAGCAGAGTTAGTTTCCTTCGATCATCTGTGTTGGCCTTGTACAATGCAACCACAAGTTGACATTGAATGTGAATTAACAATGAGACAAGTAAGATTTATACTAATACATTTATACTAACTCTGTTGAGCGTTGACCATTTATACATCAAATCTGTTGATGTGAGCACTTTAGTTTAGTCTGCCGTTTAAAGAAAAAAAGAGCATATCAATGGTATATCACAGAAAACGAATTTATCATAAACTCATGTATTTGTCTTATCATATTGAACTGCATTCATATTTTTAATATATAACAATATGAATATACAAATTTCTGTAAATCCCCTACCTTGTTGGAATCTGTGGAAATGAATGAGCAAATGTGCTGGCTGAAGGCGCTGAAGGAAACCACATTGGTTTCATTTTGGATACAAATGTCCATGGAGATTCAAAATGGAAACCAATTATATAGTTGAACCTGCAGAGACGAGTTTAAGAATCTGTGTTGAGAGTGATGGACACAGCCTTCACAATTATACTTCAGAGAATGTAAACATCTAAGAGTCATTAGAAATATGTGTAGAATAATAAACCCTACATTGTTTGAGTTAGGGAAAACACCATTTGTGATATATAGATACTATAGCTGTTCCTAAAGATTCACCCTTTTTTGCACCAGCAAGATAACATATAAGATTTTAAGAGTTGACGAATGTTAATATTCTTGTTTGATAAACTGTGAACTTGAGACATAGTTAATAAGAACATATTAACACAACAAAATGTTTTCAGAATCTTTAACACCACTTTCCAGCAACTTATATAATTTATATAAATTATTTTAGAGAATAATACATAAATTATATATTTAAACATGATATAGTGTTTAGTGGAATGTATAAGGAGTCAAATTGTGTTAAAAAGAGCAATTTTTAGAAAATTTGGAAAATACTTTTTTCTGTTCAAATTATAACTAAATGGGTTTTAAAGGTTTCACTCAGCCAATATATATCATTCACAATTTATTAATGAATTTTACAAAAAAACACCATAAATTTTATATTTAAACATGTAAAAACTATTTGTTTTACATTTGGAAGAAAATAATTGTAGAAAAACAATTTATAATTAAACCTTTGTGTTTGGATTTTTTGAGTAAAAGTTTCTCAAAGGCTCTCCTGCACCATTCTCAATGCAAATCATTCCCACACCTATGGGAAGAGATAGGCGAACGTTGTGTAGATGATTTGTGTTTGCTGGGATATGTGATTTGGCATTCAAATCTCAGATTTTCGCATAATATTGCATTTTAAGCAAGGTTTCTTGCATTTTGTTTCGTACTAAAAATCATCGAATTCAGCAATATTTTGACGTTTATCATCCCCTTTTCCTTTATAATTTTCAGTTTATTGCTATTAATTCATTAAAAATACGATATAAATGATGCAAACACATAATTGATTAGAAATTAACCTTAAAAACTTCATTTTCAATCATCTATTTGTTTCTCGTTAAAATACTGAGTAAGATATTGGAAAGGGGAAAAGTTTTGTTTTTATTGCATATATCAACGTTTCAGCTGGATTAGAACGGTTTTACGTGTACATCTTTTATCGGTAATATAAACTGAAAATCAGGAACATTTTAGTTAATTCTAATGAAAACACATTGATTTTTATCATTTGTTTTTGAAACAACATTGTCTTATGTCTTTTCTAGGATCTAAATAATACGAAACCTCGCTCTATGATTTGAAGTTAAAATCCTCAAATATGGTAATAGAGTGACTTTTTTCACGTTATTCATGTAGTGTGATTTTACGTATATATATTCGTTTTTACCAATATTTCGATACTACTTCATGTTTTCTCACGATATGTGATTTCGCCTTCAAATCTCAGAAGCAAGTTTTCTTGCATTTTGTTTTGTACTAAAAATCATCGAATTTAGCAATATTTTGAACTTTATTATCCCCTTTTCCTTTATGTGATTTAAACAAACGTAACGTCGCTCTATGAATCGAAGTTAAAATCCTCAAATTTAGTATAATAATGACTTTTTTCACGTTTTTCATGTAGTTTGATATTACGTAAATATATTCATTTTTACCAATATTTCGATACTATTTCATGTAGTATAACGATATGTGATTTGGACTTCAAATCTCAGATTTTCGCATAATATTGCATTTTAAGCAAGGTTTTTTCCATTTTGTTTCGGACTAAAAATCATCGAATTCAGCAATATTTTGACGTTTATCATCCCCTTTTCGTTTATGTGATATAAACAAAATATCAGCGAATTAGGCAATATTTTGCTGTTTTTCCACGTTTTTGTGAATTTTCAGTTTATTGCTATTAATTCATTAAAAATACGATAAAAATGATGCAAACACATAATTGATTAGAAATTAACCTTAAAAACTTCATTTTCAATCATCTATTTGTTTCTCGTTAAAATACTGAGTAAGATATTGGAAAGGGGAAAAGTTTTGTTTTTATTGCATATATCGACGTTTCAGCCGGATTAGAACGGTTTTACGTGTACATCTTTTATCGGTAATATAAACGGAAATCAGGAACATTTTAGTTAATTCTAATGAAAACACATTGATTTTTATCATTTGTATTTGAAACAACATTGTCATTGTCTTTTCTTGGATCTAAATAATACGAAACCTCGCTCTATGATTTGAAGTTAAAATCCTCAAATATGGTAATATAGTGACTTTTTTCACATTATTCATGAAGTGTGATTTTACGTATATATATTCGTTTTTACCAATATTACGATACTACTTCATGTTTTCTCACGATATGTGATTTGGCCTTCAAATCTCAGAATTTCGCAAATTTTGCATCTATAAGCAAGTTTTCTTGCATTATGTTTTGTACTAAAAATCATCGAATTTAGCAATATTTTGACCTTTATTATCCCCTTTTCCTTTATGTGATTTAAACAAAATATCATCGAATTAGGCAATATTTTGCCGTTTTTCCACGTTTTTTGTGAATTTTCAGTTTATTGTTATTTATTCATTATATATACGATAAAAATTATGCAAACACATAATTGATCAGAAAATAACCTTAAATACTTCATTTTCAATCATCTATTTTTTTCTCGTTAAAATACTGAGTAAGATATTGAAAAGGGGAGAAGTTCTGTTTTTATTGCATATATCGACGTTTCAGCCGGATTCGAATGGTTTTACGTGTACATCTTCCATCGGTAATATAAACCGAAAATCAGGAACATTTTAGTTAATTCTAATGAAAACACATTGATTTACCATTTGTGTTAGAAGAAACATCTTTATACGTCTTTTCTAGGGTCTAAAAATTACGTAACGTCACTCTATGATTCGAAGTTAAAATCCTAAATTTGGTATAAAAGTGACTTTTTTCACGTTTTTCATGTAGTTTGATATTACGTAAATATATTCATTTTTACCAATATTTCGATACTATTTCATGTAGTATCACGATATGTGATTTGGCCTTCAAATCTCAGATTTTCGCATAATATTGCATTTTAAGCAAGGTTTCTTGCATTTTGTTTCGTACTAAAAATCATCGAATTCAGCAATATTTTGACGTTTATCATCCCCTTTTCCTTTATGTGATATAAACAAAATATCATCGAATTAGGCAATATTTTGCTGTTTTTCCACGTTTTTGTGAATTTTCAGTTTATTGCTATTAATTCATTAAAAATACGATATAAATGATGCAAACACATAATTGATTAGAAATTAACCTTAAAAACTTCATTTTCAATCATCTATTTGTTTCTCGTTAAAATACTGAGTAAGATATTGGAAAGGGGAAAAGTTCTGTTTTTATTGCATATATCGACGTTTCAGCCGGATTAGAACGGTTTTACGTGTACATCTTCCATCGGTAATATAAACCGAAAATCAGGAACATTTTAGTTAATTTTAATGGAAACACATTGATTTTTATCATTGGTATAGAAGAAACATTTTTATACGTCTTTTCTAGGGTCTAAAAAATACGTAACGTCGCTCTATGATTCGAAGTTAAAATCCTCAAATTTGGTATAATAATGACTTTTTTCACGTTTTTCATGTATTTGATATTACGTAAATATATTCATTTTTACCAATATTTCGATACTACTTCATGTAGTATCACGATATGTGATTTGGCCATGAAATCTCAGATTTTCGCATAATATTGCATTTTAAGCAAGGTTTCTTGCATTTTGTTTCGGACTAAAAATCATCGAATTCAGCAATATTTTAACGTTTATCTTTAACCCTTTTCCTTTATGTGATATAAACAAAATATCAGCGAATTAGGCAATATTTTGCTGTTTTTCCACGTTTTTGTGAATTTTCAGTTTATTGCGATTAATTCATTAAATATACAATAAAAATGTTGCAAACACATAATTGATTAGAAATTAACCTTAACAACTTACATATATCGACGTCGACATATTACATATATCGACGTTTCAGCCGGATTAGAACGGTTTTACGTGTACATCTTTTATCGGTAATATAAACTGAAAATCAGGAACATTTTAGTTAATGATGATGCAAACACATAATTGATTAGAAATAACCTTAAAAACTTGATTTTCAATCATCTATTTGTTTCTCGTTAAAATACTGAGTAAGATATTGGAAAGGGGAAAAGTTAGTTTTTTATTACAAATATCGACGTTTCAGCCGGATTAGAACGGTTTTACGTGTACATCTTTTATCGGTAATATAAACTGAAAATCAGGAACATTTTAGTTAATTCTAATGAAAACACATTGATTTTTATCATTTGTATTTGAAACAACATTGTCATTGTCTTTTCTTGGATCTAAATAATACGAAACCTCGCTCTATGATTTGAAGTTAAAATCCTCAAATACGGTAATATAGTGACTTTTTTCACATTATTCATGAAGTGTGATTTTACGTATATATATTCGTTTTTACCAATATTACGATACTACTTCATGTTTTCTCACGATATGTGATTTGGCCTTCAAATCTCAGAATTTCGCAAATTTTGCATCTATAAGCAAGTTTTCTTGCATTATGTTTTGTACTAAAAATCAGCGAATTTAGCAATATTTTGACCTTTATTATCCCCTTTCCCTTTATGTGATTTAAACAAAATATCATCGAATTAGGCAATATTTTGCCGTTTTTTCCACGTTTTTTGTGAATTTTCAGTTTATTGTTATTTATTCATTATATATACGATAAAAATTATGCAAACACATAATTGATCAGAAAATAACCTTAAATACTTCATTTTCAATCATCTATTTTTTTCTCGTTAAAATACTGAATAAGATATTGAAAAGGGGAGAAGTTCTGTTTTTATTGCATATATCGACGTTTCAGCCGGATTCGAATGGTTTTACGTGTACATCTTCCATCGGTAATATAAACCGAAAATCAGGAACATTTTAGTTAATTCTAATGCAAACACATTGATTTACCATTTGTGTTAGAAGAAACATCTTTATACGTCTTTTCTAGGGTCTAAAAATTACGTAACGTCACTCTATGATTCGAAGTTAAAATCCTAAATTTGGTATAAAAGTGACTTTTTTCACGTTTTTCATGTAGTTTGATATTACGTAAATATATTCATTTTTACCAATATTTCGATACTATTTCATGTAGTATCACGATATGTGATTTGGCCTTCAAATCTCAGATTTTCGCATAATATTGCATTTTAAGCAAGGTTTCTTGCATTTTGTTTCGTACTAAAAATCATCGAATTCAGCAATATTTTGACGTTTATCATCCCCTTTTCCTTTATGTGATATAAACAAAATATCATCGAATTAGGCAATATTTTGCTGTTTTTCCACGTTTTTGTGAATTTTCAGTTTATTGCTATTAATTCATTAAAAATACGATATAAATGATGCAAACACATAATTGATTAGAAATTAACCTTAAAAACTTCATTTTCAATCATCTATTTGTTTCTCGTTAAAATACTGAGTAAGATATTGGAAAGGGGAAAAGTTTTGTTTTTATTGCATATATCGACGTTTCAGCTGGATTAGAACGGTTTTACGTGTACATCTTTTATCGGTAATATAAACTGAAAATCAGGAACATTTTAGTTAATTCTAATGAAAACACATTGATTTTTATCATTTGTATTTGAAACAACATTGTCATTGTCTTTTCTTGGATCTAAATAATACGAAACCTCGCTCTATGATTTGAAGTTAAAATCCTCAAATATGGTAATAGAGTGACTTTTTTCACGTTATTCATGTAGTGTGATTTTACGTATATATATTCGTTTTTACCAATATTTCGATACTACTTCATGTTTTCTCACGATATGTGATTTCGCCTTCAAATCTCAGAATTTCGCAAATTTTGCATCTTTAAGCAAGTTTTCTTGCATTTTGTTTTGTACTAAAAATCATCGAATTTAGCAATATTTTGACCTTTATTATCCCCTTTTCCTTCATGTGATTTAAACAAAATATCATCGAATTAGGCAATATTTTGCCGTTTTTTCACGTTTTTGTGAATTTTCAGTTTATTGTTATTAATTCAATATATATACGATAAAAATTATGCAAACACATAATTGGTCAGAAAATAACCTTAAATACTTCGTTTTCAATCATCTATTTTTTTCTCGTTAAAATACTGAGTAAGATATTGAAAAGGGGAGAAGTTCTGTTTTTATTGCATATATCGACGTTTCAGCCGGATTCGAATGGTTTTACGTGTACATCTTCCATCGGTAATATAAACCGAAAATCAGGAACATTTTAGTTAATTTTAATGAAAACACATTGATTTATCATTTGTATTAGAAGAAACATCTTTATACGTCTTTTCTAGGGTCTAAAAAATACGTAACGTCGCTCTATGATTCGAAGTTAAAATCCTCAAATTTGGTATAATAATGACTTTTTTCACGTTTTTCATGTAGTTTGATATTACGTAAATATATTAATTTTTACCAATATTTCGATACTATTTCATGTAGTATCACGATATGTGATTTGGCCTTCAAATCTCAGATTTTCGCATAATATTGCATTTTAAGCACGGTTTCTTGCATTTTGTTTCGTACTAAAAATCATCGAATTCAGCAATATTTTGACGTTTATCATCCCCTTTTCCTTTATGTGATATAAACAAAATATCATCGAATTAGGCAATATTTTGCTGTTTTTCCACGTTTTTGTGCATTTTCAGTTTATTGCTTTTAATTCATTAAATATTCGATAAAAATGATGCAAACACATAATTGATTAGAAATTAACCTTAAAAACTTCATTTTCAATCATCTATTTGTTTCTCGTTAAAATACTGAGTAAGATATTGGAAAGGAGAAAAGTTCTGTTTTTATTGCATATATCGACGTTTCAGCCGGATTACAACGGTTTTACGTGTACATCTTCCATCGGTAATATAAACCGAAAATCAGGAACATTTTAGTTAATTTTAATGGAAACACATTGATTTTTATCATTGGTATAGAAGAAACATTTTTATACGTCTTTTATAGGGTCTAAAAAATACGTAACGTCGCTCTATGATTCGAAGTTAAAATCCTCAAATTTGGTATAATAATGACTTTTTTCACGTTTTTCATGTATTTGATATTACGTAAATATATTCATTTTTACCAATATTTCGATACTACTTCATGTAGTATCACGATATGTGATTTGGCCATCAAATCTCAGATTTTCGCAGAATATTGCATTTTAAGCAAGGTTTCTTGCATTTTGTTTCGGACTAAAAATCATCGAATTCAGCAATATTTTAACGTTGATCATCCCCTTTTCCTTTATGTGATATAAACAAAATATCAGCGAATTAGGCAATATTTTGCTGTTTTTCCACGTTTTTGTGAATTTTCAGTTTATTGCGATTAATTCATTAAATATACGATAAAAATGTTGCAAACACATAATTGATTAGAAATTAACCTTAAAAACTTACATATATCGACGTCGACATATTACATATATCGACGTTTCAGCCGGATTAGAACGGTTTTACGTGTACATCTTTTATCGGTAATATAAACTGAAAATCAGGAACATTTTAGTTAATTCTAATGAAAACACATTGATTTTTATCATTTGTTTTTGAAACAACATTGTCATATGTCTTTTCTTGGATCTAAATAATACGAAACCTCGCTCTATGATTTGAAGTTAAAATCCTCAAATATGGTAATAGAGTGACTTTTTCACGTTATTCATGTAGTGTGATTTTACGTATATATATATTCGTTTTTACCAATGTTTCGATACTACTTCATGTTTTCTCACGATATGTGATTTGGCGTTCAAATCTGAGAATTTCGCAAATTTTGCATCTTTAAGCAAGTTTTCTTGCATTTTGTTTTGTACTAAAAATCATCGAATTTAGCAATATTTTGACGTTTATCATCCCCTTTTCCTTTATGTGATATAAACAAAATATCATCGAATTAGGCAATATTTTGCTGTTTTTCCACGTTTTTGTGAATTTTCAGTTTATTGCTATTAATTCATTAAATATACGATTAAAATGATACAAACACATAATTGATTAGAAATTAACCTTAAACACTTCATTTTCAATCAACTATTTGTTTCTCGTTAAAATACTGAGTAAGATATTGAAAAGGAGAGAAGTTCTGTTTTTATTGCATATATCGACGTTTCAGCCGGATTAGAGCGGTTTTACGTGTACATCTTCCATCGGTAATATAAACGGAAAATCAGAAACATTTTAGTTAATTCTAATGAAAACACATTGATTTTTATGATTTGTATTTGAAACAACATTGTCATATGTCTTTTCTTGGATCTAAATAATACGAAACCTCGCTCTATGATTTGAAGTTAAAATCCTCAAATATGGCAATAGAGTGACTTTTTTCACGTTATTCATGTAGTGTGATTTTACGTATATATATTCGTTTTTACCAATATTTCGATACTACTTCATGTTTTCTCACGATACGTGATTTGGCCTTCAAATCTCAGAATTTCGCAAATTTTGCATCTTTAAGCAAGTTTTCTTGCATTTTGTTTTGTACTAAAAATCATCGAATTCAGCAATATTTTGACGTTTATCATCCCCTTTTCCTTTATGTGATATAAACAAAATATCAGCGAATTAGGCAATATTTTGCTGTTTTTCCACGTTTTTGTGAATTTTCAGTTCATTGTTATTAATTAATTAAATATACGATAAAAATTATGCAAACACATAATTGATCAGAAAATAACCTTAAATACTTTATTTTCAATCATCTATTTGTTTCTCGTTAAAATACTGAGTAAGATATTGAAAAGGAGGAAGTTCTGTTTTTATTGCATATATCGACGTTTCAGCCGGATTAGAACGGTTTTACGTGTACATCTTTCATCGGTAATATAAGCCGAAAATCAGGAACATTTTGGTTAATTTTATTGAAAACACATTGATTTTTATCATTTGTATGGAAGAAACTTCTTTATACGTCTTTTCTAGGGTCTAAAAAATACGTAACGTCGCTCTTGGATTCGAAGTTAAAATCCTCAAATTTGGTATAATAATGACTTTTTTCACGTTTTTCATGTAGTTTGATATTATGTAAATATATTCATTTTTACCAATATTTCGATACTATATTTTAAAAATTTTTATAGAATATTATTTTATAATAATATAACACCAATATTATATTTTTATATATTCTAGAAAGGGGGACGATAAACGTTAATATATTGATAATTCGATGATTTTGGGTACAAAAGAAAATGCAAGAAAACTTGCCTAAAAATGCAATATTATGCGAAATTCTAAAATTTGAAGGCCAAATCACATATCGTAAGAAAACGTGAAGTAGTATCGAAATTTTGGCACAAACGAATATATTTTCGTAAAATTACACTACATGAAAAACGTGAAAAATGTCACTATATTACCAAATTTGAGGTTTTTATCTTCATATCATAGAACGAGGTTTCGTATTATTTAGATAATTGAAAAGACATATGAAAAAGTTGTTTCCAATACAAATGGTAAAAATCAATGTGTTTTCATTAGAATTAACTAAAATGTTCCTGATTTTCCGTTTATATTACTAATGGAAGATGTACACGTAAAACCGCTCTAATCCGGCTGAAACGTCGATATATGCAATAAAAAAAGAACTTCTCCTCTTTTTAATCCCGCACTCAGTATTTTAACGAGAAACAAATAGTTGATTGAAAATAAACTATTCAGGGTTAATTTCTAACCAATAATGTGTTTGCGTCATTTTTATCGTATATATAAAGAATTATTAACAATAAACTGAAAATTCACAAAAAACTTGCAGAAACGGCAAAATATTGCCTAATTTGATGATATTTTGTGTAAAATCGCAAAAATGAAATGGAGATGATAAACCTCAAAATATTGCCAAATTCGATGATTTTTAGTACAAAAGAAAATGCAAGAAAACTTGCTTATCAACGCAATATTATGCGTAATTCTGAGATTTGAAGGTTAAATCACATATGGTGAGAAAACATGAAGTAGTATTGAAATATTGGTAAAAACGAATATATTTACGTTAAATCACACTACATGAAAAACCTGAAAAAGTCACTATATTACCAAATTTGAAGATTTTAACTTCATATCATAAAGCGAGGTTTTGCATTATTTATATCCTATAAAAGACATATTAAAATGTTGTTTCCAATACAAATGATAAAAATCAATGTGTTTTCAATAGAATTAACTAAATGTTCCTGATTTCTGTTTATATTACCAATGGAAGATGTACACGTAAAACCGCTCTAATCCGCCTGAAACGTCGATATATGCAATACAAACAGAACTTCTCCCCTTTTCAATATCTTATACAGTATCTTAACGAGAAACAAATAGTTGATTGAAAATGAAGTATATAAGGTTAATTTCTAACCAAGTATGTGTTTTCATAATTTTTATCGTATATATAATGAATTAATAACAATAAACTGAAAATTCACAAAAACGTGGAAAAACGGCAAAATATTGCATAATTCGATGATATTTTGTGTAATTCATACAAAGAAAAAGGGGGACGATAAACGTTAAAATATTGCTAAACTCGATGATTTTGAGTACAAAAGAAAATGCAAGAAAACTTGCCTAAAAATGCAATATTATGCAAAATTCTGAGATTTGAAGGCCAAATCACATATCGTGAAAAAACGTGAAGTAGTATCGAAATCTTGGTAACAAAGAATATATTTACTTAAATTCACACTGCATGAAAAACGTGAAAAAAGTAACTATATTACCAAATTTGAGGATTTTATTTTCATATCATAGAGCGAGGTTTCGTATTATTTAGATCCTATAAAAGACATGAAAATGTTGTTTCCAATACAAATGATAAAAATCAATGTGTTTTCATTAGAATTAACTAAAATGTTCCTGATTTTCCGTTTATATTACCAATGGAAGATGCACACGTAAAACCGCTCTAATCCGGCTAAACGTCGATATATGCAATAAAAACAGAACTTCTCCCCTTTTTAATATCTTATACAGTATCTTAACGAGAAACAAATAGTTGATTGAAAATGAAGTATATAAGGTTAATTTCTAACCAAGTATGTGTTTTCATAATTTTTATCGTATAAATAATGAATAATAACAATAAACTGAAAATTCACAAAAACGTGGAAAACCGGCAAAATATTGCATAATTCGATGATATTTTGTGTAATTCATATAAAGAAAAAGGGGGACGATAAACGTCAAAATATTGCTAAACTCGATGATTTTGAGTACAAAAGAAAATGCAAGAAAACTTGCCTAAAAATGCAATATTATGCGAAATTCTGAGATATGAAGGCCAAATCACATATCGTGAGAAAACGTGAAGTAGTATCGAAGTCTTGGTAAAAACGAATATATTTAAGTAAAATCACAATTCATGAAAAACGTGAAAAATGTCACTATATTACCAAATTTGAGGATTTTATCTTCATATCATAGAGCGAGATTTCGTATTATTTAGATCCTATAAAAGACATATTAAAATGTTGTTTCCGATACAAATGATAAAAATCAATGTGTTTTCATTAGAATTAAATAAAATGTTCCCTGATTTTCCGTTTATATTACCAATGGAAGATGTACACGTAAAATCGCTCTAATCCGGCTGAAACGTCGATATATGCAATAAAAACAGAACTTCTTCCCTTTTTAATATCTTATACAGTATCTTAACGAGAAACAAATAGTTGATTGAAAATGAAGTATATAAGGTTTATTTCTAACCAAGTATGTGTTTTCATAATTTTTATCGTATAAATAATGAATAATAACAATAAACTGAAAATTCACATAAATGTGGAAAACCGGCAAAATATTGCATAATTCGATGATATTTTGTGTAATTCATATAAAGAAAAAGGGGGACGATAAACGTCAAAATATTGCTAAACTTGATGATTTTGAGTACAAAAGAAAATGCAAGAAAACTTGCCTAAAAATGCAATATTATGCGAAATTCTGAGATATGAAGGCCAAATCACATATCGTGAGAAAACGTGAAGTAGTATCGAAGTCTTGGTAAAAACGAATATATTTAAGTAAAATCACACTACATGAAAAACGTGAAAAATGCCACTATATTACCAAATTTGAGGATTTTATCTCCATATCATAGAGCGAGGTTTCGTATTATTTAGATCCTATAAAAGACATATGAAAATGTTGTTTCTGATACAAATGATAAAAATCAATGTGTTTTGATTAGAATTAAATAAAATGTTCCTGATTTTCCGTTTATATTACCAATGGAAGATGCATACGTAAAACCGCTCTAATCCGGCTAAACGTCGATATATGCAATAAAAACAGAACTTCTCCCTTTTTCAATATCTTATACAGTATCCTAACGAGAAACAAATAGTTGATTGAAAATGAAGTATATAAGGTTAATTTCTAACCAAGTATGTGTTTTCATAATTTTTATCGTATAAATAATGAATAATAACAATAAACTGAAAATTCACAAAAACTTGGAAAACCGGCAAAATATTGCATAATTCGATGATATTTTGTGTAAATCATATAAAGAAAAAGGGGGACGATAAACGTCAAAATATTGCTAAATTCGATGATTTTTAGTACAGGAGAAAATGCAAGAAAAGTTGCTTATAAATGTAATATTATGCTTAATTCTGAGATTTGAAGGCCAAATCACATATCGTGAGAAAACACGAAGTAGTATCGAAATATTGGCAAAAACGAATATATTTACCAAAAATCACACTACATGAAAAACGTGAAAAAGTCGCTATATAACCAAATTTGAGGATTTTAATTTCAAATGATAAAGCAAGGTTTCGCATTATTTAGATTCTATAGAAGACATACTAAAATGTTGTTTCCAATTCAAATGATAAAAATCAATGTGTTTTCAATAGAATTAACTGAAATGTTCCTGATTTTCTGTTTATATTACCAATGAAAGATGTACACGTAAAACCGCTCTAATACGGCTGAAACGTTGATATATGCAATAAAAACAGAACTTCTCCCCTTTTTAATATCTTATACAGTATCTTAACGAGAAACAAATAGTTGATTGAAAATGAAGTATATAAGGTTAATTTCTAACCAAGTATGTGTTTTCATAATTTTTATCGTATAAATAATGAATAATAACAATAAACTGAAAATTCACAAAAAAGTGGAAAACCGGCATAATATTGCATAATTCGATGATATTTTGTGTAATTCATATAAAGAAAAAGGGGGACGATAAACGTCAAAATATTGCTAAACTCGATGATTTTGAGTACAAAAGAAAATGCAAGAAAACTTGCCTAAAAATGCAATATTATGCGAAATTCTGAGATATGAAGGCCAAATCACATATCGTGAGAAAACGTGAAGTAGTATCGAAGTCTTGGTAAAAACGAATATATTTAAGTAAAATCACACTACATGAAAAACGTGAAAAATGCCACTATATTACCAAATTTGAGGATTTTATCTCCATATCATAGAGCGAGGTTTCGTATTATTTAGATCCTATAAAAGACATATGAAAATGTTGTTTCTGATACAAATGATAAAAATCAATGTGTTTTGATTAGAATTAAATAAAATGTTCCTGATTTTCCGTTTATATTACCAATGGAAGATGTACACGTAAAATCGCTCTAATCCGGCTGAAACGTCGATATATGCAATAAAAACAGAACTTCTTCCCTTTTTAATATCTTATACAGTATCTTAACGAGAAACAAATAGTTGATTGAAAATGAAGTATATAAGGTTTATTTCTAACCAAGTATGTGTTTTCATAATTTTTATAATATAAATAATGAATAATAACAATAAACTGAAAATTCACATAAATGTGGAAAACCGGCAAAATATTGCATAATTCGATGATATTTTGTGTAATTCATATAAAGAAAAAGGGGGACGATAAACGTCAAAATATTGCTAAACTTGATGATTTTGAGTACAAAAGAAAATGCAAGAAAACTTGCCTAAAAATGCAATATTATGCGAAATTCTGAGATATGAAGGCCAAATCACATATCGTGAGAAAACGTGAAGTAGTATCGAAGTCTTGGTAAAAACGAATATATTTAAGTAAAATCACACTACATGAAAAACGTGAAAAATGCCACTATATTACCAAATTTGAGGATTTTATCTCCATATCATAGAGCGAGGTTTCGTATTATTTAGATCCTATAAAAGACATATGAAAATGTTGTTTCTGATACAAATGATAAAAATCAATGTGTTTTGATTAGAATTAAATAAAATGTTCCTGATTTTTTGTTTATATTACCAATGGAAGATGCATACGTAAAACCGCTCTAATCCGGCTAAACGTCGATATATGCAATAAAAACAGAACTTCTCCCTTTTTCAATATCTTATACAGAATCCTAACGAGAAACAAATAGTTGATTGAAAATGAAGTATATAAGGTTAATTTCTAACCAAGTATGTGTTTTCATAATTTTTATCGTATAAATAATGAATAATAACAATACACTGAAAATTCACAAAAACGTGGAAAACCGGCAAAATATTGCATAATTCGATGATATTTTGTGTAAATCATATAAAGAAAAAGGGGGACGATAAACGTCAAAATATTGCTAAATTCGATGATTTTTAGTACAGGAGAAAATGCAAGAAAAGTTGCTTATAAATGTAATATTATGCTTAATTCTGAGATTTGAAGGCCAAATCACATATCGTGAGAAAACACGAAGTAGTATCGAAATATTGGCAAAAACGAATATATTTACCAAAAATCACACTACATGAAAAACGTGAAAAAAGTCGCTATATAACCAAATTTGAGGATTTTAATTTCAAATGATAAAGCAAGGTTTCGCATTATTTAGATTCTATAAAAGACATATTAAAATGTTGTTTCCAATTCAAATGATAAAAATCAATGTGTTTTCAATAGAATTAACTGAAATGTTCCTGATTTTCTGTTTATATTACCAATGGAAGATGTACACGTAAAACCGCTCTAATACGGCTGAAACGTTGATATATGCAATAAAAACAGAACTTCTCCCCTTTTCAATATCTTATACAGTATCTTAACGAGAAACAAATAGTTGATTGAAAATAAAGTATTTAAGGTTAATTTCTAACCAATTATGTGTTTGCATCATTTTTATCGTATATATAATGAATTAATAACAATAAACTGAAAATTCACAAAAACCTGGAAAAACGGCAACATATTGCCTAATTCGATAATATTTTGTTTAAATAACATAAAGGAAAAGGAGATGATAAACGTCAAAATATTGCAAATTTCGTTGATTTTCAGTACAAAGCAAATTGCAAAAAAACTTGCTTAAAAGGCAATATTATGCGAAGTTCTGAGATTTGTAGGCCAAATCATATATCGTGAGAAAACATGAAGTAGTATCGGGGTATTGGTAAAAACGAATAAATTTACGTAAAATCACAATACAAGAAAAACGTGAAACAAGTCACTATATTACCAAATTTGAGGATTTTAACTCAAAATCATAAAGCGAGGTTTCGCATTATTTAGATCCTATAAAAGACATATTAAAATGTTGTTTCCAATACAAATGATACAAATCAATGTGTTTTCAATAGAATTAACTAAAATGTTCCTGATTTTCCGGTTATATTACCAATGGAAGATGTTCACGTAAAACCGCTCTAATCCGGCTGAAACGTCGTTATATGCAATAAAAACAGAACTTCTCCCCTTTTCAATATCTTATACAGTATGTTAATGAGAAACAAATAGTTGATTGAAAATGAAGTATATAAGGTTAATATCTAACCAATGATGTGTTTTCATCATTTTTATCGTATATATAATGAATTGATAACAATAACTAAATTATTAATTTATTAATTAACTAATTAATTAATTAATTAACTAAATTAACTAAAATGTTCCTGATTTTACGATTTTGCGAATACGTGAAGAGAGCAAGATTTTTGCTCCAAATGGTGGCTCCGGCGTCGAATTTGGGATGTTTGGGATATTTGGAAAACTGCAAGGGGGTTTGGGCAAAATGTGACCCACCGCTGCTATCAGTAATTGGCATATTTTCGGTATAAAAAGTAGGAATTTCAAACTGCGAATACGTGCAGAGAGACAGATTTTGGCTCCAAAATGTGGCTGTGACGTCGAAATTGGGATGTTTGGGATATTTTGAAAACGGAAAGGGGGATTTGGGCACAATGTGATCCACCTTCGCTATCAGTAATTGGTATATTTTCGGTATAAAAAACCGGAATTTCAAACTACGAATGCGTGCAGAGAGCCAGATTATAACTCCAAAATGTGACTCTGGCATCGAATTTGGGATGCTGGGGATATTTTGAAAACTGCTAGGAGGTTTTGGCAAAATTTGACCCATCGTCCCTTTCAGTAATTGGACTATTTTCGGTATAAAAAGTCGGAATTTTCAAACTGCGAATACGTGCAGAGAGTCAGACTTTGGCTCCAAAATGTGGCTCTGGCGTCGAATTTGAGATATCTTGGATATTTTTAAAACTGCAGGGGGTTTAGGCAAACTTTGACCCACCGCCCTTTTAGTAATTGGCATATTTTCGGTATTAAAAGTCAGAATTTCAAACTGCGAATACGCGCAGAGAACCAGAATTTGACTCCAAAACATGGTTCAGGTGTCGAATTTGGGATGTTTGGCATATTATGAAAACTGCAGGGGGGTTAGGGCAAAATGTGACCCACCGCAGCTTTCAGTAATTGGCATATTTTCGGAATAAAAAGTCGGAATTTCAAACTGCCAATACGTACAGAGAGCCAGATTTTGGCTCCAAAAGGTGGCTTTGGCCTCGAATTTGTGATGTTTGGAACATTTTGAAAACGGCAGGGGGTTTGGGCAACACCGCCGCTTTCAGTAATTGGCATGTTTTCGGTATAAAAGGTTGTAATTTCAAACTGCGAATACGTGAACGGAGCCAAATTTTGGCTCCAAAATGTGGCTCTGGCGTCGAATTTGGGATGTTTGGGATATTTTGAAAACCGCATTGGGGTTTGGGCAAAATGTGACCAACCGCCGCTTTCAGCAATTGGCATGTTTTCGGTATAAAAATTCGGAATTTCAAACTACGAATACGTGCAGGGAGCTAGATTTTTGGCTCCAAAATGTGGCTTTGGCGTCGAATTTGGGATGTTTGGGATATTTTGAAAACTGCAGTTGGGGGGGGGGGGTGGGGGGGGGGGGTTGAGGGGGGGTTGTGAAAAATGTGACCCACCGACGCTTCCAGCAATTGGCATATTTTCGGTATAAAAAGTGGGAATTTCAAACTGCGAATACGTGCGGAGAGCCAGATATTAGCTCCAAAATATGGCTCTTGCGTCGAATTTGGGATGTTTGGGATATTTGAAAACTGCAGGGGGGTTTGGGCAAAATGTGACCCACCACCGTTTTCAGTAATTGGCATATTTTCGGTATAAAACGTCGGAATTTTAAACATCGAATACGTACAGAGAGCCAGATTTTGGCTCCAAAATGTGGCTCTGGCGTCGAATTTGGGATGTTTGGGAAATTATGAAAACTGCAGGGGGTTTGGGCAAAATGTGACCCACCGCCCCTCACAGTTTCATACATATTTTCGGTATAAAAACTAGGAATTTCAAACTGCTAATACGTGCAGAGAGACAGATTTTGGCGCCAAAATGTGGCTCTGGTATCGAATTTGAGATGTTTGGAATGTTTTGAAAACTACTGGGGTGTATGGGCAAAAATGTGACCCATCGCCGCTTTTAGTAATTGCCATATTTTCGGTATAAAAAGTCGGAATTTCAAACTGCGAATATGTGCAGAGAGCCAGATTTTGGCTCCAAAATGTGGGTTTGCGTCGAATTTGGGATGTTTGGGATATTTGAAAACTGCAGGGGGGTTTGGGCAAAATGTGACCCACCGCCTCTTTCAGTAATTGGCACATTTTCGGTATAAAAGGTAGGAATGTCAAACTGCGAATACGTGCAGGAGCAAAATTTTGGCTCCAAAATGTGGCTCTGGCGTCGAATTTGGGATGTTTTGGATATTTTGAAAACCACAGGGGGGTTTGGGCAAAATGTGACCCACCGTTTCGTTTAGTAAGTGGCATGTTTTGGGTATAAAAGGTCGGAATTTCAAACTACGAATACGTGCAGGGAGCTAGAATTTGGCCCCAAAACAAGGCTCAGGTGTCGAATTTGGGATGACAGGCATATTATGAGTACTGCAGGGAGGGGGGGGGGTGTTAGGGCAAAATGTGGCCCACCGCTGCTTTTGCAAGTGGCATGTTTTCGCTATAAAAGTTCGGAATTTCAAACAGCGAATACGTGCAGGGAATACTAAAGGGCTTAGACCCCCCTTTACCTCGAAATTATACTATATATTTAGGGTAGGAATATATTTTCACATATAAACCTAACATTCCCTAATTTAACCCTATACTATAATTTCGAGGTAAAGGGGGGTCTAAACCCTTTAGTTATAGGTTAGGATAAGGAAAATTGGGTAAATGGTAATTAAATAGTTTTGGTGAGTTATATCCCTTTCTAACTAAGGTTAGGTTAAGGATGGTTGAGTTGAACTGATGTAGAGAAAATTCCCATTATTATCATATTTTCCATTAACCTCCCTCCCCCCAGGTAATAGAGGTTATGTTGAGGATGGTTGAATTATGTGAAAAAAAAATGCTACAAGTATGATGCAATATTGAACCAAGATTCGTGTATCAGAGGTTAGGTCCAGGGAGGTTGGGTTGATGCATAAACAACACCTTCTTCCCATATATACAATAAATTTGAAGTTAGATAAAGGGAGGTTAGGCCCAGGACGGCAGGGTTGATGCACAAATAACACGGTCCTCCCATATTTATGATAAATTTGAAGTTTGATAAATGGAGGTTAGGTCAAGGACGGTTGGGTTGATACACAAACAACACGTTCCTTCCATATTTACGATAAATTTGAAGTTAAATGAAGGGAGGTTAGGTCCAGGACGGTTGGGTTGATGCACAAACAACACGTTCATCCCATATTTACGATAAATTTGAAGTTAGATAAAGGGAGGTTAGGTCCAGGACTGTTGGGTTGATGTGTAAAAACAAAACACCTACCCAACACTATATCTACAATATTGAACACAGTTCCAAGTTTTAAAGGACAGGGAGCTGTTAGGTCCATATCCAAAACATCACTTTTCTATGAATATGGTTACACTGATCAACAAAGAACCTAGCAGGTTAGGCACAGTGTGGATAGGATCATATCCGAAACTTCAGTTTTCGAAGAAAAATAGATAAAATATTCAACAAAGCTCCAAGACTCTTGCAGGTTAGGCACTGGCATTTAGGTTCATATCCAAAAAACATCACTTCTCTGAGTATATGTCGTATCAGAGGTTAAGTCCAGGTTTAGATGGAATGGGTGAAAATGTGGATAAAATAGGTTTTGGCTGTGCTATGATACACAACATTTAGGCATATTTGGTGGAAATTGTTTACAATTTGGTGGCCATAGCTTAAATTTCCCCAACTTTAATCAAATCTGCTAGGTCAGGGATAGGTAAGGCTATGTAGGGTAGGTTGGAATATGTGAAAATGTGGCTAATATGGTCTTTGGCTGAGCTATGTAACAAAATATTTTGGGTATATTGGGTAGAAATTGTCTTAAATTAGGTTGAATTTAGGTGAGTAAGCATAAATTTCACGAACTCTAATCAAATCTAGCTTGGGATATGCTAGGTCAGGTTAGGTAAGGCTGTGTAAGGTAAGATGGAATAGGTGAAAACTTGGGTGAAATGAACTTTGGCCATGCTAAGATACAAAACATTTGGGTATATTCGGTGGAAATTGGCATAAATTAGGTAAAATTTAGGTGGGAAAGGCATAAATTTTGCCAACTATAATCAAATCTGACTTTGGATATGCCAGGAGGGGCTGGGTAGGGTTGTCTAGGGCAGGTTGGAATAGGCGAAAACTCAGCTAAAATGAACTTTGGCCATGCTAAGATACAAAACATTTGGGTATATTCGGTGGAAATTGGCTTAAATTAGGTTAAATTTAGGTGGGAAAGGCATAAATTTTGCCAACTATAATCAAATCTGACTTTGGATATGCCAGGAGAGGCTGGGTAGGGTTGTCTCGGGCAGGTTGGGATAGGTGAAAACTCAGCTAAAATGAGCTTTGGCCGTGCTATGTTCCAAAACATTTTTGGGTATATTTTGTGGAAATTGTCTTAAATTAGGTCAAATTTATATGGGATAACTTAAATTTCTCCGACTTTAACCATATCTAGGTTTGGATATGCTAGTATAGGTTAGGTAAGGTTGCATAGGGTAGGATGGAATAGGAGAAAATGTAGGTAAAAAAATGGGCTTTGGCAGTGCTGTGATACACAACATTTGGATATATTTGGTGGGAATTGCCTTAAATTAGATCGAATTTAGGTGGGATAGCTTAAATTTCGCAGACTTTAACCAAATCTAGGTTTGGATATGGTAGGATAGGTTAGGTAAGGTTGCGTAGGGTAGGATGGAATAGGAGAAAATGTAGGTAAAAATGGGCTTTGGCATTGCTGTGATACGCAACATTTGGGGATATTTGGTGGGAATTGCCTTAAATTAGGTCGAATTTATGTGGGATAGCTTAAATTTCGCAGACTTTAACCAAATGCTAGGATAGGATAGGTGACGTTGTGTAGGGTAGGATGAAATAGGAGAAAATGTAGGTAAAAATGGGCTTTGGTGATGCTATGATACACAACATTTGAGTATATTTGGTGGAAATTGCCTTAAATTAGGTCATATTTAGGTGGCATAGCATAAATTTCGCCAACTTTAACCAAATCCAGGTTTGGATATGCTAGGTCAGGTTAGGTGAGGTTGTGTAGGGTAGTATGGAATAGGAGAAAATGGGCTTTGGCAGTGCTATGCTACGTAACATTTGGGTATATTTGGTGGAAATTGCCATAAATTATGTCGAATTAAAGTGGCATAGCTTAAATTTCACCAACTTGAACTAAATCTAGGTTTGATTATGCCAGGTCAGGTTAGGTGAGGTCGTGTAGGGAAGGACATATATAATATCTTAGGGTAATGAACTAGCATGTTTATGAAATAGTGTAAATTTTCCTATTTGGGGTTCGAGCTATATGGCAGACTCATATAATGTATGGACAGAGGCGACATAGGCTTGTATGTGAGGATATGGGATGCTCGTATTTAGTTAGTTTAGCTAGGTTGAATTTAGTCAAATTTGCGTAGTATAAGTATATTTTTGATAGATTTAGATGAATTTAAGTTTTAACAGGATAAGATAAGATATAGCAAATTTGTCTAAAATTATCATAGAAAATACTGACTTCACCTAACCCCACCTGCCCTAACATATCTAAGGCTAGAACAAATAAGTCTGTTAGATGGTTTGAATAAATACATAAATATGGTGGTCTGATTGGAGAGAATGTAACAAGGAAGGTATTAATAAGACATAAAAACAGTGGACATATGTTAGATGAATAGTTTAGCACTAATAATGTTGATATCTTAATGGAAAAGAATGTGTTATATATTGAGCTCATCGGAAGTCATATGCACCATTTTTATATGAGAAATTCTGACTTTTGGGGAGTTGGTTAAACTCAGCATATTATAATTAATGTCCTAAATATACCCAGAAAAATATCATGCAAATTGTGTATTGTTTGACCTAGTTGGTTGTGTTTGTACATATATAGTACAATTAATATACTTGTGTATTAATTGTGCAGATTATGTATTTTGCATAAGTTGTATGATTATTGCAATTATGTATTGATTATATTTCTATAAATTGTGTATTGTTTTGTGCAAGTTGTATGTATTAATTGTAAATGTTTTTGTATGTGTATTTGCGGAAATTGCTTAGTTGTGCATTTAATGAATATGTGCTGGTTATGTATTGTTCATATTTTGGTAAGATGTGTATTGATTATTTTTTTGAGCAAGTTGTGTAAATGTTGCAATTGTATTTGTGTAAATCGTGTACTTACGCTAGTTGTGTATTTTCATATTTGGGGAAGTTATGTATTGTACGTATTTGTGCTAGATATGTATTTGTACAAGTTGTGTAATAATTATGAAAGATGTGTAATATTTGTATAAGTTGTGTATTAATTGCGTATGTTGTGTAATTGCACATGGACGAATTGTTTATTTATACCTTTGTGTACTGATTGTCATTGTGCAAGTTGAGTAATTATATAGCAAGTTTTCTTGTAATAATTGTGCAAAGATGTAAAATAATTACACAAACTGTGTAATAATTGTCCATGTTTTATAATAATTTTTGTGATAATAGTGCATTTATGCAAGTTGTGTTTTTAATTTGTTGAAGTGGAACTGGTGCAACTGCATTTGTGTGTGAAAATTGTGTATTTTGTGTAAGCTCTGTAATCTGATAAAATAGATCTTCATGGTGTAAGTGTATTTTGGTTTATGAGACAATGTGTGGGTATTTTGTGAAAATTATGTTTGTGAAATTGTGTAATTATAGTGAAAGCGCATTTTTGATTGGCTAAATGCATAAGCATTTTGATATATTTGTGCAAAATACCGTACTTTGTGTAAATGTCATACTCTGAGTGTCCATGCAATATTGTGTAAATGCTACATTTTCATGTCCAACTGACATATTTTTGCATGTAAATGTTATATTTTTGTCTATAAATGACATATTTTGTGTGATGGCATATTTTGAGTGTAAATAATATATTTTGTGCATAAATGGCATATTTAGTGTGTAGATGCTGTATTTTCTGTGTGCATGGCATAAATTGCATCTGAATAATGGGGAAATGGTGGCAAAAAACTAGGCTATTCTCTAAGAATGTATAGGTTGTGGAGTATGAGTAGGTATGTATGCTTGTATTTGCGACTGTTGGTTTAGAAACAAGTTACCTGATTTGCGTAGCAAGACTAGGATTTTTTGAGGTGTAGAAATGATTAGCCTATGAATATAGTGGCTAACATCCAGCTGAGTTGCTAGATGGATGAATTGAGGTGAGACATTTGGATATCTATTTGATGGATGTGAGGACAGTTGACCAGCCTATGAACACAGCCACTAATCCGATGTACTGCCAGATGTGTGGTAACTACTTGTGGATTATAGTAGAATATCTAGCTATAGGGTTTCATAATTGCTGTTGTGTATAAAACTAGAATGACAGCTATTTATTAAAACTATTATTGTACACTAATACTTTAAGTGGGTTCCCATGGTTGCTTTAAGCATAGGGTGGACATGAATGAGATTGGGTGGAAATATATAGGAGCTGCCTCGTATGGGCCAATAGGACCTCTGCAGTTACCTTTATTCTTATGTTCAGCTCACCTGCTATGCTGCCAGATGTACGATTCTGCTTAAATTGCAGTACGACATTTGGGCTTCTATTTGAGTTTTGAACTTATCACTGAATAATGATTACAGTTGTGGATGACTAAAATGTATGTTCTTAAACCTCTGATTAGGTTAGGTGGGGATGGTTATTCTAGTCATTTTTGAATAATAACATCAAATACAGTACATATACAGGTACGATGCTAAAGGTAGCATTGGTTGTCTGGTGACGTCATACATAGTTGACCAGTAAGGTGCTGTAATACCTTCACACCTATGTGCTAATGGCCAGCAATACCTTATCCCTATACCTGTGGTCGCTTTTCACGATGTCACTAAACAACAACAATAACTGTTCTGTAGAATGTATTTGTTTGTTATATATAATATGTTAGGTTAGGTTAGGTTAGGATGGTTTGATAGGGTTTATGAATAACAGAAAATATAAGCAATGAGCGAAAATACGAGCTATTGTAGCTGAATATCAACTTTGATGAAGCACAGAGTGCAGTTGAGGTATTAAGCCAGATTAAGAGTTCACACTTATGTGTGAACCTCCTGGGATCCGCATTTAGCCCGTTGACGCCTCGCGCCACATTAGGGATGATGACGTCACAAAAGATGGTAACTGCAGAAGGCCTTATTTCAAAAATATGAGAGGCTTGCTTTTACTGAATGAGTTTTTTTTATTTGATAAATGGTGTGGGAGGTATGTTTTGAGCGAATGTGAGACGTGCATAAGGATAGGGTCACTACCGAACTCGCATTGAAATCACCAATGCCCAGGGCTCTGTTTTTCATATAAACGACTGATAGCAGTTTTATTTTTTGCCCTATGTATAATAAACAATCCTTTAAGAAAGATTGTCAAAGCTCAAATTACATTCTCTAGAACGACGACGACGAAGAAGAAATAGGGGTGATATGATAGAGGTGTGACTGAATGGTCATAGTAAAGGGGAATATTATTAACCTATTAAACGTATCAACATGAAACAGAATAGGAATGAATTGGATAAGTTTTATATTTAGGAAAAAGACCTGGGTAAATACAGGCAGCAGGGGACGAACTTGAAAATACACACATAACTTCTTGCAGTGCTGAAGTTATGTTCTTCCCTTATATACATGATCCCCTTTGATAAATGTAATGGGCGATGGTTGGAAGTAAATATGAAATTAAAAATAGACTAGGGATGATGGTATTTTATATTAGGTTTCAAGGTCACTGTTGTATCACAAAACACACGACTCATAGACCGGCTTTTTAATCCCCTCGAACATGCCGGTGCAGGAACGCTGAGCGGCTAGCTGGTGACGTCATTGACCATTACCAATGTCTGTGCAGGGTCACTGAGCCAACGAAATTTGGGGATGACTTGAGGCGGCCGTTTAATCCCCTTGAGAGAAAATGGCAGGGACCATAGAGCGACTTGTAGAAAACCCAGGGTGTGTAGACAGGCCCCTGAAAAACAAAAAACGCACAGTCTATGTCGTACTTCAAGTTCGTGAAACCAGGGGTGCGTAGACCGGCCCCGGAAAAAAAACAAAACGGCCGGTCTAAAAGTTGAAAATATCCCTGCGATGTAGAGCGGCCCTCCAAAAAACAAAAACGGCCGGTCTAAAAGTTGTAAATATCCCTGCGACGTAGAGCGGCCCTGGGAAAAACAAAAACGGCCGGTCTAAAAGTTGTAAATAACCCTGCGACGTAGAGCGGCCCTGGGAAAAACAAAAACGGCCGGTCTAAAAGTTGTAAATAACCCTGTGCCATAGACCGGCCCTGGAAAAAAACAAAACGGCCGGTCTAAAAGTTGAAAATAACCCTGCGACGTAGAGCGGCCCTGGGAAAAACCAAAACGGCCGGTCTAAAAGTTGAAAATAACCCTGCGACGTAGAGAGGCCCTGAAAAAAAACCCAAAACGGACGGTCTAAAAGTTGAAAATAACCCTGCGACGTAGAGCGGCCCTCCAAAAAACAAAAACGGCCGCTCTATGGGGTGACTCCATAGAGCGGCCCTGGAAAAATCCAAAACGGCCGCTCTATAGAGTCATTTCCACTACTTATGAGTACTGCAGGGAGGGGGGGGGTGTAAGGGCAAAATGTGGCCCACCGCTGCTTTTGCAAGTGGCATGTTTTCGCTATGAAAGTTCGGAATTTCAAACAGCGAATACGTGCAGGGTCCCAGAATTTGGCTTCAAAACAAGGGTCAGGTGTCGAAGTTGGGATGTTTGGCATATTATGAAAACTGCAGGGAGGGAATGGGGGTGTGGGCAAAATGTGACACACCGCAGCTCTCAGTATTTGGCATATTTTCGGTATAAAAAGTATGAATTTCAAACTGCGAAGACGTGCAGATAGACAGATTTTGGCTCCAAAATGTAGCTCTGGCGTCGAATTTGGGATGTTTGGGAAATTATGAAAACTGCAGGGGTGTTTGGGCAAAATGTGATCAACCGCCGCTCTCAGTAATTTGCATATTTTCGGTATAAAAGATTGGAATTTTAAACTGCGAATACGTGCAGAGAGCCACATTTTTGCTTCAAAATGTGGCTCTGTCGTTGAATTTGAGATGTTTGATATACTTGAAAACTGAAGGGGGGTTTGGGCAAAATGTGACCTTACCGCCAATTTCAGTAATTTGAATTTTTTCGCTATAAAAAACGGAATTTCAAATTGGGAAAACGAGCAGAGAGCCAGAATTTGGCTCCAAAACATGGCTCAGGGGTCGAATTTGGGATGTTTGGCATATTATGAAAACTGCAGGGGGGTTAGGGCAAAATGTGACCCACCGCCGCTTTCAGTAATTGGCATATTTTCGGTACAAAAAGTCGGAATTTCAAAATGCGAGTACGTGCAGAGTGCCAGATTTTGGCTCCATAAGGTGGCTCTGGGGTCGAATTTGGGATGTTTGGAATATTTTGAAATTTGCAAAGGGTTTGGGTAAAATGTGACCCACCGCCACTTTCAGTAATTGGAATGTTTTCGTAATGAAAGGTTGGAATTTCGAACTGCGAATTCGTGCACGGAGCCAAATTTTGGCTCTAAAATGTGGCTCTGGCGTTGAATTTGGGTTGTTTGGGATATTTTGAAAATCGCAGGGGGGTTTGGGCAAAATGTGACCCACCGCTGCTTTTAGTAAGTGGCATGTTTTCGGTATAAAAGGTCGGAATTTCAAACTGCGAATGCATGCAGGGAGCCAGAATTTGGTTCCAAAACAAGGCTCAGGTGTCGAAGTTGGGATGTTTGGCATATTATGAAAACTTCCGGGGGGGGGGGGCAAAATGTGACCCACCGCAGCTTTCAGTAATTGGCATATTTTCGGTATAAAAAGTCGGAATTTCAAACTGCGAATACGTGCAGAGAGCCAGATTTTGGCTCCAAAATGTGGTTCTTGCGTCGAATTTGGGATGTTTGGGATATTTAAAAACTGCAAGGGGGTTTTGGCAAAATGTGACCCACCACCGCTTTTAGTAATTGGCATATTTTCGGTATAAAAAGTCGGAATTTCAATCTGCGAATACACGCAGAGAGCCAGAATTTGGCTCCAAAACATAGCTCAGGTGTCGAATTCGGTATGTTTGGCATATTATGAATACTGCATGGGGGTTACGACAAAATGTGACCCACCGTAGCTTTCAGTAATTGGCACATTTTCGGTATAAAAAGTCGGAATTTCTAACTGCGAATACGTGCAGAGAGCCAGATTTTTGCTCCAAAATGTGGCTCTGGGATCAAATTTGGAATGTTTGGAATAATTTGAAAACTGCAGGGGGTTTGGGCAAAATGTGACCCACCGCCGCTTTCAGTAATTGGCATGTTTTCAGTATTAAAGGTCGGAATTTCAAACTGCGAATACGTGCAGGGAGCCAAATTTTGGCTCCAAAATGTGGCTCTGGCATCGAATTTGGGATGTTTGGGATATTTTGAAAACCGCAGGGGGGTTTGGGCAAAATGTGACCCACCGTTGCTTTTCGTAAGTGGCATGTTTTCGTTATAAAAGGTCGGAATTTCAAACTACGAATACGTGCAGGGAGCAAAATTTGGCTCCAAAACAAGGCTCAGGTGTCGAATTTGGGATGTGCATATTATGAAAACTGCAGTGAGGGGGGGGAAGGTTATGGCAAAATGTGAGCCACCGCTGTTTTTGTAAGTGGCATGTTTTCGGTATAAAAGTTCGGAATTTTAAACAGTGAATACGTGCAGGGTGCCAGAATTTAGCTCCAAAATGTGGCTGTGGCGTCAAATTTGGGATGTTTAGTATATTTTGAAAACGGCAGGGGGGTTCGGGCAAAATGTGACACACCGCTGTTTTCAGCAATTGGCATATTTTCGGTATAAAAAGTGGGAATTTCAAACTGCGAATACGTGCAGAAAGCCAGATTTTTTCTCGAAAATGTGGCTCTTGCGTCGAATTTGGGATATTTGGGATATTTGAAAACTGCTGGGGGGTTTGATAAAAATGTGACCCACCGCCGCTTTCAGTAATTGGCATATTTTCGGTATAAAAAGTAGTAATTTCAAACTTCGAATACGCGCAGAGAGCCAGAATTTGGCTCCAAAATATGGCTCAGGTGTCGAATTTGAGTTTTTTGGGATATTTTGAAAACTGCAAGGGGGTTCGGGCAAACTGTGACCCACTGACACTTTCAGTAATAGGCATATTTTCGGTACAAAAAGTCGGAAATTCAAACTGCGAATACGTGCAGAGAGCCAGATTTTGGCTCCAAAATATGGCTCTGGCGTCAAATTTGGGATGTTTGGGATTTTTTAAAAACTGCAGGGGGGGTTTGGGCACAATGGGACCCACCGCCGCTTTCAGTAATTGGCGGAATTAGTTTTCGGAATAAAAAGTAGGAATTTAAAACTGCGAATACGTGCAGAGAGCCAGATTTTCGCTTAAAAATTTGGCTCTGGTGTCGAATTTGGGATGTTTGGGATATTATGAAAACTGCAGGGGGTTTTGGGCAAAATGTGACCAATCGCTGCTTTCAGTAATTGGTATATTTTCGTTATAAAAAGTCGGAATTTCAAACTGCGAATACGTGCAGAGAGCCAGATTTTAGCTCCAAAATGTGGCTCTGGCGTCGAATATGGGATGTTTGGGATATTTTGAAAACTGCTCGGGGTTTGGGCAAAATGTGACCCACCGCCGCTTTCAGTAATTGGCATATGTTCGGTATAAAATTCGGAATTTCAAACCGCGAATACGTACAGAGAGCCAGATTATAACTCCAAAATGTGGCTCAGGTGTCGAATTTGGGATGTTTGGGATATTTTGAAAACTGCAGGGGGTTTGGGCAAAATGTGATCTACCGCCACTTTCAGTAATTGGCATGTTTTTGGTATAAAAGGTTGGAATTTCAAACTGCGAATACGTGCACGGAGCCAAATTTTGGTTCCAAAATGTGGCTCTGGCGTTGAATTTGGGTTGTTTGGGATATTTTAAAATCCGCAGGGGGGTTTTGGCAAAATGTGACCCACCGCTGCTTTTAGTAAGTGGCATGTTTTCGGTATAAAAGGTCGGAATTTCAAACTGCGAATACGTACAGGGAGCTAGATTTTCGCTCCAAAATGTGGCTCTGGCATCGCATTTGGGATGTTTGGGATATTTTGAAAACTGCAGGGGGTTTGGGCAATATGTGACTCACCGCAGCTTTCAATAATTAGCATATTTTCGGTATAAAAATTCCGAATTTCAAACTGCGAATACGTGCAGAGAGCCAGATTTTGGCTCCAAAATGTAGTTCTGGCGTCGAATTTAGAATGCTTGGGATATTTTAAAAACTGCAGGGGGGTTTGAGCAAAATGTGACCCACAGATGCTTTTAGTAATTGGCATATATTCGGTATAAAAAGTCGGAATTTCAAACTGCGAATACGTGCAGAGAGCCAGATTTTGGCTCCAAAATGTAGTTCTTGCGTCGAATTTGGAATGTTTTTTGAAATTTTGAAAACTGAAGGGGGGTTGGGCACAATGTGACCCATCGCTGCTTTCAGTAATTGGCATATTTTCTGTATATAAAAAACGGAATTTCAAACTGCGAATACAGGAAGAGGGCCAGATTATTACTCCAAAATGTGACTCTGGCGACGAATTTGGGATGTTTGGTATATTTTTAAAACTGCTGAGAAGTTTGGGCAAAATGTGACCCATCCCCGTTTTCAGTAATTTGTATATTTACGGTATAAAAAGTCGGAATTTCACACAGCGAATACGTGCAAAGTGCCAGATTTTGGCTCCAAAAAGTGGCTCTGGCGTTGAATTTGGGATGTTTGGAATATTTTGAAAACTGCAGGGGGTTTGGTCAAAATGTGATCCCCTGCCACTTTCAGTAATTGGCATGTTTTCGGTATAAAAGGTTGGAATTTCAAACTGCGAATGCGTGCACGGAGCCAAATTTTGGCTCCAAAATGTGGCACTGGTGTTGAATTTGGGTTGTTTGGGATATTTTTAAAACCGCAGGGGGGTTTGGGCAAAATGTGACCCACCGCTGCTCTTAGTAAGTGGCATGGTTTCGGTATAAAAGGTCGTAATTTCAAACTGCGAATACGTGCAAAGAGCCAGATTTCGGCGCCAAAATTGGGTCTGGCGTTGAATTTGGGATGTTTGGGATATTTTGAAAACTGCACGGGGTTTGGGCAAAATGTGACCCATCGCCGCTTTCAGTTATTGGCATATTTTCGGTATAAAAATTTGGAATTTCAAACTGCGAATACGTGCAGAGAGCCAGAATTTGGCTCCAAAACATGGCTCAGGTGTCGAATTTGGGATAATTGGCATATTATGAAAACTGCAGGGGGGTTAGGGCAAAATGTGACCCACCGCATCTTTTAGTAATTGGCATATTTTCGGTATAAAAAGTCCAAATTTCAATCTGCGAATACGTGCAGAGAGCCAAAATTGGCTCCAAAATGTGGCTCTGGCGTCGAATGTGGGATGTTTGGGATATACTGAAAACTGCAGGGGGGTTTGGGCAAAATTTGAACCCCCGCCGCTTTCAGCAATTGGCATATTTTTGGTATAAAAAGTCCGAATTTCAAACTGCGAGTACGTGCAGAGAGCCAGATTTTGGCTCCAAAATGTGGCTCTGGCTTAAAATTTGAGATGTTTGGGATATTTTGAAAACTGCAGTAGGGGTTTGGGCAAAATTTGACCCACAGCCGCTTTCAGTAATTGGCATATGTTTTCGGTATAAATATAGGAATTTCAAACTGCGAATACGTGCAGGGAGCTAGATTTTGGCTCTAAAATGTGGCTCTAGCGTCGAATTTGGGATTTTTGGTATATTTTGAAAACGGCAGGGGGGTTTGGGCAAAATGTGACCCACCGCTGCATTCAGCAATTGGCATATATTCGGTATAAAAAGTGGGAATTTCAAACTACCAATACCTGCAGAGAGCCAGATTTTGGCTCGAAAATGTGGATCTTGCGTCGAATTTGGGATGTTTAGGATATTTGAAAACTGCAGGGGGGGGGGGCAAAATGTGACCGACCGCCACTTTCATTAATTAGCATAGAATTTCAAACTGCGAATACACGCAGAGAGCCAGAATTTGGATCCAAAATATGGCTCAGGTGTCGAATTCAGGATGTTTGGGATATTATGAAAACTGCAAGGGGTTTGGGAAAAATGTGATCCATCGGTGATTTCAGTAATTGGCATATTTCCGGTATAAAAGTCGGAATTTCAAACTGCGAACACGTGCAGAGAACTAGATTCTTGTTCGAAAGTTTGGCTCTAGCTATAAATTTGGGATGTTTGGGATATTATGAAATCTGCAGGGGGGTTTGGGCAAAATGTGACCCACAGCTGCTTTCAGTAATTGGCATATTTTCAGTATAAAAAGTCTGAATTCAAACTGCGAATACGTGCAGAGAGCCAGATTTTGGCTCCAAAATGTGGCTCTGGCGTTGAATTTGGGATGTTTGGGATATTTTGAAAACTGCGGGGGGGGGGGGTTGGAAAAAATGTGACCCACAGCAGCTTTCAGTAATTGGCATGTTTTTGGTATGAAAAGTAGGAATTTCAAACTGCGAATACGTGCAGATAACCAGATTCTCGCTCGAAAATTTGGCTCTGGCTTAGAATATGGGATGTTTGGGATATTATGAAAACTGCAGGGGGTTTTGGGCAAAATGTGACCCATCGCTGATTTCAGTAATTGGCATATTTTCGGAAAAAAGTCGGAATTTCAAACTGCGAATACGTGCAGAGAGCAAGATTTTGCTCCAAAATGTGGCTCTGGAGTCGAATTTGGGATGTTTGGGATTTTTTGAAAACTGCAGGGGGGTTTGGACAAAATGTGACCCACCGCAGCTTTCAGTAATTGGCATATTTTCGGGAAAAAAAGTCGGAATTTCAAACTGCGAATATGTGCAGAGAGCAAGATTTTGCTCCAAAATGTGGCTCTGGCGTCGAATTTGGGATGTTTGGGATTTTTTGAAAACTGCAAGGGATTTGGGCAAAATGTGACCCACCGCCGCTTTCAGTAATTGGCATGTTTTCGGTATAAAAAGTCGGAATTTCAAACTGCGAATACGTGCAGGGAGCTAGATTTTGGCTCCAAAAGTGTGGCTCTGGCGTCAAATTTGGGATGTTTGGGTTATTTTGAAAACTACAGGAGGGTTTGGGCAAAATGTGACCCACCGCTGCTTTCAGCAATTGGCATGTTTAAACTGCGAATACGTGCAGAGAACCAGATTTTCGCTCGAAAATTTGGCTCTGGCGTCGAATTTGGGATGTTTGGGAAATTATGAAAACTGCATGGGGATTTGGGCAAAATGTGACCCACCGCCGCTTTCAGTAATTGGCATGTTTGCCAATTTAATGAACTCGTCAATTTAATGAACAAGAAATTTAATGAACACAAGAGTATTAATTGTTTGGCAAGTATTCTACTGCCATAAATAATATTTAACACCTGAATGTACTTCCTAATTGGGGAATATAATGTTATCAGGGTTATTATTGATTACTTAGAATATCTTGAATCTGCTATCCATCCGGTTCGAAGAGACCAAAATGTGGGCTCTGAGAACCGAAATAGATTTTAATATTAATTGTAATGTATCTGGTTCGATAAGGACCAAAATGTTGGGAATCTGAGATGACTCAAATATTTAAATATTTAATTATGATAATTAACATAAATCGAAATACCACCCACTTTTGAGAAAAGAGGGAAAACAAATAAAGGTGATTATAATTGACACGATAGTCCCAGTGCCTATGGATGGTAATTGATTTAACAATCCCTTAAAGACAATGAATAGACTGTATTATTAATTGATTAAAGTTAAAGCCTCAAATATCAACATTGGGGGTTATTTCTAGAAGTTCATATATATCCAGGAACCAGTGCCGTTCGTCACTAGTTCATTAAAGGGTTAGTAACATGACAAAAACTGAACTAGAATGTAGATTCAAAATATGACATATTAGATAATCAATATATTGAAAGATAATTAAATATTAAGAAATAATAAATGTAGATTCATTTAGCACCGAGTAACAAATTCTTGAGTTAGATTATTCTTTTTAACTATCCTATATATGAATTTATATATAGAAACTACTAATAATCTTATTCAAATTTATGCGAAAACATATGTCTTAGCTGTAAGACGACTTTATTAAGTCTGTTTCGTTACTCGTCCACGTAATCACCAGATTCCAATAAAGAAGAAACCAGTAGTGAACATCGTAGGTGAAGAGAGACAACTTGTTACATCCTCGCCTACACGCTGCAATCAAGGAAATTTGAGTAGCATTTAATTAGGCTATGAATTATTTCAATATTCATTGAAATTGAAATAAAAAAAAGAAAATCAACTAACATTATAGTACAGGTCTTCTTGTAATATAACGATAGACTACCCACAAATACACGATCTTGAATGATGCAACAAACCAGAAAAGTATACTTAACGTGAGCGTGTGAGAACACTAAGGTCTGCCGGTATCGTGTCTGTCAGTCCCTGGCGTCCACTGCTGTGTACGCATAATTACGGGTCGTGACTATAATTGTAGACGCGTTATTAAACAGTTGAGCACTGTAGGCCACGTGATGGTATTGAATGGCGGCCGTCTGTGGAGCTACCACGCTACTAATGCTGTGCGACTCGTCAGCCACGCCACTCCTCACGTCTCGTCGGTGATAATAATAATATGGCGTTTCCCCGCTAGCGTCTCCTTCAACCTCTCTCGCATTCGCAATAGAATTTAGTAAGGACGGAGAATTCTTTTCTGTGTAATTACTTACATAATTCATTAAAGAGAATAGAGTTGCAATTGTAGGGAATTAAATATTGTTTATATTCTCGCTAGATGGTGTTGATTAAGCACAGTGTCCTTATTAACGAGAAATGGGGAGAATTTCCATGGCATTCGTATATAACAGATACAACTGTTATTTAGTGATATTTTTAGTTAATAACTCTCGGTTATTGGATCATTAGTGGTTATATTATCAGTAATTAATTATTATACAGAATACTGATAAAAGTAGAGAACCTTATTTAATTCTCTAACATATTGGTAATAAATATGTCTTGCTAGACAATATCTGACGCATTCCTGCCTCTCGATGTGATGATAATTTCAGCAAATGACGCGAAGATAGAGAAATATTAATTTATATTAGCACTACAGTTAGTAGAGTTAATAGTTACTGTGGTTAATACAATAATGATGTATTGTAATACAAGAAATGATGTATTAGTGTTGGAAACTTTTCAACACCCTTCTTCCCTCCCTCCCTTCCTCCCTTCCTTCCTCCCTTCCGTCCCCCTATGCAACCCGTTCTCGCAAATTCGTAAAGTCAATATTGACTTAATAAATAAGTGCATAGGTGACATACTAAACATAATAGATACCCTTAAAAAGCTTCATAGAAAACACCGACCTTACCTAACCTTGTTAGTATCTTAAGATAAGCATCTTATAGCTTCGTAATTACAATTGTTACTTAACCTATTATAGGTATAGGTTAAGTAATAATTGTAATTACAAAGCAATAAGATGCTTATCTGAAGATACTAACAAGGTTAGGTAAGGTCGGTGTTTTCTATGAAGCTTTTTAAGGGTATCTATTATGTTTAGTTTATCACCTATGCACGTAGTTAATAAGTCAATATTGACTTTACGAATTTGCGAGAACGGGTTGCCCTATGACACGAACCAATCCAACCGGCTCTCGCACAAGACAGCACATATATGACTTAATGCTTAAAGTCAACATGTTGAATATGAATTAGTACATATGTGGTATATTCCCAGTTACATTTTTTCCAAGGCCCAAACTCTTCCTCACGTACCAATTTACGTCTCACAGTACCCATCCATCGCCGTAGACAGCAGAATAGTCGTGATTGGTTCAATTATAATGAAAAATGTAGTTTTCAGGTCCCACATGTGTTGTGAAATTTACCTGCTACTGTCCATGCCCTTAGAATATTACAGATCAGCTACATCCTATTGAAGGCTCGTAGTTTTGTTTTAAGAAATATTAGTTCTTCTTAGTAAATTATAATAAGCACTATCAATTATTACATAGAATAATAGTGCTTCGCCAATTAACATTATATACACTAGTTTTTGCTTAAAAAATCTTTAAGGAATGTATTGTAGGAACTTCAACAGAAAACGATGCTACGTTGGAATGTCTATGGGGTAAACTACTGCAAACTGGATGGTATAGTGTCTACTACCTACTGTAGGATGGGTATATGGTCCACTACCACCTGTTAGGTGGATAAGGGGGCCATACCACTTGTAGGATGAGTCTGGGCCCAATAACTACTCATACGATAGGTATAGGGCCACTACTGCCTACTGGATGGGTATATGGTCCACTACCACACACAGGATGTGTATGGCGTCCACTTTATACCGCCTATAGGATGGGCATGTGGTCCACTACTGCCCACAGGATGAGTATTGGGGGTCCACTACCACCTACAAGATGGGAATGGGGGTCCACTAGCACTCACAAGATGGGTATGGTGTCCACTACCACCCAAAGGATGGGTATGGGGTCCACTACCACCTACAAGATGGGAATTGGAGTCCACTAGCACCCACAAGATGGGTATCTGGTCCACTACCGCCCACAGGATGAGTATGGGGTCCACTATCACCCACAGGATGAGTATAGGGTCCACTACCACCAACAAGATGGGTATGGGGTCCCCTAGCACCCACAAGATTGGTATGGGGTTCACTACAACACACAGGATGGGTATCAGGTCCACTACCACCCACAGGATGGGCATGGGGTCCAATACCACCTTCAAGATGGGTATGGGGTCCACTACCACCCACAGGATGGGTATAGGGTCCACTACCAACGACAGGATGGGTATGGGGGTCTACTGCCATCCACAAGATGGGTATAGGGTCCACTACCACCCACAAGATGGGTATGGGTTCCACTACCACCCACAAGATGGGTATGGGGTCCACTACCACCCACAAGATGGGTATGGGGTTCATTACCATCCACAAGATTGGTATGGGGTCCACTACCACCCACAAGATGGGTATGGGGTCCACTTCCACCCACAAGATAGGAATGGGGTCCACTATCACCCACAAGATGGGTATGGGGTCCACTACTACCGACATGATGGGTATGGGGTCCACTAACACCCATAGGATGAGTAAGGGGTCCACTACCACCCACAAGATGGGTATGGGGTTCACTACCACCCACAAGATGTGTATGGGGGTCCACTACCATCCACAAGATGCGTATGGGGTTCACAACCGCCCATAAGATGGGTATGGGGGTCCACTACCATCCACAAGATGGGTATGAGATCCACTACCCCCCACAAGATGGGTATGGGGTCCACTACTGCCTACAAGATGGGTATGGGGACCACTACCGCCCACTAGATGGGTATGGGGACCACTACCGCCCACAATATGGGTATGGGGACCACTACCGCCCACAAGATGGGTATGGGGTCCACTACTGCCTACAAGATGGGTATGGGGGTCTACTACCATACACAAGATGGGTATGGGGTCCACTACCGTCCACTAGATGGGTATGGGGACCACTACCGCCCACAAGATGGGTATGAGGTCCACTACTGCCCACAAGATGGGTATGGGGGTCCACTACCATCCACAAGATGGGTATAGGGTCCACTAGACCACCCGCAAGATGGGTATCGGGTCCATTACCATCCACAAGATGGCTATGGGGTCCTCTACCGCCCACGAGATAGGTATAGGGGTCTACTACCACCCACAAGATGGGGATGGGGTCCACTACCGCCCACAAGATATGTATAGGGGTCCACTACTATCCACAAGATGGGTATGGGGCCCACTACTGCCCACAAGATGGGTATGGAGTCCACTACCGCCCTCAAGATGGGTATGGAGTCCACTACCGCCCACAAGATGGGTATATAGGGTCCACTACTGCCCACAAGATGGGTATGGGGTCCACTACTGCCCACAAGATGGATATGGGGTCCACTAACACCCACAAGATGGGTAACAAAGTTATCAATTTATTAAACAGATTGACAAATTTTAAGTTTCAAGTTTATACATATTGTGAAATTGAGAGTCAGTGTAGTAACATAAATTGGTAAATCATAAATATTGTAAGTTAAGAATCTTATGCATGTGTGTGTGTGGGGGGTGGGTGGGCGATACCCTTGGTAAGCGAGAGTGGCAGGTAACCTTAGACGTTCTGCGGTCAACGTGGGAGGGTCAAACTCACCCTCCAAAATCTGGGCATAGTACCAGCAGACTACACAACACTCCCAGCCTCCAGCTGGTGCTTGTAGATGCCTCATCTAACCTCACTTTTATCACACATTAACCTACAGTTCCTGTGATATTTAAACTCCTCATCTCAGTGGCGTCTCACTAATATAAACTGTATTGGATTTTGTCCCGAAATAGCTATATTCTGACTGGACGTATATGTATGTATGTATGTATGTATGTATGTATGTATGTATGTATGTATGTATGTATGTATGTATGTATGTATGTATGTATGAATGTATGTATGCATGTATTCACCTAGTTGTATTCACCTAGTTGTGTTTGCGGGGGTTGAGCTTTGCTCTTTCGGCCAGCCTCTCAACTGTCAATCAACTGTTACTAACTAATTTTTTTCCCACTCCCCACACGCACACACACACACACACACCAGGAAGCAGCCCGTGACAGCTGACTAACTCCCAGGTACCTATTTACTGCTTGGTAACAAGGGCCATTCAGGGTGAAAGAAACTTTGCCCATTTGTTTCTGCCTCGTGCGGGAATCGAACCCGCGCCACAGAATTACGAGCCCTGCGCGCTATCCACCAGGCTACGAGGCCCCCTTACTCTTCTGTTTTCCAGGGTTGTGAGGTTCAGCTCCCTAAGTCTTTCCTCGTAACTCATTCCTCTCAGTTCCGGGACCAGTCTGGTGGCATACCTCTGAATCTTCTCTAACTCCGTCTTGTGTTTATCTATGTATGGACTCCAGGCTGGAGCTGCATACTCCAGAATTGGTCTTACATAAGTGGTATACTGGGTCCTGAACGATTCCTTACACAAGTTTCTAAAGGCAGTTCTTATATTGGCCAGTCTAGCATATGCCGCTGATGATATCCTTTTGATGTGGGCCTCTGGGGACAGGTTCGGTGTGATATCGACACCCCAGATCTTTCTCTCTATTTGACTCTTGAAGGATTTCACTTCCCAGATGGTACCTTGTGTTTAGCCTTCTACTCCCTTCGTCTAATTTCATTACATTACACTTTCCTGAGTTGAACTTTAGCAGCCATTATCTAGACCATTCCTCCAGTTTGCCCAGGTCGTCCTGTAGTCTCTGTCTATCTTCATCTGTTTTGATTCTTCTCATAACTTTTGCATCGTCAGCAAACATTGAGAGGAATGAGTCTATACTCTCTGGAAGGTAGTTTACATATACTAGAAACAGGATAGGCCCGAGTACAGAGCCCTGTGGGACTCCGCTGGTGACATCTCGCCACTCTTATGTCTCCCCCCACACCGTTACTCGCTTTTTCCTATTGCTTAGATACTCCCTTATCCACTGGAGCACCTTACCTTTTACTTCTGCCTGCTGCTCCAACTTTTGTAACAGCCTTTTGTGAGGTACTGTGTCAAAGGCTTTCTGACAGTCCAAGAAAATGCAGTCTGCCCACCCTTCTCTTTCCTGCCTAATTTGTGTTGCTTGGTCATAAAATTCTATTAGGCCTGTGAGGCACGATTTACCATCTCTGAACCCATGCTGGTGGTGTGTTATAAAGCTATTTCCCTCCAGATGCTCTACGAGCCTTTTCCTCACAATCTTCACCATCACCTTGCATGTTATACAAGTTAGGGAAACTGGCCTGTAGTTCAGTGCCTCATGCCTGTCACCATTTTTGTAAATTGGGACTACATTAGCTGTCTTCCAGCTTTCCGGAAGGTCTCCCGTTTCCAGTGACCTGTTATACACCATAGAGAGTGGCACACCTAGTGCTTCTGCACTTTCTTTTAGAATCCACGGTGAGATTCTGTCAGGCCCAACAGCGTTTGACACAATCAGCTCCAACAGATTCTTTTTGACCTCATCACTGGTGAGATAAATTTCCTCCAAGGTTGTTCGGTTTACCTCCTCATTTAGTGTAGGTACCTCTCCTTGTTCTATTGTGAAGACCTCCTGGAATCTCTTGTTGAGTTCTTCACACACCTCTTTATCGTTCTCTGTGTATCTATTCTCCCCTTTTCTTAGTTTCATACATACATACATACATGCATACATACATACATACATACATACATACATACATACATACATACATACATACATGTATGTATGTATGTATGTATGTATGTATGTATGTATGTATGTATGTATGTATGTATGTATGTATGCCCAATCACGTTAAAGACTCCCCCTCTATCATTAAGTTTAAGAAAAACAACTATGTACTAAATAATCAACTCCTTGTAACTTTAATTATGCTGACCTTCCTATCCGTATTCAGACTGAGCCTACCATCATTATAGGTGATTATAACGCTAGGCATAGGAATATTGGTAATTCGCAGTTCAGTAATCGTAACAGCAACTAACTGTTGTCACTCTTTGGTAGTGGCGATGATGCACAGATTGTGGGTGACCTTGAACCGACGCATATCTACGGAGGTATTCTTGAACTATGTCTCTGTGTCAACGTCTCCCACACCGTGTGTGCCTCGTCAATAGTGCCAGATATGGCGTCTGATCATCTGGCCATATTAGCCACTGTTAGCATTGGAAGCTCTATCCTCCCCGGCGGAGTGTTCAAGCGGAAGAGGCTGGCTGTGCCCACCGATCAACGAGACAATTTTGTCGCTCATGTGTCAGAATGGTACAGTTCATCTGAGCCTTCATCAGTTGAAGATTTTAACAATGTGTTCACAGGTACTATCGAGCAGTTTATAGAATTACTTGATCCATCGTCCAGGCCACGTAACTCAAATTACACTGGTCATAGCACTTATGCTTATTATAATGATTCTAAATTGCATGCACTAAGGGGCCATCTCCCCCGAAATATAAAGTTGTTGTAGGGTATTCATAATTTATTATCCTGATACATGTGAAAGGTGCTGCACATAGGCCAAGTTTCAGCATCTCAGCCTAAATAGAGACGGAGAAAAAAAAAAAAAAAAAAAAAAAGACGAATTTTTCAACCATGTTCAAAAAATTTCACAGCCCACAATTGTGAACCAAAATCATTTATAAGACACTCAGCTATGACCTTACTATATAATAAAGATTTGCATGTCACATTATTTTCCTAGATGTATTTAGTGCAATAATACAGATTTTATAAAAGTTTCCCAAAAACGTATGCAACAAAATGAGGTGTATCATTATTTATAAAATCAATAAATCTACGTAGATAAGAATAATGACATGCGTTTATAGAGGCGTATTTTCTACATATAATGTGCAAGTTTCATGTAAATAGAATAATAAATAAAGGCTGTGAAATTTTATCTAGTTTTAAAAGTTGGAGTTGCGTAGCGCGCTCTCAAAGTTTCTCTACCTGCGGTCACTCGTGAGTGGTGATTTACGCATTGCGGCCAGCTCGTATGGAGAGCTCGCATGCATCTAGCTGTCAATGCTTCTCTCTTGTTCGTTTGGTAAGTCATATTGCAGTACAAATAGCTAAAAATCCAAAAATAGCATGTTCTGGGAGATATTGTGTGAGCGCGTCAGCATACATCCTCTCTCCATGAGAGACACGCAGTCACTGACTGCACCACCCTCGTGTCAGACCATATGTTGTGTTGCCATATGGTTAGTTTATATTCATTTTATGCATAACATGTTATTTTCAACGCTATTACGAAAAATAAGACATCTACAACGTAAGATACAATACCCCGCGGCGTACTCACGGCGCGAGGACCAGATTCACGAAAGTTGCAGCGGGAAATTTGACTCTAATTACGTTATTTTTCAAGATATCATTAAACGGTTTGGACCACAGTGTTGCCAGAACGTTGTAGTATTTTTCGTAATTTTTCGTAAATATTCCATTTTTCATCGGATTTTCGGTGACATGGCCCCTAACGCACTGTCAGAAGAATTAGACTAGCTTATAGAAGGACCCGCACTGCTGAAATGCTTCGGCTCTTCCAAGTGGCTCTGGCAGAGGCCAGGGAACGTATGGTGGAGCTGAGGCAGACAGACTGTGGAAACTTTTGTCAGTGGTCTCAATTCTCACTCGCCACTAAGCCGGGCATGGAAGGATATCAACAAGATCAAAGGGAAAATGCTGCAGAGATCTCGTACCCTAATCCTCTGTACAGAACAAATGAGTTTGTTGATGCTTGAGCCATGACTTCCAGCTTTGACAGTCTTCCTCTACCCACACAGAATTAATTAAATAATAGATATACTGATAGAGCAAGACTCCTTGACTTCATGCTTCAAGAGGATGACTGTGACATGCTTTTTACTGAATACGAACTAGACTCTGCTCTACATAAAGGCAAAGCTACATCACCCGGGGAGGATGGAGTTACTTACGGCATACTGCGTATGCTTCTGCTAGTTCCAGGAAATCCCTTGCTTCAATTGTATAATATGAGCTATGTAACTGGGGAGCTTCCAAGGTCATGGACCAACAGTCTTATTATTCCCATTCCTAAACCAAACCAGCCGAGTGCTTTTCACCCAGTTTCAATCACTAGTTGTCTCTGTAAGTGTCTTGAGAGGATGGTTCTCAACCGTCTCCTTTACAGAATTAATAACATGTTGACTCCCCAGATATATGGCTTTACGCATGGAAAGAGTGTACATCACTGTATTACCACATTCCTCACCCTGCATACTGATAGGTCTTATACCACTTTCCTAGATCTTAAGTCAGCCTTTGACATTGCTAACCGACACGTCATTCTGAGCGAACTTGCTAAAATGAATGTTGGAGGATGGCTTCTACGGTGGATAAGAGGCTATCTATCCAACAGGAAGTCATCTGTACTGTTCCAAGGGCATAGGAGTGTAACGAGAGCTTTCGAACTTGGCACTCCATAGGGAGGTGTCCTTAGTCCTACTCTGTTCAATGTGTTAATCAATATACTTTTAAACTTAGTAACTAGAAGGCCCAGCGAACACATCATTAGCTATGCGGATAATATACTGATCCACACCAATGGGTATACTAACACCCAAAATGTTCTGAACTCTGTATTGTACATATGTCAGGAACTATGCTTAGTCATCTCAGAAGAGAAAACAAAGATCCTGAACCGACGCCCACCTAGACGAGAAGGGGCTGTTCGCAAAATGCAGTTGGATGATGGCTCTCTGCTCGACTATGTAACCAGATACAAATACCTTGGTCTTGCGGTTCTACTGTACCGCAATGTTGTAGCCAGACTGGGTCGCCAATGTAGAGAGAGGCTCCGTGCTCTCAAGGCGGTGGCAGGCTATCATCCAAGCTATGACGCAAATGTGAGAATTGAAAAAAATGATGTATCTCTCATATATTAGGTCTCTGATTGATAATGCTGCACCCTTGCTTGCTCTAGTGCCTGAGAGAATGCTTGGAGAGCTGGAAAAGATGCAAAACGAAGATGAGGATTATCCTCGTATGCCCCCGTACAACTCAATTACTGAACTTGAGGAAGGAACTGAACATTTCATGTGTAAGTGATCGTATCATTGAAATTAATGCTTTAATTGGTATCAAGTTGCTTAGGCTAACCCACCCTAACCCCTGCACTGAAGCCCCTCCAACCCTTCTTCCTTGAAGGTCAGCATCCCTCTAAATGGATTACCAAAACTGTCATTATGCTCAGAATGTATAATATTCATCACCTCTACCAAAAGAGTCAACAACAACACTTTTCTGCCCCATAAAAGATCACACATTTCCAAAATACTGTCCTCCCTTTTTCCACCCAAGAAACTGATTAAAGAACAAGTCTTGCTTCGACAAGAAGCAAAGTACAATGTCTTAAGCAAAATTGATGCTTTATTCAGAGAGCGCTCCCTTTCCCAGATTATTTACACTGATGGATCCTTGCGTCAGTCCCATGGTGCAGCTGGAAGTACAATTGTGAAAGGAGAGATGGTGCCTTCTCCCATGAGTGTGGAGCGCGTCTAAGTAAATGGGCCTCCACTCTTCAAACAAAATTGGTTGCCATAATCCTTGCACTCTAGCGCGTATATGAATACAAAGTTGACACGCTAATTGTAAGTGACTTCTTGTCATCCATGACTGCCCTCAGTTCCCTAAGGCATAACTATGACGTGCTTATCTCTGAAGTTAGACAAAGATATAAGGAAATAATCAATGATGGAGTCAGAATCTGTCTTCTGTGTATTCCTTCCCATATTGGTCTCCGAATGCATGATAGAACTCATGAGTTTACGAACACCTTTACTTGTAAAGAGGGAATTGATTACCAACTTGGACTGCCCCTGAGCACCCTGAGGGCAGTAATATTTCGGGAACATCAACTGAATTTCGGAGACTTGAGGCAAAGTGAAATTCACACCAGTTCCTCCATCTATCATCATTCTCTTATGCAGGAAGTACCGCACGTCTATGGATCATCCAATAATGTTAGCAGACTTCTAGATGTTACCACTGCTAGGCTTAGGCTCGGCTACAAGTACCTCTGGCAGTTTGTAACATCTGCTGATGTAGATCTGACTAAATGTAAACTCTGTCAGCAGAACTATTCGCATACTTTGCGTCATTATATAATGGAATGTGAAAAAATCGCGGAATTCTGAGATAACACCATCAATGGTGTGCAAGAAATTTGTAAGTACTTCATTCATAATGATGTGCTGCCCGAAATCTTAGCGAAGTATCCAAAATTTGCTTACTGTAGGTAACGCATGCACATGACTGTAAAGCTGCCGCCCAGTTGGGTGGGTGTGGAGCACATGACTGTAAAGCTGCCGCCCAGTTGGGTGGGTGCGCAGCACATGACTGGGAAGCTACCGCCCAGTTGGGTGGGTGTGGAGCACATGACTGTAAAGCTGCCGCCCAGTTGGGTGGGTGTGCAGCACATGACTGTAAAGCTACCGCCCAGTTGGGTGGGTGTGGAGCACGTGACTGTAAAGCTGCCGCCCAGTTGGGTGGGTGTAGAGCACACGACTGTAAAGCTGCCGCCCAGTTGGGTGGGGTGTGGAGCACAAGACTGTAAAGCTGCCGCCCAGTTGGGTGAGTGTGCAGCAAAACTAGTAACTGTGTGACTCACCATAGATGTAAAGTGCTTTGTATAGTGACTGTTGTGAGCCTCTTGTTGAATTATTTGTGATACAAAAGATTATTGATGTGTGTATTTGTGTAGGTGATTGAATATGTATGTGTATATATGTATATGTATATGTATATATATGTACATGTATGTATGAGTATGTGTACATGTATATATAACATTAATAATTGTGTAACTAGCGTCAAAAGATTGTTATTTGCTTAGCTAAACGAACTAGAGGGTTCAGTTCCTGAACCGATTATGTGCCTCTGTAATCCTTTACACCATCTCCCACGGGATGGGTATAGGATGCATAATAAAGAAAGAAATTGAATTGTAACTTACCTTATCTCCTAAATGTCAACATATGTCAGTTCAGTTCATGCTATTGATCTCAAATAGTCTTAAGTCTTAGTTTTAAGTTTTTTTCCCAGATCCTGCCCAAAACGCTGTGCGTATTAGGGCTTTAGGCATAGTATAATAATAATAATAATAATAATAATAATAATAATAATAATAATAATAATAATAATAATAATAATAATAAAAATAATAAAAATAATAATAATAATAATAATAATAATAATAATAATAATAATAATAATAATAATAATAATTTATTTAGGAACAGTACATACATAGTTGCAGAGTTACAGTACAAATATTCTGTTAGATTTAAATATAGAGGTAGTACATACAATACCTAAAGCCACTAGTACGTATAGCGTTTCGTGCAAGGATAGGTGGGGAAAAAACACTTAGACTAAAACTTTATAGTAATTAAGCTTAAAGTATAAATTGAGTTGAATGAAAAAAAATTATAAAAGATAAAAAAAGGGGGGAACATGGTAGAAAATAGCCAAAATAGTATATACTTGTTCTTTCTTGAAATTCTACTTGTAACTCCCAACCACTCCCAACACCACCACCACTCCCAACACCACCATCACTCTCAACTCCCAATTCCACTACTTCCCTGTGGGAAGTAGTGGAATTTATAGCTATCCTTGAGCTGTAGTTGACCCCATACCCCATCCCGTGAGTTATAGTGTACCCCATACCCATCCTGTGGAAGGGAGTGGACCCTGTATACTCATTCTGTGGGTGGTAGTGGACTCCATACCAATCTTGTGGGCGGTAGTGCACCACATACCAATCTTTTGGGCGGTACTGGACCCCATGCCCATCTTGTGGGTGGTATAGTGACCTCATACCCATACTGTGGGTAGTAGTGGCCCCCTCATACACACCCTGTGGGCGGTAGTGGACCCCATACTCATTCTGTGTGCGCATGGTAGTGGAGCATATACCCATCCTGTGGATGGACGTGGCCCCCATACCCACCCTGAGGGCGGTTGTGGATCCCATACAAATACAATACAAATATTTATTCAAGTATAGTACATACATACAAGGTAAGATACAAAAGTTGATGGATTTATAGATAGCGCTAGTACATTCAATGCTTAAAGCCACTATTACGCAAAGCGTTTCGGGCAGGAAAAACACTAAGGCTAAAACTTAATACTAATTGAGATTAAAGTATAAATTGCGTTGTGAAAAAATCAGAAAATAGTTTTTATCTTAAACTGGTTGGGAGAGGTACAGTCTTTAACATAATTGGGAATATCATTCCACATTCGAGGTCCCTTGATTTGTAAAGCATTTCTAGTTTGACTAAGTCGTACTCTTGGAATATCAAATAGGAATTTGTTTCTGGTGTGGTGCTCATGGGATCTGTTACAACCTTCTAGGAAGCTTTTAAGGTCAGGATTAACATTACAGTTCAGCGTTTTATATATATAAAATACACATGAGAGGATGTGCAGTGATTAAATATGTAACATATTCAGAGATTTGAGTAAGGGTACCGAGTGATGTCTGGGCCCAGAGTTAGAGATTGTCCTAATAAGAGCTTTGTATTGGGTCTACTTTGTATAGTGTCTACTACACCTACTGTAGGATGGGTTTAGGGTCCACTACCACCTGTTAGGTGGGTATAGGGTTCACTACCACCTGCTAGGTGGGTAAGGGGTCCATACCACTTGTAGGATGGGTCTGGGCTCAATACCTACCCATAGGATAGGTATGGGGTCCACAACCGCCCACAGAGTGGGTGAGGGGTCTACTACTGCCTACAGGATGGCTGTGGAGTCACTACCACACAAAGGATGGATATGGGGTCTGCTTTCGGCCGCAGGATGCGTATTGGGGTCCACTACCGCTCACAGGATACGTATATTAGGACAATCTCTAACTCTTGCCCCAGACATCACCCGGTACCCTTACTCAAATCTCTGAATATGTTAGATATTAAGTCCCTGCACATCCTCTCATGTGTATTTTATATATATAAAACGCTGAACTGTAATGTCAATCCTGACCTTAAAAGCTTCCTAGAAGGTTGTAACAGATCCCATGAGCACCACACCAGAAACAAATTCCTATTTGATATTCCAAGAGTACGACTTAGTCAAACTAGAAATGCTTTACAAATCAAGGGACCTCGAATGTGGAATGATCAATTATGTTAAAGACTGTACCTCTCCCAACCAGTTTAAGATAAAAACTAAGTACTACGTAATTAACTCAATGTAACCTACCTCACCCCCAAATGTCAACCCATGTCTACGATTTTTAACAATGCTGTTTGTTGACCAAATTGTATTTTTGTTTTTTTCTGCCATGTTTCCCCCCCCCCCTTTTTTGTTCATTTTTTTCTGATTTTTTTCACAACGCAATTTATACTTTAATCTCAATTAGTATTAAGTTTTAGCCTTAGTGTTTTTCCTGCCCGAAACGCTTTGCGTAATAGTGGCTTTAGGCATTGTACGTACTAGCGCTATCTATAAATCCATCAACTCTTGTATCTTACCTTGTATGTATGTACTATACTTGAATAAATATTTGTATTGTATTTGTATTTGCATGGGATCCACAACCGCCCACAGGGTGGGTATGGGGGCCACGTCCATCCGCAGGATGGGTATATGCTCCACTACCGCCCACAGAATGAGTATGGGGTCCACTACCGCCCACAGGGTGGGTATGAGGGGGCCACTACTACCCACAGAATGGGTATGAGGTCACTATACCACCCACAGGATGGACATGGGGTCCAGTACCGCCCAAAAGATTGGTATGTGGTGCATTACCGCCAAAAGGATTGGTATGGAGTCCACTACCACCCACAGGATAGGTATGGGGTCCACTACCACCCGCAGGATGGGTATGGGGTCCACTACCACTCACAGGATGGGTATGGGGTCCACTACAACCCACAGGATGGGTATGGGGTCCACTGCCACCAAATAGATGGGTATGGGGTCCACTAGCACCCACAAAATGGGTATGGGGTCCACTAGCACCCACAAGATGGGTATGGGGTCCACTAACACCCACAAGATTTGTATGGGGTTCACTCCCACCCACAGGATGGGTATGATATCCAATACTGTCCAGAATATTGCTATGGAGTCCACTACCACAAACAGGATAGGCATGGGGTCCACTACCACACACAGGATGAGTATACTGGGTCCACTCCCTTCCACAGGATGGGTATGGGGTCCACTATCACTCACGGGCTGGGGTATTGGGGCAACTACAGATCACGAGATGGGGTATGGGGTCAACTACAGGTAAAGGATTGGTATAAATTCCACTACTTCCCACAGGGAAGTAGTGGAATTGGGAGTTGGGAGTGGTGGTGGTGTTGGGAGTGGTGGTGGTGTTGGGAATGGTGGTGGTGTTGGGAGTGGTGGTAGTGTTGGGAGTGGTGGTGGTGTTGGGAGTGATGGTGGTGTTGGGAGTGGTGGTGGTGTTGGGAGTGGTTAGGAGTTACAAATAGAATTTCAAGAAAGAACAAGTATATACTATTTTGGCTATTTTCTACCATGTTCCCCCCTTTTTTAATCTTTTATAATTTTTTTTCATTCAACACAATTTATACTTTAAGCTTAATTACTATAACGTTTTAGTCTAAGTGTTTTTTCCCCACCTATCCTTGCACGAAACGCTATACTTACTAGTGGCTTTAGGTATTGTATGTACTACCTCTATCTTTAAATCTAACAGAATATTTGTACTGTAACTCTGCAACTATGTATGTACTGTTCCTAAATAAATTATTATTATTATTATTATTATTATTATTATTATTATTATTATTGTTATTATTATTATTATTATTATTATTATTATTATTATTGTACTATGCCTAAAGCCCTAATACGCACAGCGTTTTGGGCAAGATCTGGAAAAAAAACTTAAAACTAAGACTTAAGACTATTTTTGATCAATAGCATGAACTGAACTGACATATGTTGACATTTAGGAGATAAGGTAAGTTACAATTCAATTTCTTTCTTTATTATGCATCCTATACCCATCCCGTGGAGGTGGTGTAAAGGATTACAGAGGCACATAATCGGTTCAGGAACTGAACCCTCTAGTTCGTTTAGCTAAGCAAATAACAATCTTTTGATGCTAGTTACACAATTATTAATGTTATATATACATGTACACATACTCATACATACATGTACATATATATACATATACATATACATATATTATTAAATATGACCGAAAAAGTAAGATTAATAATTCTAACACGAATTTTCTCAATCTTTCGTACATTTCTTTTCACTGTGAAAAGAAATGTACGAAAGATTGAGAAAATTCGTGTTAGAATTATTAATCTTACTTTTTCGGTCATATTTAATAATATATGTCTACAGGAAAGACTGCTACCAAAATATATTAATACATATACATATATACACATACATATTCAATCACCTACACAAATACACACATCAATAATCTTTTGTATCACAAATAATTCAACAAGAGGCTCACAACAGTCACTATACAAAGCACTTTACATTTATGGTGAGTCACACAGTTACTAGTTTTGCTGCACACTCACCCAACTGGGCGGCAGCTTTACAGTCTTGTGCTCCAAACCCCACCCAACTGGGCGGCAGCTTTACAGTCGTGTGCTCCACACCCACCCAACTGGGCGGCAACTTTAGAGTCAGGTGATCCACACCCACCCAACTGGGCGTCAGCTTTACAGTCATGTGCTCCACACCCACCCAACTGGGCGGCAGCTTTAAAGTCATGTGCTCCACACCCACCCAACTGGGCGGCAGCTTTGCAGTCATGTGCATGCATTACCTACAGTAAGCAAATTTTGGATACTTCGCTAAGATTTCCGGCAGCACATCATTATGAATGAAATACTTACAAATTTCTTGCACACTATTGATGGTGTTATCTCTGAATTCCGCGATGTTTTCACATTCCATTATATAATGACGCAAAGTATGCGAATAGTTCTGCTGACAGAGTTTACATTTAGTCAGATCTACATCAGCAGATGTTACAAACTGCCAGAAGTACTTGTAGCCGAGCCTAAGCCTAGCAGTGGTAACATCTAGAAGTCTGCTAACATTATTAGATGATCCGTAGACGTGCGGTACTTAATGCATAATAGAATGATGATAGATGGAGGAACTGGTGTGAATTTCACTTTGCCTCAAGTCTCCGAAATTCAGTTGATGTTCCCGAAATATTACTGCCCTCAGGGTGCTCAGGGGCAGTCCAAGTTGGTAATCAATTCCCTCTTTACGAGTAAAGGTGTTCGTAAACTCATCAGTTCTATCATGCATTCTGATTTTCCGATTACTGATTTTTCGTTTATATTACCGCAAGAAGATGTCCACGTAAAACCGCTCTAATCCGGCTGTAACATCAAAATATGCAATAAAAAACAAGATTTCTCTCGTAATCAATAATGTGGCGTAATGTAATCAATGTGCTATATTTTAACCGGATACAAATGATTGATTGAAAATAATGTATTTAATGTGAATTTGCAATTAATTATGTGTTTGCATCATATTTATCGAATATGTAATGAAGTAATAACAATAAACTGAAAATTCTTAAAACGTTGAAAAACGGCAAAATATTGCATAAATCTTTGATATTTGGCTCAAATCACACTAAGGAAAAATAGATGAAAATGTCAAAATATTGCTAAATTGGATGATTTTTAGAACAAAAGAAAAATGCAAGAAAACTTGCTAAAAACGCAATATTATTTGCACAATTTGTAGGCCAAATCACATATCGTGAGAAGACCTGAAGTAGCATCTAAATATTAGTAAATTCGAATATTTTTACATCAAATCACACAACATGAAAAACTTAAAAAAAAGTCAATAAATTACCAAAATTGAAGGTTTTTACTTCAAATCATAAAGATAGGTTTTGTGTTTTTAGATCATTAAAAACGCATGTGAAAATGTTATTTCCAATACAAACGATAAAATTCAATGTGTTTTCATTAGAATTAAGTAAAATGTTCCTTATTTTCCGTTTATATTACCGAAAGAAGATGTACACGTAAAACCTCTCTAATCCGGCTGAAACGTCGAAATATGCAATATAAACAGGGATTCTCTCCTAATCAATATCTTATTGAATGTTTTAACGAGGTACAATTTTTGATTGAAAATAATGTATTTAATGTGAATTTGCGTGTTTGCATAATATATCGCGAAAGTGTAAGGAATTAATAACAATAAACTGAAAACGTAATTCTTGAAAACGTAAAAAAACGGCAAAATATTGCATAAATCGTTGATATTTGGTTCAAATCACGCAAAGGAAAAAAAAAAAGATGAAATTTCAAAATATTGCTAAATTCGATGATTTTTAGTACAAAACAAAAATGCAAGAAACATGTTACAAAACGCAATATTATGCGGTCTTCTACGATTTGTAGGCCAAATCACATATCGTCCTTCACACCTCAATCACATCTTAAGTAGTATCGAAATATTAGTTAATTCGAATATTTTTATCTAAAATCATACAACATGAAATTGAAAAAAGTCACTATATTACCAAATTCGAGGATTTTTACTTCAAATCATAAAGCTAGGTTTCGTGGCATTTAGATAATTAATGAGGCAAATGAAAATGTTGCTGCCACAACAAACGTTAAAAAATCAATGTGTTTCATCAGAATTAACTAAGTATTCCTGATTTTCCGTTTTTATTACTAAACGAAGACAAACACGTGAAACCGCTCTAATCCGGCTTAAACGTCGAAATATGAAATAAAAACAGGGTTTCTCTTCTTGTGAATATCTTTCTCTCTATTTTAACGAGATACAAATGGTTGATTGAAAATAATCAATTTAATGTGAATTTGCAACGTGTTTGCATCATATTTATCGACTATGTAATGAATTAATAACAAAAAACTTAAAATTTTTAAAAACGTGGAAAAACGGCAAAATATTGCATGAATCTTTTATGTTTGGCTCAATCACACGAAGGAAAAGAGGAAGATAAACGTCAAAATATTGCTAAATTCGATGATTTTTAGTACAAAATAAAATGCAAGAAAACTTGCTATAAACGCAATATTATTCGCAATTCTAAGATTTGTAGGCCAAATCACATATCGTGAGAAAACCTGAAGTAGTATCTAAATATTAGTAAATTCGAATATTTTTTCCTAAAATCACACAACATGAAAAACTAGATAAAAATCAATATATTACCAAAATTGAGGATTTTAACCTCAAATCATAAAGATAGGTTTCATGTAATTAAGATCATTATTAAGGCATATGAAAATGTTGTTTCCAATACAAACGATTAAAATCAATGTGGTTTCATGAGAATTAACTAAAATGTTCCTGATTTTCCGTTTATATTACCGACAGAAGATGTTAACGTATAACCGCTCTAATCCGGCTGAAACGTCAAAATATGCAATAAAAACAGTGATTCTCTCCTAATCAATATCTTACTGGCTATTTTAACGAGTTACACGTTGTTGATTGAAAATAATGTATTTAATGTGAATTTGCAATTAAATACGTGTTTGCATCGTATTATCGTATATATAATGAATTAAAAACAATAAACTGAAAATTCTTAAAAAGTTGCAAAACGGTAACATTTTACATAATTCGTTCATATTTGGTTCAAATCACACGAAGGAAAAACGATTAAAAAATTCAAAATATTGCTAAATTCGATGATTTTTAGTACAAAACAAAATGCAAGAAAACCTGCTAAAAACGCAATATTATGCGAAATTCTATGATTTGAAGGCCAAATCACATATCGTCAGAAGACCTGAAGTAGTATCGAAGTATTAGTAAATTCGAATAGTTTTACCTGAAATCACACAACATGAAAAACTTAAAAAAAGTCTCTCTATTACCAAAATAGAGGATTTTTACTTGAAATCATAGAGCAAGGTTTCGTGGTATTAAGTTCATTAATAAGGCATATGAAAATGTTGTTTCCAATACAAACGATTAAAATCAATGTGTTTTCATTAGAATTAACTAAAATGTTCCTGATTATCCATATATATTACCGAAAGAAGATATACACGTAAAAAAGCTCTAATCCGGCTGAAACGTCGAAATATGTAATAAAAACAGGGTTTCTCTCCTAATCAATATCTTACTCGTTACTTTAACTAGGTACAAATGATTGACTGAAAATAATGTAGTTAATGTGAATTTGCAAATAATTACGTGTTTGCGTCATATTTGTCGTATATTTAAAAAATTAATTACAGCGAACTGAAAATTATTGAAAACGTTGAAAAACGGCAAAATATTGCATAATTTTTTTATATTTCGTTCAAATCACAGAGAGAATAAATCGAAGAAAATGTCAAAATATTGGTAAAGTCGATGACTATTAGTACAAAACATAGATGGAAGAAAACTTGCTAAAATCGCAATATTATGCGAACTTCTATGATTTGTAGGCCAAATCACATATCGGGCGAAAACCTTCAGTAGTATCGAAATATTAGTTAATTTGAATATTTTTACCTAAAATCACACAACATGAAATTGAAAAAAAGTGACTATATTACCAAATTCGAGGACTTTTACTTCAAATCATAAAACTAGGTTTAGTGACATTTTTATCATTACTAAGGCAAATGACATTGTTGTTTCCACAACAAAAGTTAAAAATTAATGTGTTTCATTAGAATTACCTAAAATGTTCCTGATTTTCGGTTTATATTACCGAACGAAGATATACAAGTGAAACCGCTCTAATCCGGCTGAAACGACGAAATATGCAATAAAAACAGGGTTTCTCTCCTAATCAATATCTTACTCGCTACTTTAACGAGTTACAAATGATCGTTTGAAAATAATGTTCTTAATGTGAATTTGCGTGTTTGCATTATATTTTTCGAATATGTAAGGAATTAATAACAATAAACAGAAAATTCTTGAAAACGTAGAAAAACGGCAAAATATTGCATAAATCGTTGATATTTGGTTCAAATCACTCAAAGGAAAAATAGATGAAAATATCAAAATATTGTTAAATCTGATGATTTTTAGTACAAAACAAAAATGCAAGAAAACTTGCTAAACAGCATTATTATGCGATCTAAAATTTGTAGGCCATATCTCATTTCGTACGAAAACCTTAAGAAGTATCGAAATATTAGTTAATTCGAATATTTTTACCTAAAATCACATGACATGAAATTGAAAAAAGTAACTATATTACCAAATTCGAGGGTTTCTGCTTCAAATCATAGAGATAGGTTTCGTGTTATTAAGATCATTAATAAGGCATATGAAAATGTTGTTTCCAATACAAACGCTAAAAACAAAAAGTTTTCATTAGAATTAACTTAAATGTTATTGATTTCCCGTTATATTACCGAAAGAAGATGTCCACGTAAAACCGCTCTAATCCGGCTGTAACTTTAAAATATGCAATAAAAACAGGGTTTCTCTCCTAATTAATATCTTACTCGCTACTATAACGAGGAACAAATGATTGATTGAAAATAATGTATTTAATTTGAATATGCAATAAATTATGTGTTTGCATTATATTTATCGAATATGTAATGAATTAATAACAATAAAGTGAAAATTCTTAAAAACGTGGAAAAACGGGAAAATATTGTATAAATCTTTGATATTTTGCTCAAATCACACGAAGGAAAAGGGGATGATAAACATCAAAATATTGTTAAATTCGATGATTTTTAGTACAAAACAAAATGCAAGAAAACCTGCTAAAAACGCAATATTATGCGAAATTCTAAGATTTGAAGACCTTGAAGATTTGAAGAAGATTTCTAAGACTTCTCACATATCGTGAGAAGACATGAAGTAGTATCAATATATTAGTAAATTCGAATAACTTTTACCTAAAATCACACAACATGAAAAACTTAAAAAAAATCACTATGTTATCAAAATCGAGGATTTTTACTTCAAATCACAGAGATGGGTTTCATGTAATTAAGATCATTAATAAGGCATATGAAAATGTTGTTTTCAATACAAACGATAAAAATCAATGTGTTTTCATTAGAATTAACTAAAATGTTCTTGTTTTTCCGTTTTTATTACCGACAGAAGATGTTCACGTAAAACCGCTCTAATCCGGCTGAAACGTCAAAATCTATATAAATAAAAACGGAAATGTTCGTTTGTTCAAAATCGCTAATCTCCGAAAGTACTTCAACGATTGCTTTCAAATTTTCACGCAATGTTCCATTCCCATCCGGCCAGGTTTTTATATACATACTATATAGATGTCACGTCTGTGACGGTACAAAAAACATGCTTTTTCTGAAATACTGTGTTTTCATTTGTTTTTCATGTGAGTGAAATCTTCGAAACCTCTTTACCGATTGTTTTGAAATTTGGACAACACCTTGCATTCGAATAGTCGCGTTTTTTTATATACTACTATATACATGCCTCACCTGTGACAGGAAAAACATGCTTTTTTCGAAAAACAGCGCCATCTGTATGACGTAACAGCAACACACGCTGTAATCTCCGAAAGTTCTTTAACGAATGCTTTGACATTTTGACACGACGTTACATTCGAATAGGCGAGTCTCTTTATATACCTATTATATAGATGTCACTCCTGATACAGGTAAAAACATGCGTTTTTTTTTTTAACAGCGCCATCTGTTGAACATAATGGCAACATGCACGCTATACTTCATATATTACGAATTCCATTTCAGTGTTTCCGATTGCTATGATAAATTTGATTTTTATAGATTATGATTTATTTTATTTTTTAGTGAATTATTTTATGTGACATTGTGTTGGAATTGAGATGTGATGTTTACTATACCGTTCATATCGTAAGTATAGGTATAGATGCCACACCTGTGACAGGTAAAACTATGCTTGCCTTGAAAAACAGCGCCATCTGTTGCATGTACGAGCAACACTCAGGCTATATTAGATATGTTACAATTCCAATTTAATGTTTCTGATTACACTGATAAATTGAATTTTCAAAGATTTTGATTCATTTTCATTTTGATATAAATATTTTGTGTGAATTGTGTTGGAATTGACGTGTGTTGTTTACCAGACCGTTCATTTCGTGAGTATTGTTTATTTTTATATTTTTTCATATTTTCATTTCATTTTTTAACTGTTTTGCTTATATTTCAGTGATGGGAACATCAGATCACTTGATGTTCTAAATTTACTGATGGGAACATCAGACCATTTAGGAAGGCATCGAGCGAGGGAGTGGGGAATGGTCGAGATGACGATAGGACGGAAGTGAGAGATGGCGGGGAGGACGAGGGGACAAGGGAGGGGGGTAAAAGAGGGGAAGAACGAGGGGACGGCTGAGTTTGGGATGGTGGGGACAAGGGGGATGAGGGAATGGAGAATGGTGGGGAGGTCAAATAGACAGGGGAGTGGGGCATGGTGGGAAGGAAGAGGGGAGGGTGAAGTCGGGACGAGTGGGCAGGACGAGGGGACGGTGGAGTGGGGAATGGTTGGGAGGCTGAGGAGAAGGGAGAGGGGGAATGGTGGGGAGGACTGGGGGACAGGAAAGGTTGCTGGGGCTCAGCAACACACATGCGTTGCTGAGCCACAGCAACGCGTGGCCGGGTACTGCTAGTATGCAATAAAAACAGGGATTCTCTCCTAATCAATATCTTACTCGCTACTTTAACAAGGTACAAATAATCGATTGAAAAAATTGTATTTAATGTGAATTTGCGAGTTTGCATTATATATGTCGAACATGTAAGGAATTAATAACAATAAACTGAAAATTCTTGAAAACTTAGAAAAACGGCAAAATATTGCATAAATCGTTGATATTTGGTTCAAATCACACAGAGGATAAATAGAAGAAAATGTCAAAATATTGTTAAATTCGATGACTTTTAGTACAAAAGATATATGGAAGAAAACTTGCTAAAATCGCAATATTATGCGAACTTCTAAGATTTGCAGGCCAAATCACATATCGTGCGAAAACCTTAAGTAGTATCGAAATATTAGTTAATATGAATATTTTTACCTAAAATCACACAACATAAAATTGAAAAAAGTCACTATATTACCAAATTCGAGGACTTTTATTTCATATCATACCGGTCGGCCGAGCGGACAGCACACAGGACTTGTGATCCTGTGGTCCTGGGCTCGATCCCAGGCGCCAGCGAGAAACAATGGGCAGAGTTTCTTTCACTCTATGCCCCTATTACCTAGCAGTAAAATAGGTACCTGGGTGTTAGTCAGCTGTCACGGGCTGCTTCCTGGGGGTGGAGGCCTGGTCGAGGACCGGGCCGCGGGGACACTAAAAAAGCCCCGAAATCATCTCATGATAACCTCAAGATAGGTTTCGTGAAATTTCGATAATTAATAAGGCAAATGAAAATGTTGTTTCCACAACAAACGTTAAAAATTAATGTGTTTTCATTAGAATTACCTAAAATATTCCTAATTTTCCGTTTATATTACCGATCGAAAATACACAAGTGAAACCACTCTAATCCGGCTGAAACGTCTAAATATGCAATAAAAACAGGGTTTCTCTCGTAATCAATATCTTACTCGCTATTTTAACGAGATGTAAGTGATTGATGAAAAAAATGTATTTAATGTGAATTTCCAATTAATTACGTGTTTGCATCATATATATCGAATATGTAATGAATTAATAATAATAATAAAATGAAAATTCTAAAAAAGTTGAAACAAGGTAAAATTTTGCATAATTCGTTCATATTTGGTTCAAATTACACGAAGGAAAAAACGATGATAAACGTCAAAATATTGCTAACTTCGATGATTTTTAGTACAAAACAAAATGCAGGAAAACTTGCTAAAAACGCAATACTATGCGCAATTCTAAGATTTGTAGGCCAAATCACATATCGTAAGAAAACCTGAAGTAGTATCGAAATATATAGTAAATTCGAATATGTTTACCTAAAATCACACGACATGAAAAACTTAAAAAAAAATCACTATATTACCAAAATCGAGGATTTTTACTTCAAATAATAAAGATAGGTTTCATGTAATTAAGATCATTATTAAGGTATATTGAAATGTTGTTTCCAATACAAACTACAAAAATCAATGTGTTTTCATTAGAATTAACTAAAATGTTCCTGATTTTCCGTTTATATTACCGACAGAAGATGTTCACGTAAAACCACTCTAATCCAGCTGAAACGTCGAAATATGCAATAAAAACGGGTTTCTCTCCTAATCAATATCTTACTCGCTATTTTAACGAGATACAAATGGTTGTTTTAAAAAAAATGTATTTAATGTGAATTTCCAATTAATTACGTGTTTGCATCGTATATATCGTATATATAATGATTAATACAATAAACTGCAATTCTTATAAAGTTGAAAAACGGTAAAATTTTGCATAATTCGTTCATATTTTGTTCAAATCACACGAAGGAAAAATCGATGAAAAACGTCAAAATATTGATAAATTCGATGATTTTTAGTAGAAACCAAAATGCAAAAAACCTGCTAAAAACGCAATATTATGGGAAATTCTAAGATTTGAAGGCTAAATCACATATCGTAAGAAAACCTGAAATAGTATCGAAATATCAGTAAATTGGAACATTTTTACCTAAAATCACACAACATGAAAAACTTAAAAAAAACCACTATATTATCAAACTTGAGGATTTTTACTTCAAATAATAGGGATAGGTTTCGTGTTATTAAGATCGTTATTATTGCATTTGAAAATGTTGTTTTAAATACAAACCATATAAATTAATGTGTTTTCATTAAAATTAACTAAAATGTTCCTGATTTTCCGTTTAAATTATCGATAGAAGATGGAGTTGCTCCTGAGCTACCGTGCAGTGAGGACGTGTCACCTGCTGCTCCGGTGGTTTGAGTCGGTTCTCACTACGTGAAGAGAGCCATGGGGAAGGCTCAGCGCAAGAGGGAATGGAAGCAGCTTTCGGACGAGGAAGGACGGTGGACCGATGTGCAGCAGGCCCCAAAGAAAACTGCTATCGAGGCTTTACCACTTGCTTCTACCAGCAAGTCAGCGGACGTAATGGACCTAGAGAGGACAGCGTCAGTCACACACCAGCCAGTGTCAGTCAATGCTTCTCTGTCCACAACACAGCCGCAGGACGGCAGTATGAGTCAGGAGAGGACACCACCAGTTTCACGCCAGCCAGTGTCAGCCATTGTTCCTCTCTCCACAGCCCAGCCGCAGGACAGCAGTATGGGACAGGGGAGGACACCACCAGTCTCACACCAGACATCGCCAGCCTCTGCACATCTTCCAAAATTCAAGATCATGCAGACCGACCACTTTCCTACGGCATATGGAGTAGTGACGGCGCTGGAACAAGAACAACCAGAGCTCAAACTTTCCATTACAGTCAACCTGAAGGGAGAAATAATACTGACACCTCAAGACCAACAGACTGCACATTACTTAGAGAAGGTAAGAGTCCTGCAGGGGAAACCTGTGTGCTTGGTAAAGCTGGACCCTTCAGAACGACGCACACGAGTCGTGCTTTTGGGATACCCAATCAACTTTCCCCTGGATCCAGTGCTAGAACACAAGCAAGTCCTGAATGCGGAACGTTGCCACACAAAAGTAGACAAGGCAGCGACGCGTCAGGTTCTGGTGACCGTCATGGGACATGTGCCAGAAACTTTCGGTCTTGGAAATTGGGGGACATACCGACAGAGGCCATACGTCCCGGAACCCCTACGCTGCTTCAGGTGTCAGAAATACGGCCACCATCAGTCACGCTGCACAGGACAGGAGAGGTGCGGAGTGTGCAGCCTGAGACATCCAACCAAAGACTGTATTGCCAAGCACAAGGCAAACCAGACCACTACAGCCAAATGTCCAAATTGTGGAGGCAAACATCATGCCTGGAGCACAACCTGCTCTGCACGGAAACAAAGAGTGCAGACGGCTCAGGCCAGGGTCAACACACTGACCAGCAGTACATCCACCAACACCGACGTCTGGAACACTCGTGCACAGCCAAAACAGCCACCCGCTCTCACAGTGCAAAATTTCCCGAATCTGTCAATTCCGAATCAGACATTACACGAAAGTGTTGCAGAAGTCCAGCAAATGCAAAAGAGCAGAAAACACTTACTTTCGGAATCTACTCACCAGCTATACAGTTTTACCGAGGTCCAGCTGAAAACCATCGTGAAGATCATGGCAGAGACCATTATCAATTGCCTACAGATGACGCAGAACGCCTCACAACAACAGACTCAAGACATCACTTGTGTGATAATGGACAAGATCGTGCAGCAGACCACAGTTTCACGAGAAATAGACAGTCTCCGACAGGATGGAGCACAAGAGGACAAACAACGCAACTTGGACATACTGACTACCAACAACAGTCGGCTAGTCAAGACTCCGGAACATCGACATTCACAAACGCAACTGCAAGAAGCAGTGACCACCCACGATCAACAGAATCTTCCAACACAGGAGACAGACAACAACAGCCAATGCAGTCTGATCTGCAGCAACGCCAACAAAGACGTATTGAACAGCAGAGATGCGCAGGTTCCGCCAACACAAGAAACGGCCGCGAGCAATCAATGCAGTCCGACTTGCAGCAATACCAACAACAAAGTGATGGACCACAGTTCTGCACAGATTCCGACAATGCCGGGGTTGACCACGGACAATCAATGCAGTCCGACCTGCTGCACTTCCAACAACATAGCGATGGACCACAGTTATGCACAGATTCCAACAACGTCGGGGATGACCACGAACTATCAATGCAGTCCGATTTGCAGCGACACGACTTGCGAGGCGGAGAATATAGAGGTCGATTCCGAGGAGGAGTTCTAGTAGAACAAGCAACACCAACCGAACCCGTCGTCTGGCCATTACGAATTCTGCAGTGGAACATACAAGGTCTTGGAAATAAAAAACACACACTTCAGGAGGCTGCAATCGGCACGAAAGCAGATATAATCGTTTTGGAAGAAACTATTTTTCCGGCCACGAAATCCTTCAGATGAGCTGGATATCAGCACTATGTTCTACCGTATGAGCAGGGGAGACTAAGAGGATTAATGACCCTAGTCAGACACACCATACCCAGCAAGAAAATAGACTCAGTTTCATGTGGGGATGGAGTAGAGGTATTAGCGGTTACAGTGAATATGGCTAATTTTGAGCTCCTCATATACAACGTCTACAAGCCCCCTAGACGTAAACTAGAAGCAGAGGCAGTGCTTGCCTTGGCCACGCAGGAAAATTTAATTATTGCTGGAGATTTTAATGTTCATCATCCAGAGTTAGGTGCAACTGGGCCAGCCAATGCAGATGGGCGCCATTTAGCTGCAGCTCTGCGAGAAGTACCTGAAATTACACTTCTCAACACTGGGGAACCCACTCACATTCTAGGAGGTTCCCTTGATCTTACATTCATCTCAACAGCACTCAAGCATCAGGCGAAGTGGGAAGTAGACCCGGTGATCACCAGTGACCACTATGCTACTGTCACGACACTCAACCTGGCACGACCTCCTACACCACCTGCGCAGCCTAGGTGGAATTTAGGAAAGGCCAATTGGAATGTATACCAAGAAGAACTTGAAAAATGGTATGCAACGTACAAGCCACCTGAGGATTTGAACATTCACGAGACCAATCTGCAGGAAGCCGTTGCAGCTGCTGCAAACAAAGCTATTCCAATCATTATCGCAGGTAACACAAAACGAAAGAACTATTGGCTCTATAGTAATGAAGTTAAAGAACAGAACCATAGAGTCAACATCTTCAGAAAACATCTAAAGAGAAACCCCACACCAGAAGGTAGAACTCTGCTACGAGCGGTGATATCTGAAGCAAGGCGAGTTTCTAGAGAAGTAAAGGAGGCAAGATGGTTTGAGTGGTGTCAAACTCTAAATGAACATAGTAGTCTTGGCAAGATATGGGGTCAGATTAAAACTATATCAGGTCCACCAGCCCGGCCACAGGCATGTATTCAACCATTGCAGGAGGCTGAGAGACTTGCTCTCCAATTTGCAGAAAGAACAGCTTCATATCAGCTTCCTGCAATGGTCCAAAGGCAGCAAGAACACTTAAAACAAGAGAGGATGACAGTCATTCATGAGGGCATAGCTATAAATGACGAATGTGACTGTCCCTTCACCGAACAGGACCTAAGCAGAGCCAAAAAAGTTGGTGAGGACACTGCACCAGGTGCCGATAACATTACATACTCAATGATCGCACATGCAGGTCCTGCTGGAGAACGAGGAATATTGGACGTCATCAATGCATCTTGGCAGCAAGGCAAACTACCGCCCTCTTGGAAGAAAGCAGACATCATCCCGATTCCTAAGCCGAATGAACCTGGCAATTACAGACCCATTTCATTAACATCATGCATTTGTAAAACTGCAGAACGGATGGTCTTAAATAGGCTACTGTGGAAGACTGGAGATCTTCATAAACACATATTTGGCTTCACTAGAGGTGTAGGTACTGCAAACTGCATAGCAACATTACTAGGAACAGTTAACTCAGGTCCAGCTATAGTGGTCTTCCTTGATCTGGAAAAAGCGTTTGAACTTGCAAGCCCGCCAGCAATACTACACACCTTAGTTAAAAAAGGTGTGAGGGGGAAAATGCTAGCATGGATTCAAGATTACCTAAGTCACAGGTATGCCAGAGTAAAGTTGCAAGGACAAGTGTCGGACTACCACTTGCACGAGAATGGGACTCCACAAGGAGGAGTTCTCAGTCCTAGTCTTTTTAACATTCTTATGGAAAACCTTGTTACCATGTCCTTTACAGAAGGGGTTACATTGCTAAGCTATGCTGATGATCTAGCATTAGTCATTACGGGTCCTTCACTTCTAAATAAAGCTCAAGGTGCTTTAGATCAAGTGGCATCTGAATGCAGTGTTTTAGGGCTAAAAATATCTGCACAGAAGTCTAAGGCGATGAGACTAGGTGGCAAGGCTCCAGACAGGCACCTACGCATTCAGGACATTAACCTTCAGTGGGTTACACAATATCGATATCTCGGAGTGTGGATTGATTTTAAGATGACATTCAATAAGCAAATTCAATATCTAAAGGAGAAAGCAAAGTCACGAATAAATATAATGAGAGCAATCACAGGGCCCCGTCTAGGAGCGGGACACAGAGTGTTGAGAATGTTTTACATACACGCCGTTCGTTCCCTGGTTGATTATGCAGCGCCTGCCTTACTCACTCTTTCTCCTGGTCAGTGGGCAAACGTTGAGGTTCTTCAAAATGATGCATTGCGAATCATAACAGGTGCTCCCAAATGGACTAAAATACTGAACCTAAGACTCGAAACAAAGCTACCGTCGATTGAAATAAGGGTAAAGGGGATTGCTGCGTGCATGCTGACCAAGATATTGACTAGACCAAGAATCAGTTCACTTAAAGATATGATCACTGGAGCACTAACTCTGGACAGAAGAGCCTCCAATGGCAACAGGTGGACCCATTGTGCGATAAACACCATCGATACGTTCGATATGGCAAACACAGTCACTGAGAGGGGTGTCGACGACATACATGCAGACTTTGTTATACAAGCCCCTTGGGAATCTCTGCTAACAGACTTTAAGATTATGGCTCCTGAAGGAAAGAAGAACCAGACACATCCTCATCTGCTACATAACATTGCACAGATGCATATAGAAGCAAACATGGCATCTGACAGCTTCACTTACTTCACGGATGGGTCAGTAGACCAGGAGGGACAAGAAACCGGAGCTGCAGTTAAAGCAGGAAACTCTGTATATAGTTGGAGGCTCTCAAATGGGGTGTTCGACTTTACAAACAGAGATGCTAGCCATTCAAAAGGCTTTGGAACATGCTCTTGCTGAACACCGACAACATGTTATCATCCATACAGATTCGAGAACCGCCATTGAGACCTTGCAACAAGAACACATATGTGATAACATCCATCTGATCACAAATGTCTTGTCATTCATGCACACACTCAAACGCCAAGGCCGACGGGTACTTATCAACTGGGTGCCAAGTCATGTGGGACTAATAGGAAATGACATTGCAGACGAAGCTGCAAAACTTGCTACTAAGATGGGAAATGTAGACATTTACATACCACAGAGTCTATCCCAGATGAAGAAAGTAATTCGAAACAGAGCAATGCGAATGATGTACAGTGACCACGCCACAGCAGTTGCAACATCAGGATCTGCGGGTTGGTTTAAGAATTCAACCAACTACGAACCACTTAGTTTGATGAAAGGGGGCAGTAGAACAACAGAAGTGCACTTACATCGCATCAGGCTTGGATACCCATGTGCATGGGAAATAGGCTTACAGGTTCCGGAAGATGAGAGGAAATGTCAACACTGTGGAGGATTGCCCGACAGACCGCTGGACCATTATCTAACACAGTGCACAGTTACAACCCCGTTCAGGTTTCGCCTTAGATTCAACAGAGCAGAGGAAGTTGTTAAACACATATGGCAAAATCTTACTGAAGCGACCATACGAGTCATGAATGCTCATCCTTTGCCCAAGTAAACCAGAAACAAGCATCACTTATTGGGCCAGCCAGAGGCTTAGGGCCCGCGCAGGATTATCCCTGCTAAAATGAAAAAAAAGGTAAAAATAAATGTGTTTTCATTAGAATTACCTAAAATGTTCCTGATTTTCTGTTTATATTACCGAACGAAGATATATATGCATGTGTAACCGCTCTAGTTGCGGCTGAAACGTCGAAATATGCAATAACAACAGGGATTCTCTCCTAATCAATATCTTACTGACTATTTTAACGAGATACAAATTTTAAATTGAAAATAATGTATTTAATGTGAATTTGCAATTAATTACGTGTTTGCATCGTATTTATCTTATATATAATGAAATTATAACAATAAATGGAAAATTCTTAAAAACGTTGATAAACGGTAAAATTTTGCACAATTTGTTCATATTTGGTTCAAATCACACTAAAGAAAAATCGATGAAAACATCAAAATATTGCTAAATTCGATGATTTTTAGTACAAAATAAAATGCATGAAAACCTGCTAAAAACGCAATATTATGCGTAATTCTAAGATTTGTAGGCCAAATCACAGATCGTGAGAAGACCTGAAGGTGTATCGAAATATTTGTAAATTCGAATATTTTTACCTGAAATCACACAACCTGAAAAATATGAAAAAATTAACTATAGTCCCAAAATCGAGGATTTTACTTGAAATCATAGAGATAGGTTTCGTGTTATTAAGATCATTAATAAGGCATATGAAAATGTTGTTTCCAATTCAAACGATAAAAATAAATGTGTTTTCATTAGAATTAACTAAAATGTTCCTGATTTTTCGTTTATATTACCGAAAGAAGATGAACACGGAAAACCACCCTAATCAGGCCGAGACGTCGAAATATGCAATCAAAAAAGGGTTGTTCTCCAAATCAATATCTTACTCGCAACTTTAACGAGGTACAAATGTTTTATTGAAAATAATGAATTAAATATGAATTTGCAATTAATTACGTGATTGCATTGCACTAGAGGAGTAGGTACTGCTAACTGCATAGCAACATTACTAGGAACAGTTAACTCGGGTCCAGCTATAGTGGTCGTCCTTGATCTGGAAAAAGCGTTTGAACTTGCAAGCCCGCCAGCAATACTACACACCTTAGTTAAAAAAGGTGTGAGGGGGAAAATGCTAGCATGGATTCAAGATTACCTAAGTCACAGGTATGCCAGAGTAAAGTTGCAAGGACAAGTGTCGGACTACCACTTGCACGAGAATGGGACTCCACAAGGAGGAGTCCTCAGTCCTAGTCTTTTTAACATCCTTATGGAAAACCTTGTTACCATGTCCTTTACAGAAGGGGTTACATTGCTAAGCTATGCTGATGATCTAGCATTAGTCGTTACGGGTCCTTCACTTCTAAATAAAGCTCAAGGTGCTTTAGATCAAGTGACATCTGAATGCAGTGTTTTAGGGCTAAAAATATCTGCACAGAAGTCTAAGGCGATGAGACTCGGTGGCAACGCTCCAGACAGGCACCTACGCATTCAGGACATTAACCTTCAGTGGGTTATACAATATCGATATCTCGGAGTGTGGATTGATTTTAAAATGACATTCAATAAGCAAATTCAATATCTAAAGGAGAAAGCAAAGTCACGAATAAATATAATGAGAGCAATCACAGGGCTCCGTCTAGGAGCGGGACACAGAGTGTTGAGAATGTTTTACATACACGCCGTTCGTTCCCTGGTTGATTATGCAGCACCTGCCTTACTCACTCTTTCTCCTGGTCAGTGGGCAAACGTTGAGGTTCTTCAAAATGATGCATTGCGAGTCATAACAGGTGCTCTCAGATGGACTAAAATCCTGAACCTAAGACTAGAGACAAAGCTAACGTCGATTGAAATAAGGGTAAAGGGGATTGCTGCGTGCATGCTGACCAAGATATTGACTAGACCTAGAATCAGTTCACTTAAAGATATGATCACTGGAGCACTAACTCTGGACAGAAGAGCCTCCAATGGCAACAGGTGGACCCATTGTGCGATAAACGCCATCGATACATTCGATATGGCAAACACAGTCACTGAGAGGGGTGTCGACGACATACATGCAGACTTTGTTATTCAAGCCCCTTGGGAATCTCTGCCAGCAGACTTTCAGATTATGGCTCTTGACGGAAAGAAGAACCAGACACATCCTCATCTGCTCCGTCACTTTGCACAGATGCATATAGAAGCAAACATGGCATCCGACAGCTTCACTTACTTCACGGATGGGTCACTAGACCAGCAGGGACAAGAAACCGGAGCTGCAGTTAAAGCAGGAAACTCTGTATATAGTTGGAGGCTCTCAAATGGGTGTTCGACTTTACAGACTGAGATGCTAGCCATTCAAAAGGCTTTGGAACATGCTCTTGCTGAACACCGACAACATGTTATCATCCATACAGATTCGAGAACCGCCATTGAAACCTTGCAACAAGAACACATATGTGATAACATCCATCTCATCACCAATGTCTTATCATTCATGCACACACTCCAACGACAAGGCCGATGGGTACTTATCAACTGGGTGCCAAGTCATGTGGGACTATTAGGTAATGACATTGCAGACGAAGCTGCAAAACTTGCTACTAAGAGGAGGAATGTAGACATTTACATACCACAGAGTCTCTCCCAGATGAAGAAAGTGATTCGAAACAGAGCAATGCGAAAGATGTACAGTGACCACAAAACAGCAGTTGCAACATCAGGATCTGCGGGTTGGTACAAGAATTCAACCAACTACGAACCACTTAGTTTGATGAACGGGGGCAGTAGAACAACAGAAGTGCACTTACATCGCATCAGGCTTGGATACCCATCTGCATGGGAAATAGGCTTACAGGTTCCGGAAGGTGAGAGGAAATGTCAACACTGTGGAGAAATGCCCGTCAGACCACTGGAACATTATCTAACACAGTGCACAGTTACAAACCCGTTAAGATTTCACCTTCGATTCAACAGAGCAGAGGAAGTTGTTAAACACATATGGCAAAATCTTACTGAAGCGACCATACGAGTCATACATACTCATCCTCCGCCCAGGTAAAACAGAAACAAGCATCACTTAGTGGGCCAGCCAGAGGCTTAGGGCCCGCGCAGGATTATCCCTGCTAAAAAGAAAAAAGAAAAAAAAAAACGATATAAATCAATGTGCTTTCATTAGCATTAACTAAAATGTTACTGATTATCCGGTTATATTACGGAAAGAAGATGTACACGTAAACCCGCTATAATCCGGCTGAAACGTCGAAATATACAATAAAAACATGAATATTCTCATAATCAATATCTTACTCCCTATTTTAACGAGGTACAAATGGTTGATTGAAAAAATTGTATTTAATGTGAATTTACAATTAATTATGTGTTTTTGTCATATTTATCAAATATTTAATGAATTATTACCAATAAACTAAAAATTCTTAAAAAATGTGGAAAAACGGCAAAATATTGCATAATTCGTTCATATTTGGTTGAAATCACACGAAGGAAAAAACGATGATAAACGTCAAAATATTGCTAAATGCGATAATTTTTAGAACAAGACAAAATGAAAGAAAACCTGCTAAAAACGGAATATATTTTACGAAATTCTAAGATTTGTAGGCGAAATAAAATATCGTGAGAAAACCTGAAGTAGTTTCGAAATATTACCAAACGCGAATATTTTTACCTAAAATCACACAAACATGAAAAAGTTTAAAAAAGTCACTATATTACCAAATTGAGGATTTCTATTTCAAAACATAAGGATAGGTTTCGTGAAATTTAGATAAACAATAAGGCATATGAAAATGTTATTTCCAATTCAAACGATAAAATTCAATGTGTTTTCCTTAGAATTAAATAAAATGTTCCTTATTTTCCGTTTATATTACCGATAAAAGGTATACACCTAAAACCTCTCTAATCCGGCTGAAACGTTGAAATATGCAATAAAAACAGGGATTCTCTCCAAATCAATATCTTACCTGCTATTTTAACGAGGTACACATTGCTGATTGAAAATAATGTATTTAATGTGAATTTGTAATTAATTACGTCTTTGTATATTAATTATATTTATCGTATATATAATGAATTAATAATAATGATCTGAAAATTCTTACAAACGTTGAAAAACGGTTAAATTTTGCATAATTCGTTCATATTTGTTTCAAATCACACGAAAAAAAAGGTTAAAAATGTGAAAATATTGATAAATTCGATTATTTATAGTACCAAAAAAATGCAAGAAAAACCTGCTAAAAACGCAATGTTATGCGAAATTCTAGGATTTGAAGGCCGAATCACATATCGTGAAAAGACCTGAAGTAGTATCGAAATATTAGTAAATTCGAATATTTTTACCTAAAATCACACAACATGAAAAACTTAAAAAAAAGTCACTCTATTGCCAAAATCGAGGATTTTTACTTCATGTCGTGAAGATTGGTTTCGTGTTACTTAGATCATTAATAAGACATATGAAAATGTTATTTCCAATACAAACGATAAAATTCAATGTGTTTTCATTAGAATTAATTAAAATGTTCCTTATTTTCCGTTTATATTACCGAAAGAAGATGTAAACGTAAAACCGCTCTATTCCGGCTGAAACGTCGATATATGCAATAAAAACAGGGTTTCTCTCCTAATCAATATCTTACTCGCTACTTAAACGAGGCAAATATGGTTGATTAAAAATATTGTAGTTTATGTGAATTTGCAAATAATTAAGTGTTTGCCTCATATTTGTCGTATATGTAAAGAATTAATAACAATAAACTGAATATTATTGAAAACGTAGAAAAACGGAAAAATATTTCATAAATCGTTATTATTTGGCTCAAATCACACAAAGGATATATCGAAGAAAAAATAAAAATATTGCTAAATTCGAGGATTTTTAGTTCAAAACATATGCAAGAAAACTTGCTAAAATCGCAATATTATGCGAACTTCTAAGATTTGCAGGCCAAATCACATATCGTGAGAAAACCTCAAGTAGTATCGAAATATTAGTTAATTTGAATATTTTTACCTAAAAACACACAACATGAAATAAAAAAAGTCACTATATCACCAATTTCGAGGATTTTTACTTAAAATCATCGATTTTAAGGTTTCGTGAAATTTAGATCATTAATAAGGCAAATGAAAATGTTGTTTCCACAACAAACGGTAAAAATAAAAGTGTTTTCATTAGAATTACCTAAAATGTTCCTGATTTTCTGTTTTTATTACCCAACGAAGATATATATGCATGTGTAACCGCTCTAGTCCGGCTGAAACGTCGAAATATGCAATAACAACAGGGATTCTCTCCTAATTAATATCTTACTGACTGTTTTAACGAGGTATAATTTTTTTTTTAAATAATGTATTTAATATGATTTTGCAATTAATTACGTGTTTGCATCGTATTTATCTTATATATAATGAAATTATAACAATAAATTGAAAATTCTTAAAAACGTTGAAAAACGGTAAAATTTTGGATAATTTGTTCATATTTGGTTCAAATCACACTAAAGAAAAGTCGATGAAATCATCAAAATATTGCTAAATTCGATGATTTTTAGTACAAAATATAATGCATGAAAACCTGCTAAAACGCATTATTATGCGAAATTCTAAGATATGGTGACCAAATCACAAATCGTGAGAAGACCTGAAGATGTATCGAAATATTAGTATATTCGAATATTTTTACCTAAAATCACACAACCTGAAATATTTGAAAAAATTGACTATAGTCCCAAAATCGAGGAATTTACTTGAAATCATAGAGATAGGTTTCGTGTTATTAAGATCATTAATAAGGCATATGAAAATGTTGTTTCCAATTCAAACAAAATCAATGTATTTTCATTAGAATTAACTAAAATGTTCCTGATTTTCCGTTTATATTACCGAAAGAAGATGAACACGTAAAACCACCCTAATCCGGCCGAGTCGTCGAAATATGCAAACAAAAAAGGGGTGCTCTTCAAATCAATATCTTACTCGCAACTTTAACGAGGTACAAATGTTTTATTGAAAATAATGTATTTAATGTGAATTTGCAATTAATTACGTGTTTGCATCATATTTGTCGTATATGTAAGGAATTATTAAAAATAAACTGAAAATTCTTGAAAACGTAGAAAAACGACAAAATATTGCATAAATCGTTAATATTTGGTTCAAATCACACAAAAGAAAAGTTGATGAAAATTTAAAATATTACTAAATCCGATGATTTTTAGTATAAAACAAAAATTGGATAAGACTTGCTAAAAATGCAATATTATGCGAACTTCTAAGATTTGTTCGCAAATCACATATCGTGCGAAAACGTTAAGTAGTATCGAAATATTAGTTAATTCGAATGTTTTGACCTAAAATCACACAACATGTAATTGTAAAAAGTCACTATATTACCAAATTCAATAATGTATTTAATGTGAATTTACAATTAATTTCGTGTTTGCATCGTATTTATCGTAAATATAATGAATTAATAATAATAAACTGAAAATTCTTACAAACGCTGAAAAATAGTAAAATTTTGCATAATCCATTCTTTTTTGCTTCAAATCACACGAAAGAAAAAATTATGAAAAATGTCGAAATATTGCTAAATTCGATTATTTTTAGTACAAAAAAATGCAAGAAAACTTGGTAAACCACAATATTATGCGAAATTCTAAGATATGTAGGCCAAATCACATATCGTGAGAAAACCTGAAGTAGTATCTAAATATTAGTAAATGCGAGTATTTTTACCTTTACCTATTTTTATCTATCATCATACTATCATGCAAGAGAAGCCACACATCTATGGATCATCCAATAAAATCAGCAGACTTCTAGATGTTACTACTGCTCGGCTTAGACTCGATTACAATTATCTCTGGGAATTCTCATTATCTGCCGATGTAGACCTGACCAAATGTAAACTATAAACAAAATTATTCGCACACCTTCCGTCACTATGTGATGGAGTGGAAAAAGATACGTGAATTTAGAGACAATTCTATAACCAATGTTCCAGCGATGTGTAAATATATCATTCAAAATGATCTGCTACCAGAAATTTTAGCCAAATATCCCCAGTTTGCTAACTGTAGGTAGTAACCGAGTGATTGTAACCTATACACTGCTGCCCACTGGATAGGGGGCGGTGTGCAGGACAAACATATCAATTGTGACACTAGCTCTCCACATATGTCAGTTGCTTAATTTAGAACCTGTACTTGAGGTCGATCTCGAACCCATTGTTGATGTGACGACTTATAATAAATTTTGTAACTAGCTCATCAAGATTGTAACTTGCTTAGATAAATGAATTGTGGGGTTCAGTCTCTGAGCCCATTATGTGCCTCTGTAACCCTTTCCACTACCGCCCACAAGATGGGTATGGGGTGCATAATAAATGAACTAAACTAAAAACTTTTACCTAACGTCACACAACATAAAAAACATGGCAAAATTCATTATATTACCAAAATCGATGATTTTTACTTCAAATCATAAAGATAGGTTTCATGTTACTTAGATCATTAATGAGGCGTATGAAAATGTTTCCATTACAAACGATAAAAATCAATGTAATTTCTTTCATTAGAATTAACTAAAATGATCGTGATTTTCTGTTTATATTACCGATGAAAGGTGTATACGTAAAACCGCTCTAATCCGGCTTAAACGACGATATTTGAAATATAAGAAGGGTTTTTATGCTAATCAATATCTTACTCGCTATTTTAACAAGGTAAATATGGTTTAAAGGAAATATTGTATTTAATGTGAATTTGCAATTAATTACGTGTTTGCATCATTTTTATTGCATATGTTATGAATTAATAACAATAAACTGAAAATTCTTAAAAACGTGGAAAAACGGCAAAATATTGCATAAATCGTTGATATTTGGTTCAAATCACACAAAGGAAAAGAGGATGATAAACGTCAAAATATTGCTAAATTCTTGGATTTTTAGTACAAAACAAAAATGCAAGAAAACTTGCTAAAACCGCAATATTATGCGAAATTCTAAGATTTGTAGGCAAATCACATATCTTGAGAAAACCTGAAGTAGTATTTAAATATTAATATATTCGAATATTTTTACCAAAAATCACACAACATAAAAAACATGGAAAATATTATATTACCAAAATCTAAGATTTGTACATCAAATCATAAAGATAGGTTTCATGTTATTTAGATAATTAATAACTCATGTGAAAATGTTGTTTCCGTTACAAACGATAAAAATCAATGTGTTTTCAGTAAAATTAACTAAAATGATCCTGATTTTCTGTTTATATTACCGAAAGATGATATTAACGTACAACTTATCTAATTCAGCTAAAACGCCGAAATATGCAAATAAAACAGGGTTTCTCTCCTAATCAATATCTTACTCGTTATTTTAACGATGTACAAATACCTGATTGAAAATAATGTATTTAATGTAAATTGGCAATTAATTACGTGTTTGCACATAATGGGTTCCCCAGCAAAAACATGGTGTTTTTTGTAAAATTCATTAATAAATTGTGAATGATATTTAATGGCTGAATGAAACCTTCAAAATACATTTAGTTATTCTATAATCAGAAAAAAGTAGTTTTCCAAATTTTCTAAAAATCGCTCTTTTTAACACAATTTGACTCCTTATGCATTCCATTAAACACTAATATCATGTCTAAATATAACATTTATGTATTATTCCCTAAAATAAATTATATAAATTGTAAATGTTGCTGGAAAGTGGTGTGAAAGAATCTGAAAACGTTTTGTTGTCTTATATATTGGCGTGTTCTTATCAACTATGTCTCAAGTGCACAGTTTATCAAACAAGAAGATTAACATTCGTCAACCCTTAAAATCTTATGTTATCTTGCAGGTGCAAAATGGGAGAATCTTTAAAAACAGTATCTATATGACAAATGGTGTTTTCCCTAACTCAAACAATGAAGGGTTTATTATTCTACACATATTTCTAATGACTCTTCGAGGAGGAGGAGGGCGAGGAGGAAGGAGGAGGTGGGCGAGGAGGAAGGAGGAGGTGGGAGAGGAGGAAGGAGAAGGCGAGGAGGAAGGAGAAGGGCGAGGAGGAAGGAGGAGGAGGGCAATGAGTAAGGAGGAGGGCGAGGAGGAAGGAGTAGGGCGAGGAGGAAGGAGGAGTAGGGCGAGGAGGAAGTAGGAGGAGTAGGGCAAGGAGGAAGAGGGCGAGGAGGAAGGAGGAGTAGGACGAGGAGGAAGGAGGAGTAGGACGAGGAGGAAGGAGGAGGAGGAGGGCGAGGAGGAAGGAGGAGGAGGGCGAAGAAGAAGGAGTAGGGCGAGGAGGAAGGAGGAGGAGGGCGAGGAGAAAGAAGGAGGAGTAAGATGGAGGGCAAGTAAGAAGGAGGAGGGTGAGGAAGAAGGAGGAGTAGGGCGAGGAGGAAGGTGGAGGACCTCGAGGAGGAAGGAGGAGGAGGGAGAGGAGAAAGGAGGAGGAGGGCGAGGAGAAAGAAGGAGGGCAAGGAGGAATTAGGAGGAGGAGGGCAAGGAAGAAGGAGTAGGACAAGGAGAAAGAAGGAGGAAAGAGGGCGAGGTAGAAGGAGGAGGAGGGCGAGGAGAAAGAAGGAGATCTCGAGGAGGAAGAGGAGGAGGACAAGGAGAAAGGAGGAGGAGGACGATGAGGAGGAAGGAGTATGGTGAGGAGGAAGGAGGAGGGCGAGGAGGAAGGAGGAGGAGAGCGAGGTGGAAGGAGGAGGAAGGCGAGGAGGAGGAGGGTGAGGAGGAGGAGGGCGAGGAGGAAGAAGGAGGAGGGCGAGGAGGAGGAGGAGGAGGGCGAGGAGGAAGGAGGAGGAGGGCGAGGAGGAAGGAGAGGTGGAATGAGGAGGGCAAGGAGGAAGGAGGAAGGAGGAGGACGACGAGGAGGTAGGAGGATGGTGAGGAGGAAGGAGCAAGAAGGCGAGGAGGAAGGAGGAGGAGGGCGAGGAGGAAGGAGGAGGAGGAGCAAGGAGGCAGGAGGAGGAGGGCAAGGAGGAAGGAGAGGTGGAATGAGGAGGTGAAGGAGGAAGAGGGTGAGGAGGAAGAGGGTGAGGAGGAAGGAGGGCGAGGAGTAAGGAAAAGAACGAAGAGGAAGGAGAACTAGGAAGGCAAGGAGGAAGGAGGAGGAGGGCGAGGAGGAAGAGTAGAAGACAGAGGAGCTCAAGGAGGAATTAAGGAGGAGGAGATCGAGGAGGAAGGGGAAGAGGAGAGGGGAAGAAGGGAGGAGGGAAGAGAAGATGGGGAGGGAGTGTAACGGAGTTGCCATGACGTGTTAGGGCGCTTGATTAAACAGGCATGTCTTGGTAGATGACTATGGTGTGTTCATCTTCATAAAATACAGCAAGAAAAATAAAGAATCAGATAATAATGTTTTACCTAATTTTGTCTCCGATTTTACTAATGAATTAAATTAATATTATCAATTGAACAATGGTTGGTGAGGCAACGATGGTTGTTGTGAGGGTCCCACCAGGCGAGGGTCAGTAGTAGCCAGCTGACCATCGCCCAGGTGGTCCAGTGTTTATACCCGCGCGTAGTGACCATCACCCCCTCCCTCCCCTGCTCTACCCCTTCCTTCTCTTACCCCTCCTATCTTCCCCTTCCTTCTCTTACCCCTCCCATCTTCCCCTTCTCTTGCCCCTCCTCTCTTCCTCCTCATCCCCCTTCTCTAACCCCTCCCTCACCTCTTCCCCTTCCACCTCATTCCCCCTTCTCTTACCCCTCCCCCGCCTCTTCCTCCTCATCCCCCCATCTCTTGCCCCTCCTCTCTTCCCCTTCCTCCTCATTCTCCTTCTCTTACCCCTCCCCCGCCTCTTCCCCTTCCTCATCATCCCCCCTTATCTTACCCCCTCCCTCTCCTCTTCCCCTTCCTCCACATCCCCATTCTCTTACCCCCTGCTCTCTTCCCCCTTCCTCCTCATCCCGCCTTCTCTTACCCCTCCCCTCCTCTTCCCCTTCCTCCACATCCCCATTCTCTTACCCGTCCTCTCTTCCCCTTCCTCCTCATCCCCCCTTCTCTTACCCCTCCCCCCTCTTTACCCACCTTCTCTTATCCCTCCCCCTCCTTACCCACCTTCTTTTACCCCTCCCCCTCCTTACCCACCTTCTCTTACCCCTCTCCCCTCCTCTTCACCTTCTCTAACCCCTCCTCTTCCCCTTCCTCCTCATCCCCTTCTCTTCCCATTCATTCTCCTTCCTCCTCGACCTCATCCTTCTACCTGGAAATTTTTCTCCTTCCTCCTTGACCTCTTCCTCCTCCTTCTCGACCTCCTCCTCCGCAACCTGCCTACCTTACCTACTCCTCCTTCCTCTTCGACCTCCTACTCCTCCTTTCTCTTAACTCTTCTCCTCCTTAACCTCCTCTTTAACATCCTCCTCCTTCCTTTTCGCCCTCTCCTTAACCTCCTCTTTAACATCCTCCTCCTTCCTTTTCGCCCACTCCTCCTCCTTGTCCCTACCCTCCTCCTCCTTACCCTCCTCCTCCTTCCTCCTCCTCACCCTCCTCCTCCTTACTCCTCGACCTCGTCCTCTTACCTGGAATTCTTCCTCCTTCCTCCTCGCTCTCCTCCTCCTCCTCCTTCCTCCTCGCCCTCCTTCCTCCTCCTCCTCCTTCCTCCTCGTCCTCCTTCCTTCTCGCCCTCCTCCTCCTCCTTCCCCTCCTCCTTCTTCCTTCTCCTCCTCCTTCCTCCTCGCCCTCCTCCTTCTTCCTTCCTCCTCCTCCTCCTTCCTCCTCGCCCTCCTCCTTCTTCCTTCTCCTTCCTCCTCGCCCTCCTCCTTCTTCTTTCTCCTCCTCCTTCCTCCTCGCCCTCCTCCTTCCTCCTCCTCCTTCCTCCTCGCCCTGCTCCTTCCTCCTCGCCCTCCTCCTTCATCGTTCTCCTTCCTCCTCGCCCTCCTTCTCCTCCTTACCCTCCTCCTTCCTCGTCGCCCTCCTGCTCCTCGCTCTCCTCCTTCCTTCTCGCCCTCTTCCTTCCTCCTCGACCTCCTATTCCTTCCTTCTCCTTCCTCCTCGCCCTCCTCCTCCTTCCTTTTCGCCTTCCTCCTCCTTCCTCCTAATTTCTCCTCGCCCTCCTCCTCCTTGCCTTCCTCCTCCTCCTTCCTCCTCGCCCTAAACCTCCTCCTTCCTCCTCGCCCTAAACCTCCTCCTTCCTCCTCGCCCTCCTCCTCCTCCTCCTTCCTTGTCACTCTCCTCCTCATCCTTGTCTTCCTCCTCGCCCTCCTACTTCCTCCTCCTCCTCCTCCTTCCTGCTCCTTCCTCCTCGCCCTCCTCTTCGCCCTACTCCTCCTTCCTCCTCGTTCCTCTTCCTCCCTCTTCGCCCTCCTTCTCCTTCCTTCTCGCCTTCCTCCTCCTTCCTCCTCGCCCTCCTCCTTCTCCTCGCCCTCCTCCTCCTCCTTCCTCCTCGCCCTCCTCCTCCTCCTTCCTCCTCGCTCTCCTCCTCCTTCCTCCTCGCCCTCCTCATTCCTCTTCACCCTCCTACTCCTCCTTCCTCCTCGCCCTCCTCCTCCACCTTCCTCCTCGTTCTCCTCCTCCTTCCTTCTCGCCCTCCTCCTCCTTCCACCTTGCCCTCCTCCTCCTCCTTACTCCTTGCTCTCCTCCATCCCCTTCCTCCTCGCCCTCCTCCTTCCTCCTTGCCCTCCTTCTTCCTCCACCTGCTTCCTCCTCACCTTCCTTCTCATTCCTCCTCGACCTCCTATTCCTTCCTTCTCACCCTCCTCCTCGCTCTCCTGCTTCTTCCTAGCCCCTAGCCCTCTTCCTCCTTCCGCATCGCTCGCTTCCTCCTCCTCCTCCTTCCTCTTCCTTTTCCTTCCTCCTCCTTTTCCTTCCTCCTCGCCCTCCTCCTTTCTATTTCCTCCTCGACCTCCTCCTTTCTCCTCGACCTCACCCTCTTACCTGGATCTCTTCCTCCTTCCTCCTCGACCATCCTTCTCACCCTCCTCCTTGCTCTCCTCCTTCTTCCTAGCCCTCTTCCTCCATCCTCTTCGCTTTTTCCTCTTTCCTCCTTTCTCTTCGCTCCACTTCTCCTCCTTCTTCCTCGCCCTCCTCCTCGACCTCCTATTCCTTCCTTCTCGCCCTTCTCCCTCCTCGCCCTCTTCATCCTCGCCCTCCTCTTCCTCCTTCCTCCTTGCCCTCCTTCTTCCTCCACCTCCTTTTTCCTCGCCCTCCTCCTCCGTCCTCCTCGACCTCCTATTCCTTCCTCCTCGCTCTCTTCCCTCGTTCTTGCCCTTCTCCTTTCCTTCCCTTCCTTCTCGTCCTCCTCCTCCTTCCTTCTCGCCCTCCTCTTAACTCCTCACCCGCCTCCTCCTCCCTCTCCCTCTTCCTATTGCTACTTCTCCTTCCTCCTCCTCCTTCCTCCTCGCCCTCCTCCTTCCTTCTCGCCCTCATCCTTCCTCCTCGCCCTCCTCCTTCCTCCTCGCCCTACTCCTCATTCCTCCTCCTCCCTCTTCGCCCTCCTCCTCCTTTCTTTTCACCCTCCTCCTTCCTCCTTGCTCTCCTCCTACTCCTTCCTCTTCGCCCTCTTACTTCTCCTTCCTCCTCGCCCTCCTCCTACTCCTTCCTCTTCGCCCTCTTACTTCTCCTTCCTCCTCGCCCTCCTCCTACTCCTTCCTCTTCGCCCTCCTACTCCTCCTTCCTCCTCGCCCTCCTACTCCTCCTTCCTCCTCGCCCTCCTCCTTCCTCCTCGACATCCTATTCCTTCCTTTTCGCCCTCCTCCTCGCTCTCCTTCTTCCTAGTCCTCTTCCTCCTTCCTCCTCGCTCGCCTCCTCCTTCGGCCTCGTCCTCCTATTCCTTCCTACTAGCCTTCCTACTCGCCTTCCTCCTCGCTCTCCTCTTTCTTCCTTGCCCTCTTCCTCCTTCCTCCTTGCCCTTCTCCTTCCTCATGCTCTCCTCCTTTTCCTTCCTCCTCGCCCTCCTCCTCCTCCTTCCTCCTTGCCCTCCTTCCTCCTCGACCTCCTCCTCCTTCCTTCTCGTCCTCCTCCTTACTCCTCACCCGCCTCCTCCTCCCTCTCCTTCCTCGCCCTACTACTCCTCCTTCATCCTTGCCCTCCTCCTCCCTCCTCGCTCTCCTCTTCGTCTTCCTCCTTCCTCCTCGCCCTCCTTCTTTCCTCTCGCCCTCCTCCTTCCTCCTCACCCTCCTCCTCCTTCCTCCTCACCCTCCTCCTCCTCCCTCTTCGCCCTTTTCCTTCCTCCTCGCCCTCCTCCTCCCCCTTCTTCCTCGCTCTCCTACTTCTTCCTCCTCGCCCTCTTCCTAATTCCTCCTCCTCGCCCTCTTCCTAATTCCTCCTCTTCCTTCCTCCTCGCCCTCCTCCTCCTCAACGTCCCCTTTAACTTCCTCCTCTACCTCATCCTTCTTCCTTCTCTGCCTCGACCTCCTACTCCTCTTTCTTCCTCCTCGATCTCCTCCTCCTTCCACCTCGACCTCATCCTCTTACCTGGAATTCTTCCTCCTCGACCTCTTCCTAAGAATATGAGTAAAAATGATGAATTAACCCTTATTATGACCCTGTTTCATTTTACTAAATGTAGAAATATACTTTTGTATTTCTACATTTATATAAATAACAGCAATAAAAAACTACGTTCATGAAACATTTAAGGTTGCCACAAGGTTTCATTTTTTTAGCTAACGTTTCGTGCAATACGTTTTAGAAACTTTTTACATCCACACAAAATTACGCATCTAATGCGTGAAAACAAACGTTGCCACTACTTTCCAACACTTTCCAGATACGTTGTAGCAACCTAAAATTGTTTCCTGGGAAGAAGGAGGAGAGCAAGGAAGAAGAAGGAGGAGGAGGAAGGAGGAAGAGGGCGAGGAAGAAGGAGGAGGAGGAAGGAGGAAGAGGGCGAGGAAGAAGGAGGAGAGCGAGGAGAAGGAGGAGGAGGAGGACGAGAAGGAAGGAATAGGAGGTCGAGGAGAAAGGAGGTGGGCGAGGAGGAGGAGGAGGAGGAAGAGAAGGAGAGCGAGGAGGAAGAAGGAAGAATTCCAGGTAAGAGGATGAGGTCGAGGAGAAAGGAGGAGGTCGAGGAGGAGCGCAAGGAGGAGGGAGGAGGGCGAGGAGGAGGAAGGAGGAGGGTAAGGAGGAAGGAGGAGGAGGGCGAGGAGGAAGGAGGAGGGAGGCGAGGAGGAAGGAGAAGGAGGGCGAGGAGGAAGGAGGAGGGGGCGAGGAGGAAGGAGGAGGAGGAGAGCGAGGAGGAAGAAGGAGAACGAGGAGGAAGGAGGAGGAGGGAAAGGAGGGAAAGGAGGAGGGAGGATGAAGGAGGAGGGGAAGGAGGAGGAGGGCGAGGAGGAAGGACGAGGAGGAAGGAGGAGTAGGCCGAGGAGGAAGGAGGTGGAGGAAGAAGGAGGGCAAGGAGGAAGGAGAAGGAGGAGAAAGGCGAGGAGGAAGGAGGAGTAGGAGGGTGAAGAGAAAGGAGGAGGAGAGCGAGGAGGAAGATTGCGAGGAAGAGTGCGAGGAGGAAGGAGGAGGAGGAGAGCGAGGAGGAAAGAGGAAGAGAGCGAGGAGGAAGGAGGAGGAGGAGGGCGAGGAGGAAGGAGGGCGAGGAGGAAGGAGGAAGGCGAGGAAGAAGGAGGAGGGCGAGGAGGAAGGAGGAGAAGGGCGATGAGGAAGGAGGAGGAGGGCGATGAGGAAGGAGGAGGAGGGCGATGAGGAAGGAGGAGGAGGGCGAGGAGGAAGGAGGAGGAGGGCGAGGAGGAAGGCGAAAAGGAAGGAGGAGGACGAGGAGGAAGGAGGAGGAAGGCGAAAAGGAAGGAGGAGGAGGAGGAGGAGGAGGAGGTTAAGGAGAAGAGCAAGAAGAAAGGAGGAGTAGGAGGTCGAAGAGGAAGGAAGAGTTGGTAAGGTGGGAAGGTCGCGGAGACGGAGGTCGAGAAAGAGGTGCAAGGAGGAAGTCGAGGAGGAAGAGGTCAAGGAGGAAGGAGGAAAAATTCCAGGTAGAAGGATGAGGTCAAGGAGGAAGGAGAATGATGTTGAGGAGGAAGGAGGAGGAGGAGATCGAGGAGGAAGAAGAGATCGAGGAAGAAGGAGGAGAAGATTAAGGAGGAAGGAGGAGGAGGAGGAGGAGGTCGAGGCAGAGGAGGAAGGAGTAGGTCTAAGAGGAAGGAGGAAGAAAGGGGAGAGGAAAGGAGGAGGGGGGAAGGAGCAGGACGCCTGGGGGGGAAAGGGGGGAATTAGGTAACGGAGGAGAAGAGAAGGGGGAAGAATAGCAGGGGTAGGAGTAGTACAGGTAAGAGGGGGAGAGGGAATAGGAGGAGGAGGAGCAAGAGAAGGGGGATGTGAAGGAAGGGGAAGAGGAAGGGTAGAGAGGAAGGGTTAGAGAAGGGGAAGAGGAGGGGGGAGGGGAAAGAGAAGGTGGGTAAGGCGGGGGGGAGGAGTAAGAGAAGAGGGATGAGGAGGAAGGGGAAGAGGGGAGGGGCAAGGGAAGGAGGGATGAGAAGAAAGGGGAAGAGGAGGGGGAGGGGTAAGGGAAGGGGGATGAGGAGGAGGGGAAAATGAAGGGGTTGAGGAGGAAGGGGAAAGGAGGGGGAGGGGGTAAGAGAAGGGGGGATGAGTAGGAAGGGGAAGAGAGGAGGGGCAAGAGGAGGGGGGATGTGGAGGAAGGGGGAGAGGGGTAATAGAAGGAAGGGGAAGAGCAGGGGAGGGAGGGGGTGATGGTCACTACGCGCGGGTATAAACACTGGACCACCCGGGTGATGGTCAGCTGGCTACTACTGGCCCTCGCCTGGTGGGACCCTCACAACCGTCGCTGCCTCACCAACTTGCAGTGTTCACTTAATAATATTTATTTAATTCATTAGTAAAATCGGAGATAAAGTTATGCAAAACATTATTATCTTATTCTTTATTTTTCTTGCTGTATTTTATGAAGATAAAATACAGCAAGAAAAATACTCCCATACTCCCCCTTCTTCCCTCTTCCCCCTTCTCTTACCCCTCCCCCTCCTTAGCCCCCTGTTCTCTTACTTTTTCCCCCTACCCTCACCCCCTCCTCTTCCCCTTCCTTTTCATCCCCCTTCCCTCACTCCTCCTCTTCGCCCTCCCCCGTTTCCCTCTACTACTTCTACCCCTGCTATTCTCCCCCCTCCTCTTCTCCTCCTTCACTTAGTTTCCCTCTTCCCGACGTCCTCCTTCTTGCACCTCCTCCTTCCCCCTCCCCCGTCCTCCTAGACCTACTCCTTCCTCCTCTGCCTCGACCTCCTCCTCCTCCTTCCTCCTCGCCCTCCTCCTCCTTCCTCCTCGTTCTGTTCCTTACTCCTCGCCCTCCTCCTCCTTCCTCCTCACCCTCTTCCTCTTCCCTCCTTGCCCTCTTCCTCATTCCACTTCACCTTCCTCCTCCTTGACCTCCTCCTCCTCCTTCCTCCTCGCCCTCCTTCTTCCTCCTCGCCCTTCTCCTCCTTCCTCCTCCTTGCTCTCCTCATCCTTCCTCCTTGCCCTCCTCCTCCTTCCTCCTCGCCCTCCTTCTCCTTCCTCCTCACCGTTCTCCTTCCTGCTTGCTCTCCTCCTCCTTCCTCCTCGCCCTCCTCCTTCCTTCTCACCATCCTAGCTCCTGCCTCCTTGTCCTTCATCGCCCTCTTCCTTCCTCCTCAACATCCTACTTCCTCCTTGTCCTCCTCCTCCTCCCCCCTGTCGGGGTTTACTCGGTGAGCACCAGTATACTCAAGGTCACTCACCGTAGCCCTGCGGGTCTTCACTCTATCCTCGCGGCGCCACTGTACGCCAGGAGAGTATCCCAGTCAATCCCAACCGGCCTCTGATCGAGAAGGAGTGGGAACACAACTTGTTCACTTAACTGTTGTATGCCCGCCCCAACATTGGGCTCTACTACTAACCACAAGGTCGCCAACTGGTGTTTTCGGTGTCCAGTAACACGTCAGTGGTTTTGTTGAATTGTGGTAACAGTGGCAAGAACACACTCAATATGTCTGATATCAGGCAGGTATTTACTTCTATCGCTCTCTGCTTTCAGGTATTATATAGCCACAAGAAATATGGAGGGGATGATATAAACACCAATGTACTTTGTATTTTACTTAAAACTCATTCAAAGACATCACAAGATTATATCAATAAGCAAACAGCTGTTTCAGGCTGGAGCCGCTCGTTCCCACACATATAATATGAACTCACCAAGCCGGCAACGCTCCCCCTCACGTCAATGTCAAAATCAGCTGGGCGACTACCCCCACGCGAATGTTATTTTATCTGTTTTTGTGGCGTGATGCGCCAGTTTCTTTAAGTTCTCAAAGATCACTAGAAGTTCGAACACACAATATTTGCGACAATAGCACGTAAATACTTCGCTACACTGATCTTGGGCTCAATCAAACATTTCTATATTAAAGGTGACAATAATTCACTGTCATGGTATTACACACTGCCCTTCATTTAATGATAACGTATGCAAGTATATATCACTGGAGTTCTCAGTAATTTCTTTCGTGGGCGATAACACAATTAATCACTGCACACATGAATGATTATTCAATACACGAGCATAGACATATATATATATATATATATATATATATATATATATATATATATATATGGATGAGTCATAGACATTAATAATGGAAATAACATAGTTACTGGGCACATAGCCTAATTCCAAATACTGGCATATTTATATATATATATTCTCTCACTAGATGATCACATTAAAGTCTCATGAAAGACATTCTCAACACAGTAAATTCATCAATTACTCCGGGTGCCTGCACACACCAATAATAATCATAAATATCGTGAGTACTCTTTATAGTCCCACTGCACACTTGTGCCTTACTGTGACATAGGTGAGCCTTGCTCACGACATACAAAATACTCTGGCTAAATAATATAGCTGACTAAAGGGGAATTGGGAGGGAAACTAGAATCACCTACTTCCACCTATCCTCCGATGAGAGTTGAGTTGTAGCTCCTGGTCCTGGCTCCTGCCTCGTGTAGGGAACGCCCCCACACACTCACTTTTGTGTCCTCCAGGAACTCAATCAACGTCCCACCATAAGCGCGTCGTCTCCGTGCCTTTTCACTGCAGGTCCGTGCTCCTCCTCGACTTCTTGTAGGGTTGGAGTCGGTCTCCCGGCCGTCAACTTCTCCTCCCAGTTACGGCTGCCTGCCTACGTCTCGGCTGCAGTCGTTCGGATTCCCGAATAGTTTTCTTCTTCCACTGCTTCCCGGTGGCTCGGTCCAGCCACTACGCCGTCACAAACGGGTTAACTGCCTCAGACGTCGCATACGTCACTGCACAGACTTCACTTCTTCTTGCACAGTACCTGTCCTGGAGCACTTGTTGCTCAATATCCCGTCGATTCCCTCTCTGGTCCAACACATGAATGAAGGAAGACCTCACAGAGTACTGGCAGACTTCGGGTGACGCGTAAAATCCACGGGAACGGGAAACAACTGTCAAACGGACAGGACCAATCTTCGCACGTCCAACCACTTTGACGTGTCGTGTCAGACTGATTCCCTCCGGAGGATTGGTCCATCCACTACGTCATCACTGTGGAGCTATCAGCCGACGCATACGTCGCTGCCTAGACTCCACTCTTGCACAACACCTGTTCCTGGAGCACTTGTTGCTCAATATTCTGTCAATTCCTTCTCTGGTCCAACACATGAACGAAGGAAGACCCCACAGGTGATGGCAGACCACGGGTGATGCGTAAATCCTCTGGAGACGGGGTAAACTGTCCAACTGACAGGACCCCCCAGCGCACGTCCGACCTCCTTGACGTGCTGTCTTAGACTGATGGCGCCAGCGCGGCGCGATGACCGGACCCCCCTTCCTTCGTGACGTCATATTCGCCACGGGAGGTTTTCATTGGCTCCCTGTGCCACGTCGCTGTCGGCGACCAATCTGGTGGCACTGACGTCACACAGTTTTAGCGGGAAAACAGAAGAGCCAGCGCCATATTGGCTTCCTAAAGGGCCTAAACCACAGGCCAAAATACTCTTCTTTTATGAATTTCTCGGCACTTCGAGAACACTACATTCTCCTACACATATCAACCTGATGCCTGCGACGTAGAGAACGCTCGGGTAGAGTGGACATGACTCTTACTGCAGGCGTGGCAGAAATATAAGGGGGGGGGGGGGAACACCGTCACACTCCTCTCCCTCCTTCTTTCTCCTCCTCCTTCCACCTCGCCTTCCTCCACGCCCTCCTCCTTCCTCCTTGTCCTACTCCTTCTTCCTCGCCCTCCTCCTACTTCCTCCTCGCCTTCCTCCTCGCTCTCCTCCTCCTTACTTCTTGCCATCCTCCTTACTTCTCGCCCTCCTCCTCTTTCATCCTCGCCCTCCTCCTTACTCCTCACCATCCTCCTTCCTCCTCGTCCTCCTCCTTCCTCCTCACCATCCTCCTCGTCCTCCTCTTCTTCCTTCCTCATCGCCCTCCTCCTCCTTCCACCTTACCTTCCTCCTCGCCCTCCTCCTCCTTCCACCTTACCTTCCTCCTCGCCCTCCTCCTTCCTCCTCGTCCTACTCCTTCTTCCTCACCCTCCTCCTCCTTCCTACTCGCCTTCCTCCTCGCCCTCCTTCCTCCTTGCCCTCCTCCTTACTCCTTGTCCTCCTCCTCCTTCCTCCTCGCCCTCCTCCTTCTTCCTCCTTGCCTTACTCCTCCTTCCTCCTCGCTCTACTCCACCTTCCTCCTCCTCCTCGCCCTTCCTCCTCGCCCTACTCCTCCTTCCTCCTCCTTCCTCCTCGCCCTCCTCCTTACTCCTCGCCATCCTCCTCGCCCTACTCCTCCTTTCTCCTCACCCTCCCCCTCGTTCTCCTCCTCCTTCCTCCTCCTCCTTCCTCCTCGCCCTCCTCCTTCGTCCTCGCTCTTCTCCTCCTTTCTCCTTGCTCTCCTCCTTCCTCCTCACCATCCTTCTCTCTCCTCGTCCTCGTCCTCCTCCTTCCTCCTCACCATCCGTCTCGTCCTCCTCCTCCTTCCTCCTCGTTCTCCTCCTTCCTCTTCGCCCTCCTCCTCCTTTCACCTCGCCTTCCTTCTCGCCCTCCTCTTTCCTCCTCGTCCTACTCCTTCTTCCTCGCCCTTCTCCTCCTCCTACTCACCTTCTTCCTCGCCCTTCACCTCCTTCTTCCTTGCCCTACTCCTTACTCCTCGCTCTTCTTCTCCTTCATCCTCGCCCTCCTCCTTTTTCTTCCTTGCCCTTCTCCTCCTTACTCCTCGCTCTACTCCTTATTCCTCCTCCTCCTCGCCCTACTCCTCCTTACTTCTCGCCCTCCTCCTCCTCCTTCCTCCTCGCCCTCCTCCTCTTTCGTCCTCGCCCTCCTCCTTCCTCCTCACCATCTTCCTTCCTCCTCGTCCTCCCCCTTCCTCCTCACCATCCTCCTCGTCCTCCTCCTCCTCCTTCCTCCTCCTTCCACCTCGCCTTCCTCCTCGCCCTCCTCCTTCCTCCTCGTCCTACTCCTTCTTCCTCGCCCTCCTCCTCCTCCCTACTCGCCTTCCTCCTCGCCCTCCTTCTTCTTCCTCCTTGCCCTCCTCCTTACTCCTCGCCCTCCTCCTCCTTCCTCCTCGTCCTCCTCCTCCTTCCTCCTCACCATCCTCCTCGTCCTCCTTCCTCCTCGCCCTCTTCCTCCTTCCACCTCACCTTCCTCCTCACCATCCTCCTTCCTCCTCGTCCTCCTCCTTCCTCCTCACCATCCTCCTCATCCTCCTCCTTCCTCCTCGCCCTCCTCGTCCTTCCACCTCAACCTTCCTCCTCACCCTTCTCCTTCCTCCTCGTCCTACTCCTTCTTCCTCGCCCTCCTCCTCCTTCCTACTCGCCTTCCTCCTCGCCCTCCTTCTTCTTCCTCCTTGCCCTCCTCCTTACTCCTCGCCCTCCTCCTCCTTCCTCCTCGTCCTCCTTCTCCTCACCATCCTCCTCGTCCTCCTTCCTCCTTCCACCTCGCCTTCCTCCTCACCATCCTCCTTCCTCCTCGTCCTCCTCCTTCCTCCTCACCATCCTCCTCGTCCTCCTCCTCCTCCTTCTCGCCCTCCTCCTCCTTCCACCTCGCCCTCCTCCTTCCTCCTCGTCCTACTCCTTCTTCCTCGCCCTCCTCCTCCTTCCTACTCGCCTTCCTCCTCGCCCCCCTTCTTCTTCCTCCTTACCTTCCTCCTTACTCCTCGCCCTCCTCCTCCTTCCTCCTCGCCCTCCTCCTTCTTCCTCCTTGCCTTACTCCTCCTTCCTCCTTGCTCTACTCCTCCTTCCTCCTTGCTCTACTCCTCCTTCCTCCTCCTCCTCGCTCTTCCTCCTCGCCCTACTCCTCCTTCCTCCTCCTCCTCCTTCCTCCTCCTCCTCCTCCTCCTCCTTCCTTCTCGCCCGCCTCCTCCTTCCTCCTCGCCCTCCTCTTTCTTCCTCCTTGCCTTACTCCTCCTTCCTCCTTGCTCTACTCCTCCTTCCTCCTTGCTCCACTCCTCCTTCCTCCTCCTCCTCGCCCTACTCCTCCTTCCTCCTCCTCCTTCCTCCTCCTCTTTCCTCCTCGCCCTCCTCCTCCTTCCACCTCGCCTTCCTCCTCGCCCTTCTCCTTCCTCCTCGTCCTACTCCTTCTTCCTCGCCCTCCTCCTCCTTCCTACTCGCCTTCCTCCTCGCCCTCCTTCTTCTTTCTCCTTGCCCTCCTCCTCCTTCCTCCTCGTCCTCCTCCTCCTCACCATCCTCCTCGTCCTCCTTCCTCCTTCCACCTCGCCTTCCTCCTCACCATCCTCCTTCCTCCTCGTCCTCCTCCTTCCTCCTCACCATCCTCCTCGTCCTCCTTCTCCTCCTTCCTCCTCGCCCTCCTCCTCCTTCCACCTCGCCTTCCTCCTCGCCCTCCTCCTTCCTCCTCGTCCTACTCCTTCTTCCTCGCCCTCCTCCTCCTTCCTACTCGCCTTCCTCCTCGCCCCCTTCTTCTTTCTCCTTACTCCTCGCCCTCCTCCTCCTTCCTCCTCGCCCTCCTTCTTCCTATTTGCCTTACTCCTCCTTGCTCTACTCCTCCTTCCTCCTTGCTCTATTCCTCCTTCCTCCTCCTCCTCGCCCTTCCTCCTCGCCCTACTCCTCCTTCCTCCTCCTCCTCCTTCCTCCTCGCCCTCCTCCTCCTTCCTCCTCGCCCTCCTTCTTCCTCCTTGCCTTACTCCTCCTTGCTCTACTCCTCCTTCCTCCTCCTCCTCGCCCTTCCTCCTCGCCCTACTCCTCCTTCCTCCTCCTCCTCGCCCTCCTCCTTCCTCCTCGTCCTCCTCCTCCTCCTTCCTCCTCACCATCCTCCTCGTCTTCGTCCTCGTCCTCCTCCTTCCTCCTCGCCATCCTTCTCGTCCTCGTCCTCCTCATCCCTTCACCTAGCCTTCCTCCTCGCCCTCCTCTTTCCTCCTCGTCCTACTCCTTCTTCTTCGCCCTTCTCCTCCTCCTCCTCGCCATCCTCCTTCTTCCTTGCCCTACTCCTTACTCCTCGCCCTCCTTCTAATTCATCCTCACCCTCCTACTTTTTCTTCCTTGCCCTACTCCTTACTCCTCGCTCTACTCTTCCTTCCTCCTCCTCCTCCTTACTTCTCGCCCTCCTCCTCCTTCCTCCTCGCCCTCCTCCTCCTTCCTCCTCGCCCTTCTCCTCCTTCCTCCTCGCCCTCCTCCTCCTTGCCCTTTTCCTCGTTCTCCTCCTTCCTCCTCTCCCTCCTCCTCCTTTCTCCTCGCCCTCTTCTTTCGTCCTCCCTCTCCTCCTCGCCCTCCTCCTTCCTCCTCACCATCCTCCTCCTTCCTCCTCACCATCCTCCTCGTCCTTCTCCTCCTCCTTCCCCCTCGCCCTCCTCCTCCTTCCACCTCGTCTTCCTCCTCACCCTCCTCGTGCCTCCTCGTGCTACTCCTTCTTCCTCGCCCTCCTCCTCCTGCCTATTCGCCTTCCTCCTCGCCCTCCTCCTCCTTCCTCCTTGCCCTCCTCCTTACTCCTCGCCCTCCTCCTTCCTCCTCGCCCTCCTCCTTCTTCCTCCTTGCCCTACTCCTCCTTCCTCATCGCTCTACTCCTCCTTCCTCCTCCTCCTCCTACTCGCCCTTCCTCCTCCCCCTACTCATCCTTCCTCCTCGCCCTCCTCCTTACTCCTCGCCATCCTCCTCGCCCTACTCCTCCTTTCTCCTCGCCCTCCTCCTCGTTCTCCTCCTCCTTCCTCCTCGCCCTCCTCCTTCTTCCTCGCTCTCCTCCTCGCCCTCCTTCCTCCTCACCATCCTCCTTTCTCCTCGTCCTCCTCCTTCCTCCTCACCATCCTCGTCCTCGTCTTCCTCCTTCCTCCTCACCATCCTTCTCGTCCTCCTCCTCCTTCCTCCTCGTCCTCCTCCTTCCTCCTCGCCCTCCTCCTCCTTTCACCTCGCCTTCCTCCTCGCCCTCCTCTTTCGTCCTCGTCCTACTCCTTCTTCCTCGCCCTTCTCCTCCTCCTTCTTCCTTGCCCTACTCCTTACTCCTCGCCCTCCTTCTCCTTCATCCTCGCCCTCCTCCTTTTTCTTCCTTGCCCTACTCCTCCTTACTTCTCGCTATACTCCTCCTTCCTCCTTCTCCTCCTCGACCTCCTGCTCCTTCCTCCTCGCCCTCCTCCTCCTTCCTTCTCGCCCCTTCTCCCTGCTCCTCGCCCTCCTCCCTCCTCCTTGCCCTACTCCTCCATCCTCCTTGCCCTCCTCATCCTTCCTTCTTGCCCTCCTCCTCCTTGAAAGTGTGGAATCTGTGGAAATGAATGAGCAAATGTGCTGGCTGCTGAAGGTGCTGAAGGAAACCACGTTGGTTTCATTTTGGATACAAATGTCCATGGAGATTCAGTATGGAAACAATTATAGTTGAGCATGCAGATGAGTGTAAGAATCTGTGGTGAAAGTGAAGGACACAGCCTTGACAACTGTACTTCAGAGAATGTAAACATGTAAACATTGAGAATGCAGGACAACAAAAAGTCTTCAGAATCTTTCACACCGCTATTGAGCAACATTTACAATTTATATAAATTATTTTAGGGAATAATACATACATTTTATATTTAAACATGATATTAGTGTTTAGTGGAATACATAAAGAGTGAAATTGTGTTAAAAAGAGCGATTTTTAGAAAATTTAGAAAACTACTTTTTCTGATCATAGAAAAACTAAATTGTTTTTGAAGGTTTCATTCAGCCATTAAATATCATTCACAATTTATTAATGAATTTTACAAAAAAACTCCATAACATATATATTTAAACATGTAAAAACTATTTGTTAATGCATTAGGAACAAAATAGTTGTAGAAAAACAATTTATTATAAAACCTATGTGTTTGGATTTTTGGATTAAAAGTTCTCAAAGGCTCTCCTGCACCATACTCAATGCAAGTCATTCCTACACCTATGGGAAGAGATAGATGAACGTTTTCTATACGATTTGTGTTTGCTGGGATATTTATTGTATATATAATGAATTAATAACAATAAACTGAAAATTCTTGTAAACTTGGAAAAACGAAAAAATATTGCATAAATCGTTGATATTTGATTCATATCACACACAGGAAAAGACGATGATAAACGTCAAAATATTGCTAAATTCGACGATTTTTAGTACAAAACACAATGCAAGAAAACTTGCTAAAAAGCAATATTATGCGAAATTCTAAGATTGGTAGGCTAAATCACATATCGTGAGAAAACCTGAAGTAGTATCTAAATATTAGTAAATTTAAATGTTTTTACTTAAAATCACACGACATAAAAAATTTAAAAAAGTCACTATATTACCAAATTCGAGGATTTTTACTTTAAATCAAAGAGCTAGGTTTCGTGGCATTTAGATCATTAATAAGGCAAATGAAAATGTTGCTTCCATTACAAACGTTAAAAATCAATGTGTAATCATTAGAATTAACTAAAATGTTACTGATTTTCCGTTTATATTACTAAAAGAAGATGTACACATAAAATCACTCTAATCCGGCTGAAACGTCGAAATATGCAATAATAGAAAGGTTTCTAACCTAATCAATATCTAACTCGCTATTTTAACAAGGTACAGATTGGTGATTGAAAAAAATGTATTTTAATGTGAATTTGTAATTAATTACGTGTTTGCATCATATATATCATATATGTAATGAATTAATAACAATAAACTGAAAATTCTTAAAAACGTGGAAAAACGGCTAAATATTGCATAAATCGTTGATATTTGGTTCAAATCACACAAAGGAAAAAACGATGAGAAACGTCAAAATATTGCATAAATTGTTGATATTTGGTTCAAATCACACATAGGACAAAATGATGAAAAACGTCAAAATATTGCTAAATTCGATGATTTTTAGTACAAAACAAAATGAAACAAACTTGGTAAAAACGCAATATTATGCGTATTTCTAAGATTTTTAGGCCAAATTACATATCGTGAGAAAACCTGAAATAGTATCGAAATATTATTTAATTCGAAAATTTTTACCTAAAATCACACAACATGAAAAACTTGAAAAATTCACTATATTATCAAAATCGAGGATTTTTAAATAAAATCATAGAGATAGGTTTCGTGTTAATTAGATCGTTAATAATCATATGAAAATGTTTCCAATACAAACGATACAAATCAATGTGTTTTCATTAGAATTAACTAAAATGTTCCTGAATTTCTGTTTATATTACCTAAAGAAGATATACTCATTAACCGCTCTAATCCGGCTGAAATGTCGAAATATGTATAAAAAAACAGGGTTTCTCTCCTAATCAATATTTTACTTGCTCTTTTAACCAGGTACAAGTAGTTGACTGAAAATGTATTTAATGTGAATTTGCAATTAATTACGTGTTTGCATCATATATATCGTATATTTAATGAATTAATAACAATGAACAGAAAATTCTTGAAAACGCCGAAAAACGGCAAAATATTGCATAAATCGTTAATATTTGGTTCAAATCACACAAAGAAAAAGAGAATGATAAACGTTAAAAAATTGCTAAATTCGATGATTTTTAGTACAAAACAAAAATGCAGGAAAACTTGCTAAAGCCGCAATATTATGCGAAATTCTAAGATTTTCAGGCACAATCACAGATCCGGAGAAAACCTGAAGTAGTATCGAAATATTGGAAAATTCAAATATTTTTACCGAAAATCACACAACATGAAAAACATGGAAAAAGTCATTATAGTACCAAAATTGAGGATTTTTACTTCAAATCATAAAGATAGGTTTCGTGTTATTTAGATCATTAATAAGGCATATGAAAATGTTGTTTTCATTACAAACGATAAAAATCAACATATTTTCATTAGAATTAACTAAAATGACGCTGAATTTCCGTTTATATTACCGAAAGGAGATGTACATGTAAAACAACTCTAATCAGGCTAAAACGTCGAAATATGCAATAAAAACAGGGTTTCTCTCCTAATCAATTTCTTACTCACTATTTTAACGAGGCTCAAATGGTTGATTGAAAAGAATTTATTTCATGTGATATTGCAATTAATTATGTATTTGCATCATATTTATCGTATATTTAATGAATTAATAACAATAAACTGAAAATTCTTAAAAACGTGGAAAAATGGCAAAATATTGCCTAAATCGTTGAGATGTGGTTCAAATTACACAGAGGGTAAAAGTATGATAAACGTCAAAATATTAATAAATTCGATGAATTTTAGTACAAAACATAATGAGAGAAGCTTGATTAAAAACGCAAAATTATGGGAAATTCTTAGAATTGTAGGACAAGTCACATATCGTGAGCAAGCCTGAAGTAGTATTGAAATATTAGTATATTCGAATATTTTTACCTAAAAAAAGAAAAACATGAAAAACTTGAAAAATGTCTTGCCAGTCCTTCACCTCCGTGGTTGTATTGGGGCGGATCCGTTGTCTGTCGTGACCGAACTGGGTTCTCACTTTTTGTCTGTTAGCTCCCAACCCGTTCTCGCAAATTTAATAAGTCAATATTGACTTACTAAATATGTGCATAGGTGACATACTTAACATAAGTTTCCCTTGAAAAGCTTCATAGAAAACACTGACCTTACCTAACCTACTTAGTATGTTAAGATAAGCATCTTATTGCTTCGTAATTACAATTATTATCTAACCTATACCTATAATAGGTTAAGTAACAATTGTAATTACGAAGCTATAAGATGCTTATTTTAACATACTAAGTAGGTTAGGTAAGGTCGGTATTTTCTATGAAGCTTTTCAAGGGAAACTATTATGTTTAGTATGTCACCTATGCACGCAACTAATAAGTCAATATTGACTTATTAAATTTGCGAGAACGGGTTGTAGCTCCAGCTCTCTTCTTCCTCCTTCTTTCCTTACTCGTAAGCCCCTTCTTGAATCTTCTCCCTTAGTTTTTTACACTTCTCTTCAGCTTCCTTATAACGATTCTTTCTTTCTCTCTCAGAACTCCAGTCAGCCCTGGCCCTCTGCAGTTCTACGGCGGAGGGCTCTGATATTCATTATGATATGCTTCGCCATTTCCCTCCATGCAAATTTCAGTTTTTACTGAGTGTTTATAACCGTGTCTGGGAGTCGTCGTCAGTCCATGAGGACTGGCTAGAGGCAATTGTTCTTCCTATTCGGAAACCTGGTTCTCTAATGTCATCCTCTAAAGACTTCCACCCCATTGCTCTCACGAGTTGCGTCTGCAAACTCTGAGCATATGGTCAATGCCCGTCTGATGTGGTTTTTGGAAGCTATCACCTCCTCTCCTCTCCTCAAATTGGCTTTTGCAAGTGTCGCAGCACGACTGATATCCTAGTGAACTTGGAGGTCTGTATTTGTATTTCCTTTGCTGCCAAGACCTTCATTGTTGCTGTCCTTTTTGACCTGGAAAAGGCATGACACCACTTGGCGGTACCATATTCTGTCCCAACTCCAATCTGCCTCCTCCATTCTGTCATTGGTAGTCTGCCTCTCTTCCTCTAGAGCTTCCTTTCTCGTCGTTCCTTTCGAGAGCGGCTTGGTACCACTCTCTCTGCCTCTTTTTGGCAATATGAAGGTGTGCCCCAAAGTAGTGTTCTGAGCACTACTCCTTTTTTCCGGGTTGCCCTCAGTGGTCTTCTTTCTTTCCTTCCTTCTGATATGTTTTTCCGCTCCTTATGTTGACGATCTTACCTCTGCTGTCAAGGTGATGACACCTTTCTTCCCACGGCGGCTTCAACTTGCAATTGATGCCGTGGGGTCCTGGGCCACCAATCATGGCTTTAAGTTCTCTCCGGCTACGACTTGTGATGTGACCTTTACTCGGAAGCAGATCGTCGTTCGACCCCCCTCTGTCGCTTTATGATAATTCTCTTTCGTGTAAGGATTCTGCTAAACTTCTGGAGTTAATCTTTGACACTCGCTTGACCTGGTCACCTCATATCACCTATCTCCGTGTTGAATGCTCTAAGGCCCTTAACTTACTTAGGGTCTTGTCCCTTACTTCCTAGGAAGCTAATAGGCACAAGCTCCTTTCTGCACATTCCTCTCTTGTACTGTCTAAACTCGATTATGGCTGTCCTGCTTACTCGTCTGCCTCTTCCTCAACTCTTCGTCTTGATGCTCTTCATTATACTTGGCTCCGTCTTAGCTCTGGTGCATTTCGTTCGACCCTTACCCTGAGCTAGTATCTTGAGACCGGCATCCTATCTCCAAAGGATCACAGGGATCGCTATTGTCTTCGCTACTTTGCGAGGTCCTTACAACACCCTTACTCTCGCTTATGTCGTTCTTTGATCGTTACCCATCCTGTGGGCCCTGTTCCCTTTCACCACCTTCCCCTTTCTGTACGGTTGTAAGGTTCTCTCTCGGTTCGTGTTGAAAATGTTTCTCCTTGTGTCATTACGTCCTTGCCCTCATGGAGGTACCCTCATCCTAAGCTTTGTAGAACCTTCACCTGCATGACTGAGGCTTTTATCCCTTCTACAGTCCTGAAACGCCTTTTCCTTGCTCACTTTTCTTCACACTCCCGCTCCATCTCCGTCTTCACAGATGGGTCCAAGTCTGCTGACGGTGTAGGCTACTTTGTTGTGTTTCTTGAATGCACCTATAGCAAACAAAACTGCCTCCAGAGACTAACGTGTTCATGGCTGAACTTTATGCAATTTTGTTTGCTCTTTGTCAACCGTTTTCTCGCTGTAATTCTTCCTTTGTTGTTGTAGTTGACTCTTGCAGTGCCCTCATGGCTCTGGAGTCCTTTAATCCTGTTCATCGTGAGGTCGTCGAAATTCAATATTGGATGTTGCTTATCGCCAGCAGATTTAAGACAGTCAAGTTTTGCTGGGTTCCCAGCCATGTATTGTGTTCTTAAGTGGTTTGTTCTTAAATAAGCGTGCAGACGCTGCTGCTAAGGAAGCTATTCGCGCCTGTTCCATCTCCCGTAAAGGTATCCCTTATATTGACTTCTATCCAGTTATTTATTCTTCAATCCTTACCCGTTAGCAGTGTCGTTGCTGTTCTATTACTAGTAACAAGCTGCGTGCTCTTAAGGGTAGTTTGTCCCCATGGCCTTCCTCCTACAGCCGTAATCAGCAGTGGGAAACCTCTATACGTAACCTCTGTTGAGATTACGTACTGGCCATACCCGCTTAACTCACGGGCACTTAATGGAGCGCCGTCCTGTTCCTTATTGTTCGAATTGCATTGTCCCTCTTACAGTCGTGCATATCCTTGTTGAGTGTCCTGACTTCCAGGATATGCGTGCGTCTTGCTTTCCAACTTTCCCTCGCGGTCACCTGTCCCTCGATAGTATCCTTGGTGAATCGGATGCCTTTGATGTTGTTCGCCTTATGCGCTTTTGTTCTCATATTGGCATCCTTAGTGATATTTAACACCTTTTGAATAACCCACACTTTTGACGGTGCTACATAGCCTCCCCGGCTTGGTGCCTTCTTTTGATGCACCCAACCACTTGGGCTGGACGGTAGAGCGACGGTCTCGCTTCATGCTGGTCAGCGTTCAATCCCCGACCGTCCAAGTGGTTGGGGAACCATTCCTTCCCTTCCGTCCCATCCCCAAATCCTTATCCTGATCCCTTCTAAGTGCTATAAAGTCGTAATGGCTTGGCGCTTTCCCTTGATAATTCTAATACTTCTTTTGATAATTACTTACTTGAAGATGTTTTATTGATGCTGTCAACGTTCGGGAAGGCTAAGGTGGTTGATTGATTGATGAAGAATAAGCCACCCAAGAGGTGGCACGGGCATGAGTAGCCCGTAAGTGGTATATGTTTGGAGGAAATGTAATCATTAGTTGTGATGACAAGATGATTGATGATTGATAAAGATTAAGCCACCCAAGAGGTGGCACGGGCATGAATAGCCCGTAATGACAAGATGCTACATCAACTGCATTTATAATCGAGAAAGCTGAGGTGAAGTATACTCACGGAGCCTTCTTATTTCTTTAATTTTTGGATCTCATGTTGGTGTAGGCAGTGTGTACTGGGTATGCTTTCTTGATCATTACGAATGTAGAATCTACGTGACTGAGCTGGCTGTTAATAGGTTGTTTAGATTGTTTGATATGTAGGTCTTCGCCAATGTCTAATCCTCCTGCGTCGTTGTATCTGTCTTTATATCAGTCTATATTTCGGTGTCGTTGGCTTCGATATTTCTGGTGACGATCTTATTGTGTGATGAAACATTCATTTCTTTGATTGAGTCACATTGTTTGTACCTTAACAGGTGCCTTAAAGTATAAGTTCTCGCCTAGCCAGTATACTTAGACATTGTCATAGCAGCTGATAGTCCTCAAGTGGGCTTGTCAAGGAATAAACGACATTCTTCTGTTTCAAGGTGCTTGGTTTGGTGTCGGGGTAGTTCTTCATGATGATGTTGGCAGTGTACTTGCTCGAATAATAGATTCCTAACTCTGTCTTCTGGCAAGTGGCAGTACGAGTCATGTTTCTATCAATACGGTTTTAGTGCAATTACCTATGTTTTGAGAGTCATGCGAAAAAAGTAGAATAATTTAATGGATGGGGGGCAGAAACAATAGCGTTGGCCGTTTCATTCGTGGTATCATGACGGTTTACCTTAATTTAATAATGTCTTCTATATATCCATCAGCATACATATTATTGACGAGAACTTGTCACATTGTACTGAGTCAACCAAATTCCAACTTGAGATGTGTGCAAGTAACTATATTAATGTAATTATTGTTCCTCCTGCTCTTCTTTGTAACTCTGGGAATTATGTACAATTAAAATATTGAAAACACAAATAATGTTTAAACGAGCCAAGGAAGAAGAATCTACAGGAATACAGAATGCAAAAAACCAAGCCTAGCAGGACAGTACTCTTTATCAGTAATAACGATTATTAACTAGAATTAGTCAGGATTCACGCAAAAATATAAGGAAAGTTCTAGGTCCTTACAAGGTATACAAACATATACAAAATATAAACAAATTTGAAAATCCTAAAAGATTAAGTGGAGAAACATAGTGATCACATTAAATACGTAAGACTAGCAATAGAGGAAGACAAAAACTAAAAAGGTTGAACCTTTTTAAGTACTAGTTTCAAACTAATATGCAACAGCAGCACATAAATGTAGTCGAACAGTTTATCTTGGTAACCGGAAATAATTCATACAAACTTTTCTCCTAACCCAAAGCCTCGACAGTATGACATAACATGGGAAAAGTGCACGTCAATAGGGTCCCACCTGTTGTTGAAGCAACCGTTGTCATCATTAACTTTTCACACCAAATTATTGCCAAGTGAATGATATTCTCCATGATCCGGGTGCAGATGTACACAATGTGTTCATTTACATAACCAAATATAGGCAAGACAGTTACACATTATAAGAATCTCAATAAACAAAAGCAGCATCAGTTACACATTATAAAAATCTCAATAAAACAAAAGAAGCGTCAGTGTCTGTAACGAACTGGGGAAACGTAGTGCCTATCTGATAGCTCAGTGGACAGTGGTTCAGATTCGTAGTTCTAAGGATCCGGGTTCGATCTACAGTGGCGGCGGAGACAAATGGGCAAAAATTTCCTTCACCCTAATGCAACTGTTACCTAGCAGTAAATAGGTACCTTCGAGTTAGACAGCTGCTACGGGCTGCTTCCTGGGGGTGTGTAACAGAAAACAAAAAAGTAGGCCTGGTCGACGACCAGACCGCGGGGACGCTAAGCCCCGAAATTACATCAAGATATCCTCATGATAGATTGATCTGTGACCTGCGTGACAAAGTATTTACTGTGAATCAATTGATAAAGGATATTAAAAATTCCAAAACTAATTTGCCATAAAGGTTTAATAGGTAACCTTTGTACATCGTGTAACATACACGAATGACTATAAATCATGTGCAAGTGATAAAAATTAGCATACAAAAAATAGAATGGCATTGAAATGTTGTCTAAACACAGATTACCAAAATTTATTTATTTACGCTGTCAATCCTATTATAGTAGTTCGCGCATAATATTATTGTTCCTGTTATTGTTCATGTTCATCAAGAGTTTCTATATAAAACTGTGAGATCTTCACCGACTGACAGCATACAAAATGTCACAAGTTCTTGTCGTATTTGTTTATCCAGAGTGTCGTTCAGTTTAGTTCAGTTTACATATATCATCATGCTTAACTATCTTGTGTACATCAGTTTCAGAGGAGGTGTTAGCCATTGTTTTGTACATATGCTACTTATGAAGCCACTCATAACTTGAAACACAACCTAGATTGTGTTTCCTAGGTTAAAATATAGACTTCAGTATTCCCACATGCGTGACGAGGTAGTCACGAATGTGGGAGAGTGTATGTCAACAAAGAATGTCAGTGAGGGTTGTATGTTCAAGAAATATTAGTCCTCCTCGAAATAACATTCTTTTATGTCAATGAAACCATCAACCAAAAACAGAGCTTCTATAACTATGACGGCAGAAATGTTAGTTTATATTCCCTTTTAAAGTAGTCAGTCAACTAATTCCGGAATGGAATGGAAGATTTCAGGAAGGACACTGTTAAATTGACTTTAGTAGAGATTTTTGCCTTTAGCAAAATCACGACGTACCTACTCCAGCTTCATGTCACTTGTTGATTTTACCTAAATCAATACCTAAATAAATACCTATATGTCACCTATAGGTAAATGAATTACTTCGTCAACTTAACAGCAATTAAAGAATATATTCGTTAAAAATTTAATTACCAGACCAAAACATAATTGTCTGATTTATTCAATTAGAAATTATTCAGTCAAGATAAGGAACATGTTTATAATTCATTCTCATATTAGGTTACATGGTAGATATTAGGCTGTTATAAGTACTCAAGTAATGTATAATAATGATACATTAAGCATAATAATGATACGCCAAGCATAATAATGATACGTCAAGCATAATAGTGAAGGGAAATATGTATGACAACCTATATTACACCATGTGCGATAAGAGTCATACAAGAGCTCCAAAATCAAAGCGAAAAATCGCCCATCATACAGAAGCTGGATGGTCATACACACGCTTCATAATCATACAGGAGTTTCACTACCATGCAGGAGATGGATGACTACACAAGAGTTCCATACCAAGTACACCCAGACTCAGAGCAAGGCCGCACACCAGTACAAGGAACATGCCCTGCAAGAATTATATTGAAGATGAATACGTAATTATGTTTAAGTAAAGATCGTATTAGCTACAGAAATAGAGAATTTACATATATTCATATAAAATTATGGCAAATTATATAATCATTATTAAAGTACACATTACCTTGATGTTAACAATTGAGAGTGAAGTCTGGAAGGCAACCTTGGTTGGCAGATTGGAACAGAAGGAATAATTTGTGTAAAATTGATTTAACCACTTATTAATTAGCCCGGCTTCACTTATCTTCATGATTCTGGTTATAATCCATTTCAACAAAGCATTAGAAAAATTATTAAGCAGTAGCATGTGCACAGTGTCAAGAACCTGCAAGAATGTCATGACCGTTTCTACAGTGACGACAAGTTTTAAATTCACATCAACAAGGACGTACTGTTCAACTGGACCCCATGTAAACTTTTACAGAAAATGCACCGAGTTGTGACCCCATGTCGAAACTGTCTACTTGTTTATATATATGAGACTTTAGGGGCTCAGAAAGTGTTGAGGTTATCTTGAGATGATTTTGGGGCTTTTCAGTGTCCCCGCGGCCCGGTCCTCGACCAGGCCTCCACCCCCAGGAAGCAGCCCGTGACAGCTGACTAACACCCAGGTACCTATTTTACTGCTAGGTAACAGGGCATAGGGTGAAAGAAACTCTGCCCATTGTTTCTCGCCGGCGCCTGGGATCGAACCAGGACCACAGGATCACAAGCCCAGTGTGCTGTCCGCTCGGCCGACCGGCTCCCTCCCAGGGTGGCGACATGAACTTAAACCTGATGTCAACTTTAAGTTAATGATAGATTCTTACAGGTACTTGACAACTTGGGAAGGGAAAAATATAAGAAGCAAAAAATATTTTAAGATTTGTAAAAGATGGACAGGGTTACCATCATTTCACAAAAAAAAAAAATATTTTATTTCAGTATCAAAATTGCACAAAGAATTTTAAGAAAAATTCTAATTTAATTGCATTTAAATAAATCAGGAGCAAAAGAATCAAAATTAAGGTCAACCCTTAGTGTACATTTGTTTTTCATTAAAGAGAAGTATTGAAACCATTATTATAACCTGTTAACATAAAGAAAGAAAAAATACTTACCTCACACTTAGCAGTTAAAATTATACTGGAAAGCTGAGAATTCAAGTAATCCTATAATTTTATAATGTGCGTGAGAGTTCTTTATACAATAAAAATTACCATTCACATATTTTCTACAAATTCCTGGTTTAAAAATAAAATTACAATTCTTACGCAAATATTGTTTTTTTCTAAACAAATGAAAATATTGGCGTGAGAGGACACAAAGGATCTTCTTCACGTGATCAGGCGATTTCCTGCAGTATACATATAAATTTTAAAAATTCCAGACATGGCACCATAAAATTAGCCAATTTGAAACTAACAGGTACCAATATATGATTAAATAGGTAAAATTAGGATAATTTTTTTTTTTATCTGTACAGAACACCTGGTCCTGAGTCAGTCTTTTTCAGTGTAAATTTTGTTCCATCCCTAAGACTTCTACAGTGAAGAGACATTATTATATATTAAATTACTGTACTATGGTTAATTAGCTTCTCTTTTTTAATCAATGCAGTAAACTGTTTTAACAATACAATCCCCAGACAGATTTTAAATTTATTATTTAAAAGTTCTACCACAATTGCTTCTTACTATAAATATAAGAACATTCTTCCCACTCCTGTGCATTCCAGTATCATTTACTAACACATCTATTGTAGCTGTAATGTAAGAATATTGGTAGGTTAATTAAGAACTAAAATAATGATGTTGGAATATAGGAGTATTTTATAGCACTGGTCTCCTCCTCATTTCGATCCATCTTTTTATGAAATTAAAGATCATTTTTCACAAGAAAGGATCATCCTCTCAAAGAGTCAAACTTCTAAATTACAAATAATTTCAGGTGTGGTTACATTGATCTAAGATTAATGGAGTTATTGTATATTAAAGCAAATCGTCCCGCATTGAGTAAACACGACTACACCGAGCAACTTTAATATTTAATTTCTAGCCTACTCTCTTTAGTTTCCACTCTTAAGTTGAAGTATTTCTCATTTATATGTTTCTTTCACTTGAAACTTATACATAGAAACATACATTGAAAATACAAATACATACAAAATACATTGTATTGTTCGATTTTAAGTTTATAAATGTTACTTGTAGTAATATTGAGTATTTTGTGTTATTTAATATGACTTCCAAGTATTATTGTTTTTTTCTTCTGGTAATCGGCAAATAAGTGCTCGTAAATTTACTATTTATGGAAATTTGCTACTTTGCTTGGCCACTTAATGTGATTAGCATTTAGTTGTTTTCTATTTTGTTCACTTAAATTATGTGTTTTTATAAATATATATTTTTAAATTGTTATCTTTGTTAAAGGTAGATTTCAAGAATTCTTTTTTGATTGATTAATTATATTGTTTATTTTAAACTTTACCTCAGGCCCCCTAGCGACTAAGCAACGACAAATAATCAATCCTACAGTAAAATAACGAAATAAGGAGTGCAAGATATATAACTTTATACAGTGATAACGAATGATTAATATGAAGTGCAGCAAAATAGGGCTGCAGCATGGCGTCTTGAATCATGGGGAAAGAGCACCATGTCGTCACACACACCAACCTTCTTCCCCCTTCCTCAACCACCATCTGCCACATTAAACCCCAACCAATGAACCCCCCATCCTCCAGCCACCCTCCACAATGGCTAGGCTACCATGCTAAACGACCAGCGCGACGGCCGCTACCACAGGACCCCTACATATATACCTAGCCTAATGCAACATCAACTCCCCCCCCTCCCTCCACCCTCCAAATGTGCTTTAGGCCCAGAAAGTCCACATGAGCTGGCCAGAGTTGACAACCCTCAGGAGCGGTACAGCACAGCAAGGAGATGGACGGTCTCCACAACCTTTTCATCACAATTCTGTGTTTTAAAATGCTTAGATAAATGTGTTTCTGCGGTAAGTGTATGTGTGTGTGTTTTGGACACACATACACACAATTTTCTGACAGAAAATTAGGCAGCAATCAGAGGAAATACATCAGAGTGGAGAAGTGTTACCAGGCGATTTCCTTAAGACTTCAATTGTAACACCCCCTCCACAATAGATATTACAGTAATCACGGTGACTATTGGTGAACATTCAAGTATGGATTGTTGTACCCCAAAAGCTCACATTTTGAAATATTGCAATACCACTAAGCCGATGCTAAAACCTGGAACTTTAACTATACAACTTAACATGCCCCTAGGCCTAATTAAGCAATATTTGACTTAATAATATTCACCATTTTAGGCCTAATTTACTACATATATATGTACTGTACTAGACCTGGGGATGTTCAGGTTTGGATGTTGCCTTCTTGCCTGCCCAATCCACAAAATTAATAGTACAACATGTGTTATTTTCCTGTATTATTTATATAACCTTATCAATGCAATTTGAGCACCTAGCCAGTTTTCCTTCATCCCTCCTCGCTCTCACCTTCTCTTCCATCCCCCTTCCATTATTATGCTCCTTAATCTCTTCCCTCCCTCCGCAACACATCCTTGTAATCTGCATGATGCTGACTCTGCAACACCACCCTCTCTCCTGCCTCTCTGAAGCCTCTTGCTGGAGAAATACATTGGCTGATTCTGCGTCAGTGAGGCATGGAAGGAGGGGCCTCCCTCAATTACTACCCTGGGGAGCACATAAGGAGAACTGGATACTATTGTCACCACCCGGTCGGGACCCGGTCGGCCGAGCGGACAGCACGCTGGACTTGTGATCCTGTGGTCCCGGGTTCGATCCCGGGCGCCGGCGAGAAACAATGGACAGAGTTTCTTTCACCCTATGCTCCTGTTACCTAGCAGTAAAATAGGTACCTGGGTGTTAGTCAGCTGTCACGGGCTGCTTCCTGGGGGTGGAGGCCTGGTCGAGCACCGGGCCTCGGGGACACTAAAGCCCCGAAATCATCTCAAGATAACCTCAAGACAACCCTGGCTAGCACACCAGGACTACTGGACACCTTTGTCACCACCCTGGCTAGCACACCAGGGCTACTGGACGCCTTTGTCACCACCCTGGCTAGCACACCAGAACTACTGGACACTATTGTCGCCACCCTGGCTAGCACACCAGAACTACTGGACATCTTTGCCGCCACCCTGGCTAGCACACCAGGACTACTGGACGCCTTTGTCACCACCCTGGCTAGCACACCAGGGCTACTGGACGCCTTTGTCACCACCCTGGCTAGCACACCAGGGCTACTGGACGCCTTTGTCACCACCCTGGCTAGCACACCAGGACTACTGGACGCCTTTGTCACCACCCTGGCTAGCACACCAGGGCTACTGGACGCCTTTGTCACCACCCTGGCTAACACACCAGGTGATGTTGGTCTGTGAGGATGTCGAGGTATAACAATATACTAATGTTAAAGTGCACGACCCAGCAGCAAGGAATCAAGCCTTCACGATAAAATATCGCCAGGATCTGATTCGTGATCAGATATACAAGGCAGAGAATGAAATCAAAGACAACAAAACGCAACTACTTCATGCTACAAACGAGTGGAGAAATAGCAACATCGACCATAGTATCCGTACCCGCATTGAACAACACCTCGACATCCTCACAGACCAACATCACCTCAGCACTGAAACAAGGATTATCAAGAAACTAACAACATTATATGGAGGACCTATGGCAATTCCACGACCAAGAGATGGCTTCCTGAACCTTGCAGGAATTAACCTCACTGAGGACCAAGTCACTCTCCTAAATCTGGGCATAAACTGTCATGTTATGTCCAGACCGAGTGAAATGGCCCGGAAAGTGGAGTTGGAAATTCTGTTGGACGACATATTCGACCTCGAGACACAAAAGAAGGTCACTACCAAAGATACCTTACAAGCAGAACTTATTGCAGAAGGAGGAAAGAATCGAGGCAACTACAGAAGCACCATACTGTCCCCCGAGCTGAGAGCGGCAGCTAAAAGCCTTCGTGAGAACAAGGAGATAGTTGTCTGGAGAGGTGACAAGTCGCCAATATATGTCATTCTTAAAAAAGACGAATATCTGGCGAAAATGAACATCATACTCTCTGACCAAACTAAGTTCCAAAGGGTAACGAAGGACACTACAGCCGAATTAAAAGCAAAGGTCAACAAACTGATCGAAACTGTGAACGCCAAGAAATCCGGACTCCACCTGCCAAAGATCATTGGGGAATATAAACCTGGATATGCGTATGGAAATGTCAAGACGCACAAGCCTGGAAACCCACTTCGGCCAATCATTAGCCAGATACCCACACCCACGTACAGATTGGCGAAGCGACTCAACGGCCTGCTGACTCCTTATGTTCCTTGCGCCTTCAGCCTGAAGTCTCCAAAGGAATTTGTGGACTTACTGCGGGGCGCACGGGCCACAGGGATAAGAGCCTCGTTGGACGTAGAATCGCTGTTTACCAACGTACCTGTGGACAAGACAATCGGAATGATAGCCGACAGAGTGTATCGTGATCCAGCCTGTACTCCTCTTGACATGCCAGAAAGTATTCTGAGGAAACTACTCCAAGCTTGTACTAAAGAGGCACCCTTCTTGAGCCCGGATGGGCACATGTATAAGCAAGTAGATGGGGTCGCCATGGGTTCTCCCCTAGGTGTCCTGTTTGCAAACTTCTACATGGGTACCATCGAGCAAAAAGTCTTAGTCGACATGAACTTGAAACCGGCCATATACTGCAGGTATGTTGACGACATTTTTACACAGGTACCTGATGTCAGACATCTGCAGGAGCTGAAGGAGGCATTTGAGCAGAGTTCCGTGCTGCGTTTCACTTACGAGACGGAAAAGGATGGGAAGCTGCCTTTTCTAGATGTAACAGTCATGGAAAAGGGCGGAGGTTTCCACACTGCAGTCTACACAAAGGAAACAAACATAGGAATGTGCCTAAATGCCAACAGCGACTGCCCTGACAGGTACAAGAGGAGTGTTGTTAACGCATACGTCGACCGTGCTCTCAGCCACAGCTCAGAATGGAAGCAAGTCGACGAAGAACTCTGTAGGGTAAGGCAGGTTCTAGTCAATAACGGCTTCTCCAATGGTTTCATCGAAGACATCATAAGAAGGAAAGTGAAAAGCCATGCAACCTCCGAAGAGACAACTAACACAACACCTATACCCCCTATTAGACTATTTTACAGGAACTTCTTTTCCACAGCTCATAAAACAGAGGAAAGGGTCCTGAAAGATATTGTTAATAGAAACGTTATCCCTACAGACAAAAATCAGAGGATACAACTGACGATTTACTATAAAACCAGAAAAACGGCCAGCCTACTCATGAGAAACTCTCCAGACACGAAACAGAACGCTTTAAAAGAGACTAACGTCGTCTATGCCTTCAAATGCCCACTTGGGGACTGTAAGCTCCAAAAAAACCAGTATATAGGCAAGACAACAACATCTCTTTCTAGGCGTTTAACGATGCATAAACAACAGGGCTCCATTAAGGAACATATAATCTCTTCCCATAACCAAACCATCGCCAGAGAAATCCTAGTAAACAACACAGAAATCATCGATAGATACAGCGATGGCAGGCGGCTTGACGTTTTCGAGGCACTACACATCAAGAAGTCAACACCAGCAATCAACAGCCAATTATTGCACAACTATATTCTACCCACCTCAAGACTCCGCTCCAATATAGAAGCATCAAGAAATATGGACCAATAGGCTTTCTACAAACACTTCTATTCAATACCCATTGTTTCTGTTCTGTCTTGTGTTGATACTTTTAATACCCTATTAATATCCTCTAGTGTTCTGTCTTGTGTTAATGCCACATCATCCTTCCCACCTCACTCAAATGTAATGCCACATCACCCTTCCCACCTCACTCAAATGTAGATATAAAATCAGGGAAACGCAAGTTCTAATCAGTTGTGTATTTGTGAAGTCTTTGAAAATGTAATAAGTTTTACAAAACGCGCCCGTGTCGCGTCAGACTAGAAATAAAAATGAATTTTGGAGAAGTGATTTTTGATTTACCTCCAACAGTGAAGCAAAATGTACGAAAGATTGAGAAAATTCGTGTTAGAATTATTAATCTTACTTTTTCGGTCATATTTAATAATATATATATATATATATATATATATATATATATATATATATATATATATATATATATATATATATATATATATATATATATATATATATATATTATATATATATATATATATATATTATATATATATATATATATATATATATATATATATGTCGTACCTAGTAGCCAGAACTCACTTCTCAGCCTACTATGCAAGGCCCGATTTGCCTAATAAGCCAAGTTTTCATGAATTATTTGTTTTTCGACTACCTAACCTACCTAACCTAACCTAACCTAACTTTTTCGGCTACCTAACCAAACCTAACCTATGAAGATAGGTTAGGTTAGGTTAGGTAGGGTTGGTTAGGTTCGGTCATATATCTACGTTAATTTTAACTCCAATAAAAAAAAATTGACCTCATACATAATGAAATGGGTAGCTTTATCATTTCATAAGAAAAAAATTAGAAAAAATATATTAATTCAGGAAAACTTGGCTTATTAGGCAAATCGGGCCTTGAATAGTAGGCCAAAAAGTGAGTTCTGGCTACTAGGTACGACATATATATATATATATATATATATATATATATATATATATATATATATATATATATATATATATATATATATATATATATATATACGCCCACACCGCCCATAAGGCAAAACACCTCCCAGACCTTCATTCCCACAGAAAACGTATTAGAAGCTATCAAAGCAACATCAGCCAGAACCTTGCAACACATCCCTAAAGCAGCCCGCCCCCATGCAGCAGCCAAATTATCTGCCCTCCTGAGAAAGGTCAACGACTCTCCTGGAACGACCCAAGCATGGCACAACCTCCTACTGTTTGGCAACATATGTCTAGCCACCCCTGCAAGGAGAGACAAGACCTTAGCTGCCTCAGTCTTCAAAGCTATAAATGATATTCCCAGGGAGGACAACCAGGTGCGCCTTCCCACTCGCGCGAGAAACACCCACGGCAGGAAGAGCAACAGTGGCATATCCGAGACATCAAAAATCAGAACATCAGTCACCAAGAAAATAGAAGAAGGAAACACTATTGGCGCAATAAGAGTCATCACCAGTGAGGACTCAATTGCCGACAGAGATGCCGCAACAGCTCAAGCCCTAAGGGAAACACCCACCCAGGGCTCCGCGTGAGGACGACATTGTACAAGTGGGGGCTACCGGAGCAGAACCTCTCTGGGTGGCTGAATCTGTGGTCCATAAAGCAGCCATGTCCTTCCCAACAGGATCAGCAGGTGGGTTCACAGGACTAAAACCCAACCACCTCAAGCAAATGCTCAACCCTGCACTGGGTGACATTGCAAAGAACCTCTTGGTGGAACTAACCAGATTCACCAACACATGTCTAGCTGGCAACATACCAGCGACCATAAGACCTATCTTTTTTGGAGCATCTCTCTGTGCTCTAAAGAAAAAGGATGGAGGGATCAGGCCGATAGCTGTGGGCAATTCTCTCTGGCGTCTCGTCGCAAAGGCAGCTGCAAGAACAGTTAGTGATGCAGCGGCTAACATGCTGAAGCCAAAACAGCTCGGGTTCGGTATTCCACAAGGGTGTGAGGCGGCAGCCCATGCAGCTCGAGCCTTCATCGCCAACATCACAGACGAAAAGGCCCTTATCAAGCTAGATTTCAAAAATGCCTTCAATTTGGTGCGGAGGGATGCTGTACTCCGTGCGGTTCATAGTCATTTCCCTTCCCTCTACCCTTTTGTACATTCATGCTACAGTATGGACCTTAAGCTACTTTTTGGCGAACATGAAATTGACTCGCGAGAAGGCGTCCAACAGGGTGACCCCCTTGCTCCTCTCCTTTTCTGCTTAGTCATCAAACAAGTCACAGAGGTCCTGTCCAGCGAGCTTAACATCTGGTTCTTGGATGATGGTACCCTAGCTGGTTCCCAAGACTCCCTCCTGGAGGACATCAGAAAAATCCAGGAGCAAGGTGCAGTTTTAGGCCTCACCCTGAACCCTTCTAAATGTGAAATAATATGTTCCAACCAGGGCACCGTAGAGAGAATAGAGGGTCTTCTACCAAATATCCATAAAACTAAACCTGAAGACAGCACACTCCTAGGAGCTCCCCTGGGGTTGAAAGCCATCGATGAGGTCCTTGATAAGAAAATCGCTGACCTTAAGAAGATGGATGGGAGGATTGAGGATATTGATGCTCATGATGCACTCTACCTCATCACCAGATGTCTGTCCCTCCCCAGGTTAACCTACTTTCTGAGGTGTTCACCATCTTACAGCAGCCAAAAACTAAGTGAGTATGACCGGTTACTGAAATCAATGCTAGAAAAAGCCCTTAACCTCTCTCTTGATGACCTACAGTGGAAACAAGCCTCTCTTCCCGTAAGACTTGGGGGCCTCGGAGTTCGAACAGCAACACAAATCGCTGTTCCAGCCTTCCTGTCCTCCTTATCAGCATCCGACGACCTTGTGAAGGAAATTCTACCTGCCAACTTACATCACCTGGCAGGTGTACATGATCCCAATTTTACACGCTGTGCCACAGAGTGGGCCTCTCGTGCAGGCCCATCATCTCAACCATCATCCCCAAAGCCCACAAGCAATCCAGCTGGGATGGCCCCATTGTAGACCAAGTTACTGCAGAGTGCATGGGTGCTGCAACAACACAACACGACATTGCTCGCCTCACAGCAGTAGCAGCTCCACATGCAGGGGATTTCCTGTTAGCAACCCCAATGTCGGCAACTGGCACGCGTCTCACACCACACGCCCTCCGAATTGCTGTGGCCCTTCGCCTTGCTGCCCCAATCCACATCAGATATAGGTGTATTTCAGCGAGGTGATGGCTGACAGGTACGGCCACCATGGCCTACTCTGCGAAAGCACAGGGGGATGGCACTCGAGGCACAGTGAAGTTAACGACATCATCAAGAGGAGCCTCACCACAGCTGGATGCCCAGCTGAAAGAGAGCCCCGTTACCTAACGCCCCGTAACTCTGATGCTCTTATTGGTCGCCCGGATGGTATCACAGTGAACCCCTGGAAGTATGGCAAGCAGTTGGTATGGGACTACACGTGCGTATCAACCCTGGCTAACACCTACATTAACCTCAATGTTGCACAACCAGGTGGCGCTGCCACCCACAGGGAAGCAGCCAAATCCCGTAAGTATAGAGAACTGGATCACCACTACAATTTTGTCCCCATTGCTTCTGAGACACTCGGCGCCTGGGGTAAAAGTGCTACCAGTTTTTTGAAGGAACTGGGTTCTAGGCTCATTGAAACAACAAGGGACCCTAGAGCTGCGAGCTTTCTTTTCCAGCGCCTCAGCGTGGTGATACAGAGGGGAAATGCGCACTGCATCCAGGGTTCCTGCCAGCCATCCGAGGAGCTGGAGGAACTCGACAACCTATGATAACCATCTTTGTAACCTATATGTAACTCCTTTTTTGTAACAAGGCTCAAATAAAGCAAATATATATGTGTGTATACAAAAGAATGGGGGTGGTAGGAGAGGATAATATTAGTGTTCAGTGAGAGACCACAAGGTCTCCTCTGAATACTTTTTATTTTCTTCTCCGAGGCTATGGGTCCTCACATTGGCACCAGAGGTGGTACCCTCACTATATATTATATATATATATATATATATATATATATATATATATATATATATATATATATATATATATATATATATATATATATATATATATATATATATATATATATATATATATATATATATATATATATATTGGTGTATACTGGCAGCAGGTTTTCTTTCAAACATGTTTCATTGAATATGACCGCATATTCTGTATTTATTATTTTCTGGTTTAGGGCTTCTATCCCTCTAACTATTTTCTTAGCATCAGGGCTTAATTGAAATAGGAGTTCTCCAAAACTCATTTTCGTACTTTTAAGGTGAAGAAAAGAAGTGATTTACTATAGAGTGTATTACACTAATTTGTATAATTTGCACGACGTTTCGAACCTCCATGGTTCATTCTCAAGTGAACAGATCTTACAATACTAGTTGATTTTATACCCGCATTAGGTCAGGTGATAATACAATGAAGGTGAAAACATGGGGGGATACATAAGGGATAAACATAGGGGCTGCAGAAGGCTTATTGGCCCATACGAGGCATCTCCTATCTAAACACAAAGATTAATCCAGTGTAATTGGCCTGTTATGTTGGACATTGTCTTCTGTGTTGGCAACACAGAAGACGGTCATATTCAATATATATATATATATATATATATATATATATATATATATATATATATATATATATATATATATATATATATAATATATATATATATATATATATATTAGTATATTTTGGTAGCAGTCTTTCCTGAAGACATATATTATTAAATATGACCGAAAAAGTAAGATTAATAATTCTAACACAAATTTTCTCAATCTTTCGTACATTTCTTTTCACTGTTGGAGGTAAATCAAAAATCAATTCTCCAAAATTCATTTTTATTTCTAGTCTGACGCGACACGAGCGCGTTTCGTAAAACTTATTACATTTTCAAAGACTTTAGTTTACAAATACACAACTGAATAGAACTGATTGATTGATTGATTGATAAAGATTAAGCCACCCAAGAGGTGGCACGGGCATGAATAGCCCGTAAGTGGTACAATTTTTTTTCTCAGTATTCTGAGGTTGCATTTAACCATCAGCTGTTATCGTGGGGGAGGATACTGCTTCACAGTCTTTATGAGGGTGTCCAGCTGCTGGACACCTTTGTTGACCAGGAGAGTGGCTGTGTTGATGGCTTCAGGGTGGCCACTGCATGATTCAGGAACTCTTAAAGCTCTTCTAAGGTCATTGGTTGCTTCACATTCCAGAAGATAGTGAAGTAATGGCTTTTCTGTGACAGTTTGGCAGAAGATGCACTCTCTCTGTCGGGTTCACCAATCTCCCAGTTGCATCTGTAACCTAGACGTAGTCTATATAGCCTAACTGCTATTTCCCTGTGGATTCCTTTTGGGATATTTAACCTTTCTAATTTGGTTGCCTGAAGATACCATGTTGCAGATGGCGAACCTTCAGCTATTCTCTGGTGCAGGTAGGCTTTGTTGAGATGTGAGAGTTTTTTGGTGATGATGTTTTTTATGTTCTCTAGGCTGGGTTGAATTGTTTTATGTATCACTGGATGACGAGTTGCCAATTTAGCAATTTCATCAGCTTTTTCATTTAATGGGATTCCAATATGGGATGGGATCCAGTTTAAAGTTATGTTGAGGCCTTTGCCTTTAGCGACTGCTCCTTGATACAAAATGGTGGTAATTATTTCCACATTATCTTTCCACTGTTTTTGTCCTAGTATTTGAAGTGCAGCTTTTGAGTCTGTGTGTATGATTGCATTTTGAGTGTTTTGTGCAATCACATATGCGAATGCCTGTTGTATGGCAAACAGCTCAGTTTGGGTTGATGATACTAGTCCTCCCAGTCTCCAATATGCCTGAACGCTGGTCGTGCAAAGAGCAGCGCCAGCACTCTCATTTTCTGTGTCCACCGATCCGTCTGTGAAGATGTGGGTGGCTCCTGCTACTGCTATGCTATACATTTGCTCTTCTATTATGCGCCTTAGGATTGTCGGATCATAGGCAGCCTTTTTCATTGGGAGACTTTCTATTACTATTTTGAAAGTAGGCTCTTCCCACGGCGCGGAAGGAGTGTAATTTGGGTGTGGATGATCACCCTCTCTATCAAGAATCATGTTTTTTAAATGTAGTCTGTTTAGGACTTTTCCTGCTCTTGCAACCCAAGAGTTTCCATTGTTTTGGCCTAGTCCAACCACCAAGGCCTGCCGTACTGGGATTGGATCAGAAGAAATAATTATCTTACTGATAATTGTAGCTGTCCTTTGTGATATTCTTTCTTGTAGAGAGGGCAAACCCGTCTCCAGTCTAAGAGTTTCAAGCCTGGTCCACATGGGGGCTCCCAGTGCAGCTCTCATAGCATTGTTTTGGGCAACTTCAAGCTTTTTCCACTGTTGGTGTGATAGATTTGTGAGTGCAGGTGCGGCATAATCGATCACTGATCTGACTGCCTGTACATAGTATGTGCGAAGGACTTGCAGATTGGCTCCTCCAGAAAGGGAGGTTAGCGACCTGAGGATTGCCGTCCGGGCCGCAGTTCGCTCTCTCAAGTATTGACCTCAGCATTAAAATTCATGTGTGTGTCCAGGATGATTCCTAGATACTGATAGGTGTCGACCCATTCTATTGGTTGACCCTGTACTGTGAGTTGGATGTTGGGCTTCGCTATTTTTATGGGCATGGCCTTTGACTTTGAGGGGTTGAGTTTGATCCCAATCTGTTTTGCCTCTTTACTGATGCAGTCTAAGCATTTGGGTGCAAGGCGCGCCGCATCCCTTCCTTTTATGATGATGACAAAGTCGTCCGCGTAGTTTAGCAGCCTGCAGTGATGTGGGAGTTTCAACCTCATTATTCTTTCCATTAAACAGTTGAAGAGAAGAGGGCTAAGAATACCTCCTTGCGGTGTACCATTTTCATGTCTTTTGTACTCAGAGACTGTGCCATGAAGTTTTACTCTTGCTTCTCTGTTTATGAGACAGTTTTTGGTCCAGGAGAGCAGGTTGCCTCTGACCTCTTTGTCAATGAGGCAGCAGAGAATAGCTGGGGCGCTAGCCAGTTCAAAGGCTTTTTCGAGGTCCAGGAATATCAGCATTCCTGGTCTGTCATTCAAGTGGGCTAACAGAGTTGTAATACATTCCACTGTGCCAACCCCTCTTCTATAGGCATACATATCATGGTGCAGTTTAGGCATTTTCCACTCCAGTCTGTTGAGTGCCATTCTGTCAGCCGTCTTGGCTGCACAGCTTTGGAGAGAGATGGGCCTGGGATTAGCTGGATCTTTGGGTTTTGGGATCGGCACTATGTCTGCTCTATTCCAAGCAGAAGGTCTAGTTTGAGAAGTCCAGGCTAAATTAATTAACCTTAGGTATGCAGCGTCTCCCTCTGGGCCGAGGTTTCTAATCATTTTATAGGTTATTTTGTCGGCTCCAGGGATGTATCCTTGGAGTTTTTCTTAGCCCGATTGAGCTCATCCAGTGTGAAGGGGGCATTAGTGTCAGAGACTTCTTCACATGCTGTAAGGATTCTGTGCCACCTTTCTTCCTCTAGTCCGGTCTGTACTGCTAATACATCTGGTGGAAGTTGATTGCTGGCTGCTCTCTCTGCAAACCTGGTTGCCAGTACTTCGGCTTCCTGTTGAGGATCCTTGGGGTGTGGAGCTTTAGGTGTTTTATTCCCTTTGGCCCGGTGAATTTGCTGCCACATCTCCCCGAGAGGGTGTGTTCATTCAGGTGTGAACACCATTCCAGCCACTTTTGTTCTTTTATTTGTCTGGTCTCTCGATGTACATGTTCCTTGACCTCACAAAGTAAGATCCTGTTGCGGTCACTTGGCTGCTTTTTGTATAGCTTTCTTGTTCTATTGAGTCTATGGTTGAGTTCTTTGACACGTTCGCAATAGTACCAATGATCTTTATGGTGTCCGGTGGACTGTTTTTTCAGTGGGATTGAGTGGTTGGCTGCACTTTGAATCGCTTTGACAAATTCTTGTTCTGCCTGATTAATGTCTTGGGAAGATCATAGTTTCTTTGCCACTCTGAAATGAGGTTTTGAAATCGGTCCCAGTTTGCTAAAGCAAAGTTCCAGGCTTCAGATGGAGGCGGAGGTGGGGTGGGTAGGTCTAACTGAAGATCAATTTGGACCCCATAGTGGTCGCTTGTGAGTGTGGGCTCAACTGACCATGTTGCTGCATCTCTTAGGGAGGCTGAAACGAAGGTTAGGTCTAATCTGCCTCCTTGGATGTGGGTAGGTTCATTCTTGTTTAGGATTTGTATTTCTGGAAGCTGGTCCAGTAGATGTGTAATGTGTATGCCGGCTTCATTTGTTTTGTTCGAGCCCAGTGCCAATCGATGATGGGCATTAAAATCTCCACAAATGATTGTGTTTGTTGTTGTCGCGTGTCCAAATAACACAGAGAGATCCATTTCGGCTTGTGGAGACCTGTACACATTGAACACTTCAAGTTTGTCGTGTCTTAGCTCAATGGTGACTCCCATTACCTCTGTCCCTGCTCCACAATTGGGTGGGCTGGTTATGGATTTGGAGATCAGGTCACATTTTACATAGATTGCACATCCCCTGGATTGCCCATTGATCCATGGAAGGAAGAAGCCTCGATAGCCTGAGATTTTAGGTTCTAATCCGGCTCGAAGCAAGCTCTCCTGTAGTATCAGGATGTCTATGCCTTTGGTTGCTGCTATGCATTGCAAGTGTTGCAATTTAGTGCGCAGTCCTTGCGCATTCCATTGCAGGATCTTTAGAATTCTAGGTTCTTGGAATGTGCTGATAATTCCGTGGTATCCATGGAGTCTGATGAACACGCCATGGAAGTTGCAATTGGGGTATAGGTTCTTAGTGGACCTGAAATTGCCTCATCAATGTCGCTTTCCGACGAGCTGGACTCTATCTGCTTTTTATGGGGGTGCCTCCTGCCCTGCTGTCTTGACGGTGTGGATATTACATCTTCGAATTTTTTGAGCTTGTGCTCAATTGTCTTCCGAGTCTCTGTGGTTTGCTTGATTCCATGTGAAGACAGCAGACTTTCGATCAACTCAGTGACCAAAGTTTTGAGCATTGGCCAGAGAGCGTTCAGTTCAGTGGGAGCACTATTTAATGTTGTGCAGGTTGAGGGCCTAGTGGCTTTTAGACCCTTCTCGGTGGTAACTTTGGCACTGGAATTGCTACTTCTATTGGCCCCAGTGTGCTTGCTGGATGAAATGGGAGGCCGACTGCTTTGAACATGATTCTTGTGTCCTCCATCTTTCTTTTTGTCCTGTACTGTCTTCTCACCCTTCACCATGGCCGATGGTGAAGGGCCGTGTGCCCCCTCTTCCTGAATGGGTAGACCCCACGGTTTTAGTGGGCATGGGAGCTGGTATTCGTTTTGGTGGGGTTTCGGCTCCGCTGGGCGTGGTGGGGTTCGTTTGAAGCCTTTTGAGCCTTTCAGGGCATTTCAAGTTCCAGGCATGATGTGCCTTGGAACAATTTGGGCATTTTGCCTGAACAGGGTGGTTTGCCTTGAATTTATCAATACATGTTTTTGTATCATGGGGCTGGCTGCAGACTCCGCACCTCACTGGGCGTTGGCAGCCATCTTTGTGATGCCCAAATCTCTGACATCTAAAGCATCTTAGGGGTTCTGGGGTGTAAGGCCTGTGTTGGAACACCCCCCAGATTCCAAGGTCAAGTTTTTCCGGGATCCGTCCTCTTACTGTGAGAAGGACTTGTCGAGTTTCCTGTTTTGTGGTTCGTACTTGGCATCTCTCTGCTGACACCACATAGTTCAGCTTTTCGAGATGGCCAAGGGCCATATGCAAGGGATAGTGGAGGACAATGACTTTACTTATTTTATCCTCTGGTTTCAGTTCCTCACATTTTGCGTAATTTTTTAGAATCGTAGCGGCCGACTCGTCTTTAGGCCTCAGAATGTATTCTCCTTTGAGATTAGGTTTTGCCTGACCTGGAGCTGGGGGTACTTTTTCCAGGTCCACTACAGTAGCGTAGGAAGACTTACCTTCCGTGTGCTGCACTTTGAAGACCGGAAACGTAGATCTAGTCTGAGGCGCTGGGAGAGCTGGAGAAGCTGGAGAGATTAATGGGCGATGGGTCGTCATGGAGTGGCTTGTCCTGTTAGCCTTATTCACGTGATGCCACTCGCCGTCACTTTCGGAACTGGTATCCATTATCGATGGTCTTTTCCTACTCTGAGCAGCATTGCTGGATCGATTATAAGTCAATTGGAATTCCATGATGAAATTTCAAATGATCACTTGTGGAGTGGTCTGGTGAGTGAAGGACGTGACGTCTGGTGTACAACCTGAATAGAACTTACGCATCTCCGATTTTATATCTACATTTGAGAGAGGTGGATGGGGTGAGGTGGCATTAATAGGGTATTAATTTCATCAACACAAGACAGAACACGAAACAATAGGTATTGAATAGAAGTGATTGTAGAAAGCCTATTGGTCCATATTTCTTGATGCTTCTATATTGGAGCGGAGTCTTGAGGTGGGTAGAATATAGTTGTGCATTAATTGGCTGGTGTTATATATATATATATATATATATATATACATATATATATATATATATATATATATATATATATATATATATATATATATATATATATATATATATATATATATATATATATATATATATATATATATATGTCGTACCTAGTAGCCAGAACGCACTTCTCAGCCTACTATGCAAGGCCCGATTTGCCTAGTAAGCCAAGTTTTCCTGAATTAATATATTTTCTCTAATTTTTTTCTTATGAAATGATAAAGCTACCCATTTCTTTATGTTTGAGGTCATTTTTTTTTATTGGAGTTAAAATTAACGTAGATATATGACCGAACCTAACCAACCCTACCTAACCTAACCTAACCTATCGTTAGGTTAGGTTTGGTTAGGTACCCGAAAAAGTTAGGTTAGGTTAGGTAGGTTTGGTAGTCGAAAAAACATTAATTCATAAAAACGTGGCTTATTAGGCAAATCGGGCCTTGCATAGTAGGCTGAGAAGTGCGTTCTGGCTACTAGGTACGACATATATATATATATATATGTCGTACCTAGTAGCCAGAACTCACTTCTCAGCCTACTATTCAAGGCCCGATTTGCCTAATAAGCCAAGTTTTCCTGAATTAATATATTTACTATAATTTTTTTCTTATGAAATGATAAACCAACCCTTTTCTCTATGTATGAGGTCAATTTTTTTTATTGGAGTTAAAATTAACGTAGATATATGACCGAACCTAACCAACCCTACCTAACCTAACCTAACCTATATTTATAGGTAAGGTTAGGTTAGGTAGCCAAAAAAAGCTAGGTTAGGTTAGGTTAGGTAGGTTAGGTAGACGAAAAAACATTAATTCATGAAAACTTGGCTTATTAGGCAAATCAGGCCTTGAATAGTAGGCTGAGAAGTGCGTTCTGGCTATTAGGTACGACATATATATATATATATATATATATATATATATATATATATATATATATATATATATTTTGGTAGCAGTCTTTCCTGTAGACATATTTTATTAAATATGACCGAAAAAGTAAGATTAATAATTCTAACACGAATTTTCTCAATCTTTCGTACATTATGCTTCACTGTTGGAGGTAAATCAAAAATCACTTCTCCAAAATTTCAAAATTTTTCATTTCTAGTCTGACGCGACACGGGCGCGTTTCGTAAAACTTATTACATTTTCAAAGACTTCACAAATACACAACTGATTAGAACTTGCGTTTCCCTGATTTTATATCTACATTTGAGTGAGGTGGGAAGGGTGATGTGGCATTACATTTGAGTAAGGTGGGAAGGATGATGTGGCATTAGAGGATATTAATAGGGTATTAAAAGTATCAACACAAGACAGAACACGAAACAATGGATATTGAATAGAAGTGTTTGTAGAAAGCCTATTGGTCCATATTTCTTGATGCTTCTATATTGGAGCGGAGTCTTGAGGTGGGTAGAATATAGTTGTGCAATAATTGGCTGTTGATTGCTGGTGTTGACTTCTTGATGTGTAGTGCCTCGCAAACGTCGAGCCGCCTGCTATCGCTGTATCTATCGATGATTTCTGTGTTGTTTACTAGGATTTCTCTGGCGATGGTTTGGTTATGGGAAGAGATTATATGTTCCTTAATGGAGCCCTGTTGTTTATGCATCGTTAAACGCCTAGAAAGAGATGTTGTTGTCTTGCCTATATACTGGGTTTTTTGGAGCTTACAGTCCCCAAGTGGGCATTTGAAGGCATAGACGACGTTAGTCTCTTTTAAAGCGTTCTGTTTCGTGTCTGGAGAGTTTCTCATGAGAAGGCTGGCCGTTTTTCTGGTTTTATAGTAAATCGTCAGTTGTATCCTCTGATTTTTGTCTGTAGGGATAACGTTTCTATTAACAATATCTTTCAGGACCCTTTCCTCTGTTTTATGAGCTGTGGAAAAGAAGTTCCTGTAAAATAGTCTAATAGGGGGTATAGGTGTTGTGTTAGTTGTCTCTTCGGAGGTTGCATGGCTTTTCACTTTCCTTCTTATGATGTCTTCGATGAAACCATTGGAGAAGCCGTTATTGACTAGAACCTGCCTTACCCTACAGAGTTCTTCGTCGACTTGCTTCCATTCTGAGCTGTGGCTCAGAATGGTATCGTGATCCAGCCTGTACTCCTCTTGACATGCCAGAAAGTATTCTGAGGAAACTACTCCAAGCTTGTACTAAAGAGGCACCCTTCTTGAGCCCGGATGGGCACATGTATAAGCAAGTAGATGGGGTCGCTATGGGTTCTCCCCTAGGTGTCCTGTTTGCAAACTTCTACATGGGTACCATCGAGCAAAAAGTCTTAGTCGACATGAACTTGAAACCGGCCATATACTGCAGGTATGTTGACGACATTTTTACACAGGTACCTGATGTCAGACATCTGCAGGAGCTGAAGGAGGCATTTGAGCAGAGTTCCGTGCTGCGTTTCACTTACGAGACGGAAAAGGATGGGAAGCTGCCTTTTCTAGATGTAACAGTCATGGAAAAGGGCGGAGGTTTCCACACTGCAGTCTACACAAAGGAAACAAACATAGGAATGTGCCTAAATGCCAACAGCGACTGCCCTGACAGGTAAAAGAGGAGTGTTGTTAACGCATACGTCGGCCGTGCTCTCAGCCACAGCTCAGAATGGAAGCAAGTCGACGAAGAACTCTGTAGGGTAAGGCAGGTTCTAGTCAATAACGGCTTCTCCAATGGTTTCATCGAAGACATCATAAGAAGGAAAGTGAAAAGCCATGCAACCTCCGAAGAGACAACTAACACAACACCTATACCCCCTATTAGACTATTTTACAGGAACTTCTTTTCCACAGCTCATAAAACAGAGGAAAGGGTCCTGAAAGATATTGTTAATAGAAACGTTATCCCTACAGACAAAAATCAGAGGATACAACTGACGATTTACTATAAAACCAGAAAAAC
>NC_091179.1:1210338-1500338 GCF_040958095.1 Procambarus clarkii
CATCCTTCCTTCTTGCCCTCCTCCTCCTTGAAAGTGTGGAATCTGTGGAAATGAATGAGCAAATGTGCTGGCTGCTGAAGGTGCTGAAGGAAACCACGTTGGTTTCATTTTGGATACAAATGTCCATGGAGATTCAGTATGGAAACAATTATAGTTGAGCATGCAGATGAGTGTAAGAATCTGTGGTGAAAGTGAAGGACACAGCCTTGACAACTGTACTTCAGAGAATGTAAACATGTAAACATTGAGAATGCAGGACAACAAAAAGTCTTCAGAATCTTTCACACCGCTATTGAGCAACATTTACAATTTATATAAATTATTTTAGGGAATAATACATACATTTTATATTTAAACATGATATTAGTGTTTAGTGGAATACATAAAGAGTGAAATTGTGTTAAAAAGAGCGATTTTTAGAAAATTTAGAAAACTACTTTTTCTGATCATAGAAAAACTAAATTGTTTTTGAAGGTTTCATTCAGCCATTAAATATCATTCACAATTTATTAATGAATTTTACAAAAAAACTCCATAACATATATATTTAAACATGTAAAAACTATTTGTTAATGCATTAGGAACAAAATAGTTGTAGAAAAACAATTTATTATAAAACCTATGTGTTTGGATTTTTGGATTAAAAGTTCTCAAAGGCTCTCCTGCACCATACTCAATGCAAGTCATTCCTACACCTATGGGAAGAGATAGATGAACGTTTTCTATACGATTTGTGTTTGCTGGGATATTTATTGTATATATAATGAATTAATAACAATAAACTGAAAATTCTTGTAAACTTGGAAAAACGAAAAAATATTGCATAAATCGTTGATATTTGATTCATATCACACACAGGAAAAGACGATGATAAACGTCAAAATATTGCTAAATTCGACGATTTTTAGTACAAAACACAATGCAAGAAAACTTGCTAAAAAGCAATATTATGCGAAATTCTAAGATTGGTAGGCTAAATCACATATCGTGAGAAAACCTGAAGTAGTATCTAAATATTAGTAAATTTAAATGTTTTTACTTAAAATCACACGACATAAAAAATTTAAAAAAAGTCACTATATTACCAAATTCGAGGATTTTTACTTTAAATCAAAGAGCTAGGTTTCGTGGCATTTAGATCATTAATAAGGCAAATGAAAATGTTGCTTCCATTACAAACGTTAAAAATCAATGTGTAATCATTAGAATTAACTAAAATGTTACTGATTTTCCGTTTATATTACTAAAAGAAGATGTACACATAAAATCACTCTAATCCGGCTGAAACGTCGAAATATGCAATAATAGAAAGGTTTCTAACCTAATCAATATCTAACTCGCTATTTTAACAAGGTACAGATTGGTGATTGAAAAAAATGTATTTTAATGTGAATTTGTAATTAATTACGTGTTTGCATCATATATATCATATATGTAATGAATTAATAACAATAAACTGAAAATTCTTAAAAACGTGGAAAAACGGCTAAATATTGCATAAATCGTTGATATTTGGTTCAAATCACACAAAGGAAAAAACGATGAGAAACGTCAAAATATTGCATAAATTGTTGATATTTGGTTCAAATCACACATAGGACAAAATGATGAAAAACGTCAAAATATTGCTAAATTCGATGATTTTTAGTACAAAACAAAATGAAACAAACTTGGTAAAAACGCAATATTATGCGTATTTCTAAGATTTTTAGGCCAAATTACATATCGTGAGAAAACCTGAAATAGTATCGAAATATTATTTAATTCGAAAATTTTTACCTAAAATCACACAACATGAAAAACTTGAAAAATTCACTATATTATCAAAATCGAGGATTTTTAAATAAAATCATAGAGATAGGTTTCGTGTTAATTAGATCGTTAATAATCATATGAAAATGTTTCCAATACAAACGATACAAATCAATGTGTTTTCATTAGAATTAACTAAAATGTTCCTGAATTTCTGTTTATATTACCTAAAGAAGATACTCATTAACCGCTCTAATCCGGCTGAAATGTCGAAATATGTATAAAAAAACAGGGTTTCTCTCCTAATCAATATTTTACTTGCTCTTTTAACCAGGTACAAGTAGTTGACTGAAAATGTATTTAATGTGAATTTGCAATTAATTACGTGTTTGCATCATATATATCGTATATTTAATGAATTAATAACAATGAACAGAAAATTCTTGAAAACGCCGAAAAACGGCAAAATATTGCATAAATCGTTAATATTTGGTTCAAATCACACAAAGAAAAAGAGAATGATAAACGTTAAAAAATTGCTAAATTCGATGATTTTTAGTACAAAACAAAAATGCAGGAAAACTTGCTAAAGCCGCAATATTATGCGAAATTCTAAGATTTTCAGGCACAATCACAGATCCGGAGAAAACCTGAAGTAGTATCGAAATATTGGAAAATTCAAATATTTTTACCGAAAATCACACAACATGAAAAACATGGAAAAAGTCATTATAGTACCAAAATTGAGGATTTTTACTTCAAATCATAAAGATAGGTTTCGTGTTATTTAGATCATTAATAAGGCATATGAAAATGTTGTTTTCATTACAAACGATAAAAATCAACATATTTTCATTAGAATTAACTAAAATGACGCTGAATTTCCGTTTATATTACCGAAAGGAGATGTACATGTAAAACAACTCTAATCAGGCTAAAACGTCGAAATATGCAATAAAAACAGGGTTTCTCTCCTAATCAATTTCTTACTCACTATTTTAACGAGGCTCAAATGGTTGATTGAAAAGAATTTATTTCATGTGATATTGCAATTAATTATGTATTTGCATCATATTTATCGTATATTTAATGAATTAATAACAATAAACTGAAAATTCTTAAAAACGTGGAAAAATGGCAAAATATTGCCTAAATCGTTGAGATGTGGTTCAAATTACACAGAGGGTAAAAGTATGATAAACGTCAAAATATTAATAAATTCGATGAATTTTAGTACAAAACATAATGAGAGAAGCTTGATTAAAAACGCAAAATTATGGGAAATTCTTAGAATTGTAGGACAAGTCACATATCGTGAGCAAGCCTGAAGTAGTATTGAAATATTAGTATATTCGAATATTTTTACCTAAAAAAAAGAAAAACATGAAAAACTTGAAAAATGTCTTGCCAGTCCTTCACCTCCGTGGTTGTATTGGGGCGGATCCGTTGTCTGTCGTGACCGAACTGGGTTCTCACTTTTTGTCTGTTAGCTCCCAACCCGTTCTCGCAAATTTAATAAGTCAATATTGACTTACTAAATATGTGCATAGGTGACATACTTAACATAAGTTTCCCTTGAAAAGCTTCATAGAAAACACTGACCTTACCTAACCTACTTAGTATGTTAAGATAAGCATCTTATTGCTTCGTAATTACAATTATTATCTAACCTATACCTATAATAGGTTAAGTAACAATTGTAATTACGAAGCTATAAGATGCTTATTTTAACATACTAAGTAGGTTAGGTAAGGTCGGTATTTTCTATGAAGCTTTTCAAGGGAAACTATTATGTTTAGTATGTCACCTATGCACGCAACTAATAAGTCAATATTGACTTATTAAATTTGCGAGAACGGGTTGTAGCTCCAGCTCTCTTCTTCCTCCTTCTTTCCTTACTCGTAAGCCCCTTCTTGAATCTTCTCCCTTAGTTTTTTACACTTCTCTTCAGCTTCCTTATAACGATTCTTTCTTTCTCTCTCAGAACTCCAGTCAGCCCTGGCCCTCTGCAGTTCTACGGCGGAGGGCTCTGATATTCATTATGATATGCTTCGCCATTTCCCTCCATGCAAATTTCAGTTTTTACTGAGTGTTTATAACCGTGTCTGGGAGTCGTCGTCAGTCCATGAGGACTGGCTAGAGGCAATTGTTCTTCCTATTCGGAAACCTGGTTCTCTAATGTCATCCTCTAAAGACTTCCACCCCATTGCTCTCACGAGTTGCGTCTGCAAACTCTGAGCATATGGTCAATGCCCGTCTGATGTGGTTTTTGGAAGCTATCACCTCCTCTCCTCTCCTCAAATTGGCTTTTGCAAGTGTCGCAGCACGACTGATATCCTAGTGAACTTGGAGGTCTGTATTTGTATTTCCTTTGCTGCCAAGACCTTCATTGTTGCTGTCCTTTTTGACCTGGAAAAGGCATGACACCACTTGGCGGTACCATATTCTGTCCCAACTCCAATCTGCCTCCTCCATTCTGTCATTGGTAGTCTGCCTCTCTTCCTCTAGAGCTTCCTTTCTCGTCGTTCCTTTCGAGAGCGGCTTGGTACCACCTCTCTCTGCCTCTTTTGGCAATATGAAGGTGTGCCCCAAAGTAGTGTTCTGAGCACTACTCCCTTTTTTCCGGGTTGCCCTCAGTGGTCTTCTTTCTTTCCTTCCTTCTGATATGTTTTTCCGCTCCTTATGTTGACGATCTTACCTCTGCTGTCAAGGTGATGACACCTTTCTTCCCACGGCGGCTTCAACTTGCAATTGATGCCGTGGGGTCCTGGGCCACCAATCATGGCTTTAAGTTCTCTCCGGCTACGACTTGTGATGTGACCTTTACTCGGAAGCAGATCGTCGTTCGACCCCCCTCTGTCGCTTTATGATAATTCTCTTTCGTGTAAGGATTCTGCTAAACTTCTGGAGTTAATCTTTGACACTCGCTTGACCTGGTCACCTCATATCACCTATCTCCGTGTTGAATGCTCTAAGGCCCTTAACTTACTTAGGGTCTTGTCCCTTACTTCCTAGGAAGCTAATAGGCACAAGCTCCTTTCTGCACATTCCTCTCTTGTACTGTCTAAACTCGATTATGGCTGTCCTGCTTACTCGTCTGCCTCTTCCTCAACTCTTCGTCTTGATGCTCTTCATTATACTTGGCTCCGTCTTAGCTCTGGTGCATTTCGTTCGACCCTTACCCTGAGCTAGTATCTTGAGACCGGCATCCTATCTCCAAAGGATCACAGGGATCGCTATTGTCTTCGCTACTTTGCGAGGTCCTTACAACACCCTTACTCTCGCTTATGTCGTTCTTTGATCGTTACCCATCCTGTGGGCCCTGTTCCCTTTCACCACCTTCCCCTTTCTGTACGGTTGTAAGGTTCTCTCTCGGTTCGTGTTGAAAATGTTTCTCCTTGTGTCATTACGTCCTTGCCCTCATGGAGGTACCCTCATCCTAAGCTTTGTAGAACCTTCACCTGCATGACTGAGGCTTTTATCCCTTCTACAGTCCTGAAACGCCTTTTCCTTGCTCACTTTTCTTCACACTCCCGCTCCATCTCCGTCTTCACAGATGGGTCCAAGTCTGCTGACGGTGTAGGCTACTTTGTTGTGTTTCTTGAATGCACCTATAGCAAACAAAACTGCCTCCAGAGACTAACGTGTTCATGGCTGAACTTTATGCAATTTTGTTTGCTCTTTGTCAACCGTTTTCTCGCTGTAATTCTTCCTTTGTTGTTGTAGTTGACTCTTGCAGTGCCCTCATGGCTCTGGAGTCCTTTAATCCTGTTCATCGTGAGGTCGTCGAAATTCAATATTGGATGTTGCTTATCGCCAGCAGATTTAAGACAGTCAAGTTTTGCTGGGTTCCCAGCCATGTATTGTGTTCTTAAGTGGTTTGTTCTTAAATAAGCGTGCAGACGCTGCTGCTAAGGAAGCTATTCGCGCCTGTTCCATCTCCCGTAAAGGTATCCCTTATATTGACTTCTATCCAGTTATTTATTCTTCAATCCTTACCCGTTAGCAGTGTCGTTGCTGTTCTATTACTAGTAACAAGCTGCGTGCTCTTAAGGGTAGTTTGTCCCCATGGCCTTCCTCCTACAGCCGTAATCAGCAGTGGGAAACCTCTATACGTAACCTCTGTTGAGATTACGTACTGGCCATACCCGCTTAACTCACGGGCACTTAATGGAGCGCCGTCCTGTTCCTTATTGTTCGAATTGCATTGTCCCTCTTACAGTCGTGCATATCCTTGTTGAGTGTCCTGACTTCCAGGATATTGCGTGCGTCTTGCTTTCCAACTTTCCCTCGCGGTCACCTGTCCCTCGATAGTATCCTTGTGTGAATCGGATGCCTTTGATGTTGTTCGCCTTATGCGCTTTTGTTCTCATATTGGCATCCTTAGTGATATTTAACACCTTTTGAATAACCCACACTTTTGACGGTGCTACATAGCCTCCCCGGCTTGGTGCCTTCCTTTTGATGCACCCAACCACTTGGGCTGGACGGTAGAGGCTGACGGTCTCGCTTCATGCTGGTCAGCGTTTCAATCCCCCGACCGTCCAAGTGGTTGGGGAACCATTCCTTCCCTTCCGTCCCATCCCCAAATCCTTATCCTGATCCCTTCTAAGTGCTATAAAGTCGTAATGGCTTGGCGCTTTCCCTTGATAATTCTAATACTTCTTTGATAATTACTTACTTGAAGATGTTTTATTGATGCTGTCAACGTTCGGGAAGGCTAAGGTGGTTGATTGATTGATGAAGAATAAGCCACCCAAGAGGTGGCACGGGCATGAGTAGCCCGTAAGTGGTATATGTTTGGAGGAAATGTAATCATTAGTTGTGATGACACGATGATTGATGATTGATAAAGATTAAGCCACCCAAGAGGTGGCACGGGCATGAATAGCCCGTATGACAAGATGCTACATCAACTGCATTTATAATCGAGAAAGCTGAGGTGAAGTATACTCACGGAGCCTTCTTATTCTTTAATTTTTGGATCTCATGTTGGTGTAGGCAGTGTGTACTGGGTATGCTTTCTTGATCATTACGAATGTAGAATCTACGTGACTGAGCTGGCTGGTTAATAGGTTGTTTAGATTGTTTGATATGTAGGTCTTCGCCAATGTCTAATCCTCCTGCGTCGTTGTATCTGTCTTTATATCAGTCTATATTTCGGTGTCGTTGGCTTCGATATTTCTGGTGACGATCTTATTGTGTGATGAAACATTCATTTCTTTGATTGAGTCACATTGTTTGTACCTTAACAGGTGCCTTAAAGTATAAGTTCTCGCCTAGCCAGTATACTTAGACATTGTCATAGCAGCTGATAGTCCTCAAGTGGGGCTTGTCAAGGAATAAACGACATTCTTCTGTTTCAAGGTGCTTTGGTTTGGTGTCGGGTAGTTCTTCATGATGATGTTGGCAGTGTAACTTGCTCGAATAATAGATTCCTAACTCTGTCTTCTGGCAAGTGGCAGTACGAGTCATGTTTCTATCAATACGGTTTTAGTGCAATTACCTATGTTTTGAGAGTCATCGCGAAAAAAGTAGAATAATTTAATGGATGGGGGGCAGAAAAACAATAGCGTTGGCCGTTTCATTCGTGGTATCATGACGGTTTACCTTAATTTAATAATGTCTTCTATATATCCATCAGCATACATATTATTGACGAGAACTTGTCACATTGTACTGAGTCAACCAAATTCCAACTTGAGATGTGTGCAAGTAACTATATTAATGTAATTATTGTTCCTCCTGCTCTTCTTTGTAACTCTGGGAATTATGTACAATTAAAATATTGAAAACACAAATAATGTTTAAACGAGCCAAGGAAGAAGAATCTACAGGAATACAGAATTGCAAAAAACCAAGCCTAGCAGGACAGTACTCTTTATCAGTAATAACGATTATTAACTAGAATTAGTCAGGATTCACGCAAAAATATAAGGAAAGTTCTAGGTCCTTACAAGGTATACAAACATATACAAAATATAAACAAATTTGAAAATCCTAAAAGATTAAGTGGAGAAACATAGTGATCACATTAAATACGTAAGACTAGCAATAGAGGAAGACAAAAACTAAAAAAAGGTTGAACCTTTTTAAGTACTAGTTTCAAACTAATATGCAACAGCAGCACATAAATGTAGTCGAACAGTTTATCTTGGTAACCGGAAATAATTCATACAAACTTTTCCTCCTAACCCAAAGCCTCGACAGTATGACCTAACATGGGAAAAGTGCACGTCAATAGGGTCCCACCTGTTGTTGAAGCAACCGTTGTCATCATTAACTTTTCACACCAAATTATTGCCAAGTGAATGATATTCTCCATGATCCGGGTGCAGATGTACACAATGTGTTCATTTACATAACCAAATATAGGCAAGACAGTTACACATTATAAGAATCTCAATAAACAAAGCAGCATCAGTTACACATTATAAAAATCTCAATAAACAAAAGAAGCGTCAGTGTCTGTTAACGAACTGGGGAAACGTAGTGCCTATCTGATAGCTCAGTGGACAGTGGTTCAGATTCGTAGTTCTAAGGATCCGGGTTCGATCTACAGTGGCGGCGGAGACAAATGGGCAAAAAATTTCCTTCACCCTAATGCAACTGTTACCTAGCAGTAAATAGGTACCTTCGAGTTAGACAGCTGCTACGGGCTGCTTCCTGGGGGTGTGTAACAGAAAACAAAAAAGTAAGGCCTGGTCGACGACCAGACCGCGGGGACGCTAAGCCCCGAAATTACATCAAGATATCCTCATGATAGATTGATCTGTGACCTGCGTGACAAAGTATTTACTGTGAATCAATTGATAAAGGATATTAAAAATTCCAAAAACTAATTTGCCATAAAGGTTTAATAGGTAACCTTTGTACATCGTGTAACATACACGAATGACTATAAATCATGTGCAAGTGATAAAAATTAGCATACAAAAAATAGAATGGCATTGAAATGTTGTCTAAACACAGATTACCAAAATTTATTTATTTACGCTGTCAATCCTATTATAGTAGTTCGCGCATAATATTATTGTTCCTGTTATTGTTCATGTTCATCAAGAGTTTCTATATAAAACTGTGAGATCTTCACCGACTGACAGCATACAAAATGTCACAAGTTCTTGTCGTATTTGTTTATCCAGAGTGTCGTTCAGTTTAGTTCAGTTTACATATATCATCATGCTTAACTATCTTGTGTACATCAGTTTCAGAGGAGGTGTTAGCCATTGTTTTGTACATATGCTACTTATGAAGCCACTCATAACTTGAAACACAACCTAGATTGTGTTTCCTAGGTTAAAATATAGACTTCAGTATTCCCACATGCGTGACGAGGTAGTCACGAATGTGGGAGAGTGTATGTCAACAAAGAATGTCAGTGAGGGTTGTATGTTCAAGAAATATTAGTCCTCCTCGAAATAACATTCTTTTATGTCAATGAAACCATCAACCAAAACAGAGCTTCTATAACTATGACGGCAGAAATGTTAGTTTATATTCCCTTTTAAAGTAGTCAGTCAACTAATTCCGGAATGGAATGGAAGATTTCAGGAAGGACACTGTTAAATTGACTTTAGTAGAGATTTTTGCCTTTAGCAAAATCACGACGTACCTACTCCAGCTTCATGTCACTTGTTGATTTTACCTAAATCAATACCTAAATAAATACCTATATGTCACCTATAGGTAAATGAATTACTTCGTCAACTTAACAGCAATTAAAGAATATATTCGTTAAAAAATTTAATTACCAGACCAAAACATAATTGTCTGATTTATTCAATTAGAAATTATTCAGTCAAGATAAGGAACATGTTTATAATTCATTCTCATATTAGGTTACATGGTAGATATTAGGCTGTTATAAGTACTCAAGTAATGTATAATAATGATACATTAAGCATAATAATGATACGCCAAGCATAATAATGATACGTCAAGCATAATAGTGAAGGGAAATATGTATGACAACCTATATTACACCATGTGCGATAAGAGTCATACAAGAGCTCCAAAATCAAAGCGAAAATCGCCCATCATACAGAAGCTGGATGGTCATACACACGCTTCATAATCATACAGGAGTTTCACTACCATGCAGGAGATGGATGACTACACAAGAGTTTCCATACCAAGTACACCCAGACTCAGAGCAAGGCCGCACACCAGTACAAGGAACATGCCCTGCAAGAATTATATTGAAGATGAATACGTAATTATGTTTAAGTAAAGATCGTATTAGCTACAGAAATAGAGAATTTACATATATTCATATAAAATTATGGCAAATTATATAATCATTATTAAAGTACACATTACCTTGATGTTAACAATTTGAGAGTGAAGTCTGGAAGGCAACCTTGGTTGGCAGATTGGAACAGAAGGAATAATTTGTGTAAAATTGATTTAACCACTTATTAATTAGCCCGGCTTCACTTATCTTCATGATTCTGGTTATAATCCATTTCAACAAAGCATTAGAAAAATTATTAAGCAGTAGCATGTGCACAGTGTCAAGAACCTGCAAGAATGTCATGACCGTTTCTACAGTGACGACAAGTTTTAAATTCACATCAACAAGGACGTACTGTTCAACTGGACCCCATGTAAACTTTTACAGAAAATGCACCGAGTTGTGACCCCATGTCGAAACTGTCTACTTGTTTATATATATGAGACTTTAGGGGCTCAGAAAGTGTTGAGGTTATCTTGAGATGATTTTGGGGCTTTTCAGTGTCCCCGCGGCCCGGTCCTCGACCAGGCCTCCACCCCCAGGAAGCAGCCCGTGACAGCTGACTAACACCCAGGTACCTATTTTACTGCTAGGTAACAGGGGCATAGGGTGAAAGAAACTCTGCCCATTGTTTCTCGCCGGCGCCTGGGATCGAACCCAGGACCACAGGATCACAAGCCCAGTGTGCTGTCCGCTCGGCCGACCGGCTCCCTCCCAGGGTGGCGACATGAACTTAAACCTGATGTCAACTTTAAGTTAATGATAGATTCTTACAGGTACTTGACAAACTTGGGAAGGGAAAAATATAAGAAGCAAAAAATATTTTAAGATTTGTAAAAGATGGACAGGGTTACCATCATTTCACAAAAAAAAAAAATATTTTATTTCAGTATCAAAATTGCACAAAGAATTTTAAGAAAAATTCTAATTTAATTGCATTTAAATAAATCAGGAGCAAAAGAATCAAAATTAAGGTCAACCCTTAGTGTACATTTGTTTTTCATTAAAGAGAAGTATTGAAACCATTATTATTAACCTGTTTAACATAAAGAAAGAAAAAATACTTACCTCACACTTAGCAGTTAAAATTATACTGGAAAGCTGAGAATTCAAGTAATCCTATAATTTTATAATGTGCGTGAGAGTTCTTTATACAATAAAAATTACCATTCACATATTTTCTACAAATTCCTGGTTTAAAAATAAAATTACAATTCTTACGCAAATATTGTTTTTTTCTAAACAAATGAAAATATTGGCGTGAGAGGACACAAAGGATCTTCTTCACGTGATCAGGCGATTTCCTGCAGTATACATATAAATTTTAAAAATTCCAGACATGGCACCATAAAATTAGCCAATTTGAAACTAACAGGTACCAATATATGATTAAATAGGTAAAATTAGGATAATTTTTTTTTTTATCTGTACAGAACACCTGGTCCTGAGTCAGTCTTTTTCAGTGTAAATTTTGTTCCATCCCTAAGACTTCTACAGTGAAGAGACATTATTATATATTAAATTACTGTACTATGGGTTAATTAGCTTCTCTTTTTTAAATCAATGCAGTAAACTGTTTTAACAATACAATCCCCAGACAGATTTTAAATTTATTATTTAAAAGTTCTACCACAATTGCTTCTTACTATAAATATAAGAACATTCTTCCCACTCCTGTGCATTCCAGTATCATTTACTAACACATCTATTGTAGCTGTAATGTAAGATATATTGGTAGGTTAATTAAGAACTAAAATAATGATGTTGGAATATAGGAGTATTTTATAGCACTGGTCTCCTCCTCATTTCGATCCATCTTTTTATGAAATTAAAGATCATTTTTCACAAGAAAGGATCATCCTCTCAAAGAGTCAAACTTCTAAATTACAAATAATTTCAGGTGTGGTTACATTGATCTAAGATTAATGGAGTTATTGTATATTAAAGCAAATCGTCCCGCATTGAGTAAACACGACTACACCGAGCAACTTTAATATTTAATTTCTAGCCTACTCTCTTTAGTTTCCACTCTTAAGTTGAAGTATTTCTCATTTATATGTTTCTTTCACTTGAAACTTATACATAGAAACATACATTGAAAATACAAATACATACAAAATACATTGTATTGTTCGATTTTAAGTTTATAAATGTTACTTGTAGTAATATTGAGTATTTTGTGTTATTTAATATGACTTCCAAGTATTATTGTTTTTTTCTTCTGGTAATCGGCAAATAAGTGCTCGTAAATTTACTATTTATGGAAATTTGCTACTTTGCTTGGCCACTTAATGTGATTAGCATTTAGTTGTTTTCTATTTTGTTCACTTAAATTATGTGTTTTTATAATATATATATTTTTAAATTGTTATCTTTGTTAAAGGTAGATTTCAAGAATTCTTTTTTGATTGATTAATTATATTGTTTATTTTAAACTTTACCTCAGGCCCCCTAGCGACTAAGCAACGACAAATAATCAATCCTACAGTAAAATAACGAAATAAGGAGTGCAAGATATATAACTTTATACAGTGATAACGAATGATTAATATGAAGTGCAGCAAAATAGGGCTGCAGCATGGCGTCTTGAATCATGGGGAAAGAGCACCATGTCGTCACACACACCAACCTTCTTCCCCCTTCCTCAACCACCATCTGCCACATTAAACCCCAACCAATGAACCCCCCATCCTCCAGCCACCCTCCACAATGGCTAGGCTACCATGCTAAACGACCAGCGCGACGGCCGCTACCACAGGACCCCTACATATATACCTAGCCTAATGCAACATCAACTCCCCCCCCTCCCTCCACCCTCCAAATGTGCTTTAGGCCCAGAAAGTCCACATGAGCTGGCCAGAGTTGACAACCCTCAGGAGCGGTACAGCACAGCAAGGAGATGGACGGTCTCCACAACCTTTTCATCACAATTCTGTGTTTTAAAATGCTTAGATAAATGTGTTTCTGCGGTAAGTGTATGTGTGTGTGTTTTGGACACACATACACACAATTTTCTGACAGAAAATTAGGCAGCAATCAGAGGAAATACATCAGAGTGGAGAAGTGTTACCAGGCGATTTCCTTAAGACTTCAATTGTAACACCCCCTCCACAATAGATATTACAGTAATCACGGTGACTATTGGTGAACATTCAAGTATGGATTGTTGTACCCCAAAAGCTCACATTTTGAAATATTGCAATACCACTAAGCCGATGCTAAAACCTGGAACTTTAACTATACAACTTAACATGCCCCTAGGCCTAATTAAGCAATATTTGACTTAATAATATTCACCATTTTAGGCCTAATTTACTACATATATATGTACTGTACTAGACCTGGGGATGTTCAGGTTTGGATGTTGCCTTCTTGCCTGCCCAATCCACAAAATTAATAGTACAACATGTGTTATTTTCCTGTATTATTTATATAACCTTATCAATGCAATTTGAGCACCTAGCCAGTTTTCCTTCATCCCTCCTCGCTCTCACCTTCTCTTCCATCTCCCCCTTCCATTATTATGCTCCTTAATCTCTTCCCTCCCTCCGCAACACATCCTTGTAATCTGCATGATGCTGACTCTGCAACACCACCCTCTCTCCTGCCTCTCTGAAGCCTCTTGCTGGAGAAATACATTGGCTGATTCTGCGTCAGTGAGGCATGGAAGGAGGGGCCTCCCTCAATTACTACCCTGGGGAGCACATAAGGAGAACTGGATACTATTGTCACCACCCGGTCGGGACCCGGTCGGCCGAGCGGACAGCACGCTGGACTTGTGATCCTGTGGTCCCGGGTTCGATCCCGGGCGCCGGCGAGAAACAATGGACAGAGTTTCTTTCACCCTATGCTCCTGTTACCTAGCAGTAAAATAGGTACCTGGGTGTTAGTCAGCTGTCACGGGCTGCTTCCTGGGGGTGGAGGCCTGGTCGAGCACCGGGCCTCGGGGACACTAAAGCCCCGAAATCATCTCAAGATAACCTCAAGACAACCCTGGCTAGCACACCAGGACTACTGGACACCTTTGTCACCACCCTGGCTAGCACACCAGGGCTACTGGACGCCTTTGTCACCACCCTGGCTAGCACACCAGAACTACTGGACACTATTGTCGCCACCCTGGCTAGCACACCAGAACTACTGGACATCTTTGCCGCCACCCTGGCTAGCACACCAGGACTACTGGACGCCTTTGTCACCACCCTGGCTAGCACACCAGGGCTACTGGACGCCTTTGTCACCACCCTGGCTAGCACACCAGGGCTACTGGACGCCTTTGTCACCACCCTGGCTAGCACACCAGGACTACTGGACGCCTTTGTCACCACCCTGGCTAGCACACCAGGGCTACTGGACGCCTTTGTCACCACCCTGGCTAACACACCAGGTGATGTTGGTCTGTGAGGATGTCGAGGTATAACAATATACTAATGTTAAAGTGCACGACCCAGCAGCAAGGAATCAAGCCTTCACGATAAAATATCGCCAGGATCTGATTCGTGATCAGATATACAAGGCAGAGAATGAAATCAAAGACAACAAAACGCAACTACTTCATGCTACAAACGAGTGGAGAAATAGCAACATCGACCATAGTATCCGTACCCGCATTGAACAACACCTCGACATCCTCACAGACCAACATCACCTCAGCACTGAAACAAGGATTATCAAGAAACTAACAACATTATATGGAGGACCTATGGCAATTCCACGACCAAGAGATGGCTTCCTGAACCTTGCAGGAATTAACCTCACTGAGGACCAAGTCACTCTCCTAAATCTGGGCATAAACTGTCATGTTATGTCCAGACCGAGTGAAATGGCCCGGAAAGTGGAGTTGGAAATTCTGTTGGACGACATATTCGACCTCGAGACACAAAAGAAGGTCACTACCAAAGATACCTTACAAGCAGAACTTATTGCAGAAGGAGGAAAGAATCGAGGCAACTACAGAAGCACCATACTGTCCCCCGAGCTGAGAGCGGCAGCTAAAAGCCTTCGTGAGAACAAGGAGATAGTTGTCTGGAGAGGTGACAAGTCGCCAATATATGTCATTCTTAAAAAAGACGAATATCTGGCGAAAATGAACATCATACTCTCTGACCAAACTAAGTTCCAAAGGGTAACGAAGGACACTACAGCCGAATTAAAAGCAAAGGTCAACAAACTGATCGAAACTGTGAACGCCAAGAAATCCGGACTCCACCTGCCAAAGATCATTGGGGAATATAAACCTGGATATGCGTATGGAAATGTCAAGACGCACAAGCCTGGAAACCCACTTCGGCCAATCATTAGCCAGATACCCACACCCACGTACAGATTGGCGAAGCGACTCAACGGCCTGCTGACTCCTTATGTTCCTTGCGCCTTCAGCCTGAAGTCTCCAAAGGAATTTGTGGACTTACTGCGGGGCGCACGGGCCACAGGGATAAGAGCCTCGTTGGACGTAGAATCGCTGTTTACCAACGTACCTGTGGACAAGACAATCGGAATGATAGCCGACAGAGTGTATCGTGATCCAGCCTGTACTCCTCTTGACATGCCAGAAAGTATTCTGAGGAAACTACTCCAAGCTTGTACTAAAGAGGCACCCTTCTTGAGCCCGGATGGGCACATGTATAAGCAAGTAGATGGGGTCGCCATGGGTTCTCCCCTAGGTGTCCTGTTTGCAAACTTCTACATGGGTACCATCGAGCAAAAAGTCTTAGTCGACATGAACTTGAAACCGGCCATATACTGCAGGTATGTTGACGACATTTTTACACAGGTACCTGATGTCAGACATCTGCAGGAGCTGAAGGAGGCATTTGAGCAGAGTTCCGTGCTGCGTTTCACTTACGAGACGGAAAAGGATGGGAAGCTGCCTTTTCTAGATGTAACAGTCATGGAAAAGGGCGGAGGTTTCCACACTGCAGTCTACACAAAGGAAACAAACATAGGAATGTGCCTAAATGCCAACAGCGACTGCCCTGACAGGTACAAGAGGAGTGTTGTTAACGCATACGTCGACCGTGCTCTCAGCCACAGCTCAGAATGGAAGCAAGTCGACGAAGAACTCTGTAGGGTAAGGCAGGTTCTAGTCAATAACGGCTTCTCCAATGGTTTCATCGAAGACATCATAAGAAGGAAAGTGAAAAGCCATGCAACCTCCGAAGAGACAACTAACACAACACCTATACCCCCTATTAGACTATTTTACAGGAACTTCTTTTCCACAGCTCATAAAACAGAGGAAAGGGTCCTGAAAGATATTGTTAATAGAAACGTTATCCCTACAGACAAAAATCAGAGGATACAACTGACGATTTACTATAAAACCAGAAAAACGGCCAGCCTACTCATGAGAAACTCTCCAGACACGAAACAGAACGCTTTAAAAGAGACTAACGTCGTCTATGCCTTCAAATGCCCACTTGGGGACTGTAAGCTCCAAAAAAACCAGTATATAGGCAAGACAACAACATCTCTTTCTAGGCGTTTAACGATGCATAAACAACAGGGCTCCATTAAGGAACATATAATCTCTTCCCATAACCAAACCATCGCCAGAGAAATCCTAGTAAACAACACAGAAATCATCGATAGATACAGCGATGGCAGGCGGCTTGACGTTTTCGAGGCACTACACATCAAGAAGTCAACACCAGCAATCAACAGCCAATTATTGCACAACTATATTCTACCCACCTCAAGACTCCGCTCCAATATAGAAGCATCAAGAAATATGGACCAATAGGCTTTCTACAAACACTTCTATTCAATACCCATTGTTTCTGTTCTGTCTTGTGTTGATACTTTTAATACCCTATTAATATCCTCTAGTGTTCTGTCTTGTGTTAATGCCACATCATCCTTCCCACCTCACTCAAATGTAATGCCACATCACCCTTCCCACCTCACTCAAATGTAGATATAAAATCAGGGAAACGCAAGTTCTAATCAGTTGTGTATTTGTGAAGTCTTTGAAAATGTAATAAGTTTTACAAAACGCGCCCGTGTCGCGTCAGACTAGAAATAAAAATGAATTTTGGAGAAGTGATTTTTGATTTACCTCCAACAGTGAAGCAAAATGTACGAAAGATTGAGAAAATTCGTGTTAGAATTATTAATCTTACTTTTTCGGTCATATTTAATAATATATATATATATATATATATATATATATATATATATATATATATATATATATATATATATATATATATATATATATATATATATATATATATATATATATATATATATATATATATATATATATATATATATATATATATATATATATATATATATATATATATATATATATGTCGTACCTAGTAGCCAGAACTCACTTCTCAGCCTACTATGCAAGGCCCGATTTGCCTAATAAGCCAAGTTTTCATGAATTATTTGTTTTTCGACTACCTAACCTACCTAACCTAACCTAACCTAACTTTTTCGGCTACCTAACCAAACCTAACCTATGAAGATAGGTTAGGTTAGGTTAGGTAGGGTTGGTTAGGTTCGGTCATATATCTACGTTAATTTTAACTCCAATAAAAAAAAATTGACCTCATACATAATGAAATGGGTAGCTTTATCATTTCATAAGAAAAAAATTAGAAAAAATATATTAATTCAGGAAAACTTGGCTTATTAGGCAAATCGGGCCTTGAATAGTAGGCCAAAAAGTGAGTTCTGGCTACTAGGTACGACATATATATATATATATATATATATATATATATATATATATATATATATATATATATATATATATATATATATATATATATATATATATACGCCCACACCGCCCATAAGGCAAAACACCTCCCAGACCTTCATTCCCACAGAAAACGTATTAGAAGCTATCAAAGCAACATCAGCCAGAACCTTGCAACACATCCCTAAAGCAGCCCGCCCCCATGCAGCAGCCAAATTATCTGCCCTCCTGAGAAAGGTCAACGACTCTCCTGGAACGACCCAAGCATGGCACAACCTCCTACTGTTTGGCAACATATGTCTAGCCACCCCTGCAAGGAGAGACAAGACCTTAGCTGCCTCAGTCTTCAAAGCTATAAATGATATTCCCAGGGAGGACAACCAGGTGCGCCTTCCCACTCGCGCGAGAAACACCCACGGCAGGAAGAGCAACAGTGGCATATCCGAGACATCAAAAATCAGAACATCAGTCACCAAGAAAATAGAAGAAGGAAACACTATTGGCGCAATAAGAGTCATCACCAGTGAGGACTCAATTGCCGACAGAGATGCCGCAACAGCTCAAGCCCTAAGGGAAACACCCACCCAGGGCTCCGCGTGAGGACGACATTGTACAAGTGGGGGCTACCGGAGCAGAACCTCTCTGGGTGGCTGAATCTGTGGTCCATAAAGCAGCCATGTCCTTCCCAACAGGATCAGCAGGTGGGTTCACAGGACTAAAACCCAACCACCTCAAGCAAATGCTCAACCCTGCACTGGGTGACATTGCAAAGAACCTCTTGGTGGAACTAACCAGATTCACCAACACATGTCTAGCTGGCAACATACCAGCGACCATAAGACCTATCTTTTTTGGAGCATCTCTCTGTGCTCTAAAGAAAAAGGATGGAGGGATCAGGCCGATAGCTGTGGGCAATTCTCTCTGGCGTCTCGTCGCAAAGGCAGCTGCAAGAACAGTTAGTGATGCAGCGGCTAACATGCTGAAGCCAAAACAGCTCGGGTTCGGTATTCCACAAGGGTGTGAGGCGGCAGCCCATGCAGCTCGAGCCTTCATCGCCAACATCACAGACGAAAAGGCCCTTATCAAGCTAGATTTCAAAAATGCCTTCAATTTGGTGCGGAGGGATGCTGTACTCCGTGCGGTTCATAGTCATTTCCCTTCCCTCTACCCTTTTGTACATTCATGCTACAGTATGGACCTTAAGCTACTTTTTGGCGAACATGAAATTGACTCGCGAGAAGGCGTCCAACAGGGTGACCCCCTTGCTCCTCTCCTTTTCTGCTTAGTCATCAAACAAGTCACAGAGGTCCTGTCCAGCGAGCTTAACATCTGGTTCTTGGATGATGGTACCCTAGCTGGTTCCCAAGACTCCCTCCTGGAGGACATCAGAAAAATCCAGGAGCAAGGTGCAGTTTTAGGCCTCACCCTGAACCCTTCTAAATGTGAAATAATATGTTCCAACCAGGGCACCGTAGAGAGAATAGAGGGTCTTCTACCAAATATCCATAAAACTAAACCTGAAGACAGCACACTCCTAGGAGCTCCCCTGGGGTTGAAAGCCATCGATGAGGTCCTTGATAAGAAAATCGCTGACCTTAAGAAGATGGATGGGAGGATTGAGGATATTGATGCTCATGATGCACTCTACCTCATCACCAGATGTCTGTCCCTCCCCAGGTTAACCTACTTTCTGAGGTGTTCACCATCTTACAGCAGCCAAAAACTAAGTGAGTATGACCGGTTACTGAAATCAATGCTAGAAAAAGCCCTTAACCTCTCTCTTGATGACCTACAGTGGAAACAAGCCTCTCTTCCCGTAAGACTTGGGGGCCTCGGAGTTCGAACAGCAACACAAATCGCTGTTCCAGCCTTCCTGTCCTCCTTATCAGCATCCGACGACCTTGTGAAGGAAATTCTACCTGCCAACTTACATCACCTGGCAGGTGTACATGATCCCAATTTTACACGCTGTGCCACAGAGTGGGCCTCTCGTGCAGGCCCATCATCTCAACCATCATCCCCAAAGCCCACAAGCAATCCAGCTGGGATGGCCCCATTGTAGACCAAGTTACTGCAGAGTGCATGGGTGCTGCAACAACACAACACGACATTGCTCGCCTCACAGCAGTAGCAGCTCCACATGCAGGGGATTTCCTGTTAGCAACCCCAATGTCGGCAACTGGCACGCGTCTCACACCACACGCCCTCCGAATTGCTGTGGCCCTTCGCCTTGCTGCCCCAATCCACATCAGATATAGGTGTATTTCAGCGAGGTGATGGCTGACAGGTACGGCCACCATGGCCTACTCTGCGAAAGCACAGGGGGATGGCACTCGAGGCACAGTGAAGTTAACGACATCATCAAGAGGAGCCTCACCACAGCTGGATGCCCAGCTGAAAGAGAGCCCCGTTACCTAACGCCCCGTAACTCTGATGCTCTTATTGGTCGCCCGGATGGTATCACAGTGAACCCCTGGAAGTATGGCAAGCAGTTGGTATGGGACTACACGTGCGTATCAACCCTGGCTAACACCTACATTAACCTCAATGTTGCACAACCAGGTGGCGCTGCCACCCACAGGGAAGCAGCCAAATCCCGTAAGTATAGAGAACTGGATCACCACTACAATTTTGTCCCCATTGCTTCTGAGACACTCGGCGCCTGGGGTAAAAGTGCTACCAGTTTTTTGAAGGAACTGGGTTCTAGGCTCATTGAAACAACAAGGGACCCTAGAGCTGCGAGCTTTCTTTTCCAGCGCCTCAGCGTGGTGATACAGAGGGGAAATGCGCACTGCATCCAGGGTTCCTGCCAGCCATCCGAGGAGCTGGAGGAACTCGACAACCTATGATAACCATCTTTGTAACCTATATGTAACTCCTTTTTTGTAACAAGGCTCAAATAAAGCAAATATATATGTGTGTATACAAAAGAATGGGGGTGGTAGGAGAGGATAATATTAGTGTTCAGTGAGAGACCACAAGGTCTCCTCTGAATACTTTTTATTTTCTTCTCCGAGGCTATGGGTCCTCACATTGGCACCAGAGGTGGTACCCTCACTATATATTATATATATATATATATATATATATATATATATATATATATATATATATATATATATATATATATATATATATATATATATATATATATATATATATATATATATATATATATATATATATATATATATATTGGTGTATACTGGCAGCAGGTTTTCTTTCAAACATGTTTCATTGAATATGACCGCATATTCTGTATTTATTATTTTCTGGTTTAGGGCTTCTATCCCTCTAACTATTTTCTTAGCATCAGGGCTTAATTGAAATAGGAGTTCTCCAAAACTCATTTTCGTACTTTTAAGGTGAAGAAAAGAAGTGATTTACTATAGAGTGTATTACACTAATTTGTATAATTTGCACGACGTTTCGAACCTCCATGGTTCATTCTCAAGTGAACAGATCTTACAATACTAGTTGATTTTATACCCGCATTAGGTCAGGTGATAATACAATGAAGGTGAAAACATGGGGGGATACATAAGGGATAAACATAGGGGCTGCAGAAGGCTTATTGGCCCATACGAGGCATCTCCTATCTAAACACAAAGATTAATCCAGTGTAATTGGCCTGTTATGTTGGACATTGTCTTCTGTGTTGGCAACACAGAAGACGGTCATATTCAATATATATATATATATATATATATATATATATATATATATATATATATATATATATATATATATATATATATATATATATATATATATATATATTAGTATATTTTGGTAGCAGTCTTTCCTGAAGACATATATTATTAAATATGACCGAAAAAGTAAGATTAATAATTCTAACACAAATTTTCTCAATCTTTCGTACATTTCTTTTCACTGTTGGAGGTAAATCAAAAATCAATTCTCCAAAATTCATTTTTATTTCTAGTCTGACGCGACACGAGCGCGTTTCGTAAAACTTATTACATTTTCAAAGACTTTAGTTTACAAATACACAACTGAATAGAACTGATTGATTGATTGATTGATAAAGATTAAGCCACCCAAGAGGTGGCACGGGCATGAATAGCCCGTAAGTGGTACAATTTTTTTTCTCAGTATTCTGAGGTTGCATTTAACCATCAGGCTGTTATCGTGGGGGAGGATACTGCTTCACAGTCTTTATGAGGGTGTCCAGCTGCTGGACACCTTTGTTGACCAGGAGAGTGGCTGTGTTGATGGCTTCAGGGTGGCCACTGCATGATTCAGGAACTCTTAAAGCTCTTCTAAGGTCATTGGTTGCTTCATATTCCAGAAGATAGTGAAGTAATGGCTTTTCTGTGACAGTTTGGCAGAAGATGCACTCTCTCTGTCAGGGTTCACCAATCTCCCAGTTGCATCTGTAACCTAGACGTAGTCTATATAGCCTAACTGCTATTTCCCTGTGGATTCCTTTTGGGATATTTAACCTTTCTAACTTGGTTGCCTGAAGATACCATGTTGCAGATGGCGAACCTTCAGCTATTCTCTGGTGCAGGTAGGCTTTGTTGAGATGTGAGAGTTTTTTGGTGATGATGTTTTTTATGTTCTCTAGGCTGGGTTGAATTGTTTTATGTATCACTGGATGACGAGTTGCCAATTTAGCAATTTCATCAGCTTTTTCATTTAATGGGATTCCAATATGGGATGGGATCCAGTTTAAAGTTATGTTGAGGCCTTTGCCTTTAGCGACTGCTCCTTGATACAAAATGGCGGTAATTATTTCCACATTATCTTTCCACTGTTTTTGTCCTAGTATTTGAAGTGCAGCTTTTGAGTCTGTGTGTATGATTGCATTTTGAGTGTTTTGTGCAATCACATATGCGAATGCCTGTTGTATGGCAAACAGCTCAGTTTGGGTTGATGATACTAGTCCTCCCAGTCTCCAATATCCCTGAACGCTGGTCGTGCAAAGAGCAGCGCCAGCACTCTCATTTTCTGTGTCCACCGATCCGTCTGTGAAGATGTGGGTGGCTCCTGCTACTGCCATGCTATACATTTGCTCTTCTATTATGCGCCTTAGTATTGTCGGATCATAGGCAGCCTTTTTCATTGGGAGACTTTCTATTACTATTTTGAAAGTAGGCTCTTCCCATGGCGCGGAAGGAGTGTAATTTGGGTGTGGATGATCACCCTCTCTATCAAGAATCATGTTTTTAAATGTAGTCTGTTTAGGACTTTTCCTGCTCTTGCAACCCAAGAGTTTCCATTGTTTTGGCCTAGTCCAACCACCAAGGCCTGCCGTACTGGGATTGGATCAGAAGAAATAATTATCTTACTGATAATTGTAGCTGTCCTTTGTGATATTCTTTCTTGTAGAGAGGGCAAACCCGTCTCCAGTCTAAGAGTTTCAAGCCTGGTCCACATGGGGGCTCCCAGTGCAGCTCTCATAGCATTGTTTTGGGCAACTTCAAGCTTTTTCCACTGTTGGTGTGATAGATTTGTGAGTGCAGGTGCGGCATAATCGATCACTGATCTGACTGCCTGTACATAGTATGTGCGAAGGACTTGCAGATTGGCTCCTCCAGAAAGGGAGGTTAGCGACCTGAGGATTGCCGTCCGGGCCGCAGTTCGCTCTCTCAAGTATTTGACCTCAGCATTAAAATTCATGTGTGTGTCCAGGATGATTCCTAGATACTGATAGGTGTCGACCCATTCTATTGGTTGGCCCTGTACTGTGAGTTGGATGTTGGGCTTCGCTATTTTTATGGGCATGGCCTTTGACTTTGAGGGGTTGAGTTTGATCCCAATCTGTTTTGCCTCTTTACTGATGCAGTCTAAGCATTTGGGTGCAAGGCGCGCCGCATCCCTTCCTTTTATGATGATGACAAAGTCGTCCGCGTAGTTTAGCAGCCTGCAGTGATGTGGGAGTTTCGACCTCATTATTCTTTCCATTAAACAGTTGAAGAGAAGAGGGCTAAGAATACCTCCTTGCGGTGTACCATTTTCATGTCTTTTGTACTCAGAGACTGTGCCATGAAGTTTTACTCTTGCTTCTCTGTTTATGAGACAGTTTTTGGTCCAGGAGAGCAGGTTGCCTCTGACCTCTTTGTCAATGAGGCAGCAGAGAATAGCTGGGGCGCTAGCCAGTTCAAAGGCTTTTTCGAGGTCCAGGAATATCAGCATTCCTGGTCTGTCATTCAAGTGGGCTAACAGAGTTGTAATACATTCCACTGTGCCAACCCCTCTTCTATAGGCATACATATCATGGTGCAGTTTAGGCATTTTCCACTCCAGTCTGTTGAGTGCCATTCTGTCAGCCGTCTTGGCTGCACAGCTTTGGAGAGAGATGGGCCTGGGATTAGCTGGATCTTTGGGTTTTGGGATCGGCACTATGTCTGCTCTATTCCAAGCAGACGGTCTAGTTTGAGAAGTCCAGGCTAAATTAATTAACCTTAGGTATGCAGCGTCTCCCTCTGGGCCGAGGTTTCTAATCATTTTATAGGTTATTTTGTCGGCTCCAAGGGATGTATCCTTGGAGTTTTTCTTAGCCCGATTGAGCTCATCCAGTGTGAAGGGGGCATTAGTGTCAGAGACTTCTTCACATGCTGTAAGGATTCTGTGCCACCTTTCTTCCTCTAGTCCGGTCTGTACTGCTAATACATCTGGTGGAAGTTGATTGCTGGCTGCTCTCTCTGCAAACCTGGTTGCCAGTACTTCGGCTTCCTGTTGAGGATCCTTGGGGTGTGGAGCTTTAGGTGTTTTATTCCCTTTGGCCCGGTGAATTTGCTGCCGCATCTCCCCGAGAGGGGTGTGTTCATTCAGGTGTGAACACCATTCCAGCCACTTTTGTTCTTTTATTTGTCTGGTCTCTCGATGTACATGTTCCTTGACCTCACAAAGTAAGATCCTGTTGCGGTCACTTGGCTGCTTTTTGTATAGCTTTCTTGTTCTATTGAGTCTATGGTTGAGTTCTTTGACACGTTCGCAATAGTACCAATGATCTTTATGGTGTCCGGTGGACTGTTTTTTCAGTGGGATTGAGTGGTTGGCTGCACTTTGAATCGCTTTGACAAATTCTTGTTCTGCCTGATTAATGTCTTTGGGAAGATCATAGTTTCTTGGCCACTCTAAAATGAGGTTTTGAAATCGGTCCCAGTTTGCTAAAGCAAAGTTCCAGGCTTCAGATGGAGGCGGAGGTGGGGTGGGTAGGTCTAACTGAAGATCAATTTGGACCCCATAGTGGTCGCTTGTGAGTGTGGGCTCAACTGACCATGTTGCTGCATCTCTTAGGGAGGCTGAAACGAAGGTTAGGTCTAATCTGCCTCCTTGGATGTGGGTAGGTTCATTCATGTTTAGGATTTGTATTTCTGGAAGCTGGTGCAGTAGATGTGTAATGTGTATGCCGGCTTCATTTGTTTTGTTCGAGCCCAGTGCCAATCGATGATGGGCATTAAAATCTCCACAAATGATTGTGTTTGTTGTTGTCGCGTGTCCAAATAACACAGAGAGAACCATTTCGGCTTGTGGAGACCTGTACACATTGAACACTTCAAGTTTGTCGTGTCTTAGCTCAATGGTGACTCCCATTACCTCTATCCCTGCTCCACAATTGGGTGGGCTGGTTATGGATTTGGAGATCAGGTCACATTTTACATAGATTGCACATCCCCTGGATTGCCCATTGATCCATGGAAGGAAGAAGCCTCGATAGCCTGAGATTTTAGGTTCTAATCCGGCTCGAAGCAAGCTCTCCTGTAGTATCAGGATGTCTATGCCTTTGGTTGCTGCTATGCATTGCAAGTGTTGCAATTTAGTGCGCAGTTCTTGCGCATTCCATTGCAGGATCTTTGGAATTCTAGGTTCTTGGAATGTGCTGATAATTCCGTGGTATCCATGGAGTCTGATGAACACGCCATGGAAGTTGCAATTGGGGTATAGGTTCTTAGTGGACCTGAAATTGCCTCATCAATGTCGCTTTCCGACGAGCTGGACTCTATCTGCTTTTTATGGGGGTGCCTCCTGCCCTGCTGTCTTGACGGTGTGGATATTACATCTTCGAATTTTTTGAGCTTGTGCTCAATTGTCTTCCGAGTCTCTTTGGTTTGCTTGATTCCATGTGAAGACAGCAGACTTTCGATCAACTCAGTGACCAAAGTTTTGAGCATTGGCCAGAGAGCGTTCAGTTCAGTGGGAGCACTATTTAATGTTATGCAGGTTGAGGGCCTGGTGGCTTTTAGACCCTTCTCGGTGGTAACTTTGGCACTGGAATTGCTACTTCTATTGGCCCCAGTGTGCTTGCTGGATGAAATGGGAGGCCGACTGCTTTGAACATGATTCTTGTGTCCTCCATCTTTCTTTTTGTCCTGTACTGTCTTCTCACCCTTCACCATGGCCGATGGTGAAGGGCCGTGTGCCCCCTCTTCCTGAATGGGTAGACCCCACGCGTTTTTAGTGGGCATGGGAGCTGGTATTCGTTTTGGTGGGGATTTCGGCTCCGCTGTGGGCGTGGTGGGGTTCGTTTGAAGCCTTTTGAGCCTTTCAGGGCATTTCAAGTTCCAGGCATGATGTGCCTTGGAACAATTTGGGCATTTTGCCTGAACAGGGTGGTTTGCCTTGAATTTATCAATACATGTTTTTGTATCATGGGGCTGGCTGCAGACTCCGCACCTCACTGGGCGTTGGCAGCCATCTTTGTGATGCCCAAATCTCTGACATCTGAAGCATCTTAGGGGTTCTGGGGTGTAAGGCCTGTGTTGGAACACCCCCCAGATTCCAAGGTCAAGTTTTTCCGGGATCCGTCCTCTTACTGTGAGAAGGACTTGTCGAGTTTCCTGTTTTGTGGTTCGTACTTGGCATCTCTCTGCTGACACCACATAGTTCAGCTTTTCGAGATGGCCAAGGGCCATATGCAAGGGATAGTGGAGGACAATGACTTTACTTATTTTATCCTCTGGTTTCAGTTCCTCACATTTTGCGTAATTTTTTAGAATCGTAGCGGCCGACTCGTCTTTAGGCCTCAGAATGTATTCTCCTTTGAGATTAGGTTTTGCCATGACCTGGAGCTGGGGGTACTCTTTTGCCAGGTCCACTACAGTAGCGTAGGAAGACTTACCTTCCGTGTGCTGCACTTTGAAGACCGGAAACGTAGATCTAGTCTGAGGCGCTGGGAGAGCTGGAGAAGCTGGAGAGATTAATGGGCGATGGGTCGTCATGGAGTGGCTTGTCCTGTTAGCCTTATTCACGTGATGCCACTCGCCGTCACTTTCGGAACTGGTATCCATTATCGATGGTCTTTTCCTACTCTGAGCAGCATTGCTGGATCGATTATAAGTCAATTGGAATTCCATGATGAAATTTCAAATGATCACTTGTGGAGTGGTCTGGTGAGTGAAGGACGTGACGTCTGGTGTACAACCTGAATAGAACTTACGCATCTCCGATTTTATATCTACATTTGAGAGAGGTGGATGGGGTGAGGTGGCATTAATAGGGTATTAATTTCATCAACACAAGACAGAACACGAAACAATAGGTATTGAATAGAAGTGATTGTAGAAAGCCTATTGGTCCATATTTCTTGATGCTTCTATATTGGAGCGGAGTCTTGAGGTGGGTAGAATATAGTTGTGCATTAATTGGCTGGTGTTATATATATATATATATATATATATATATACATATATATATATATATATATATATATATATATATATATATATATATATATATATATATATATATATATATATATATATATATATATATATATATATATATATATATATATGTCGTACCTAGTAGCCAGAACGCACTTCTCAGCCTACTATGCAAGGCCCGATTTGCCTAGTAAGCCAAGTTTTCCTGAATTAATATATTTTCTCTAATTTTTTTCTTATGAAATGATAAAGCTACCCATTTCTTTATGTTTGAGGTCATTTTTTTTTATTGGAGTTAAAATTAACGTAGATATATGACCGAACCTAACCAACCCTACCTAACCTAACCTAACCTATCGTTAGGTTAGGTTTGGTTAGGTACCCGAAAAAGTTAGGTTAGGTTAGGTAGGTTTGGTAGTCGAAAAAACATTAATTCATAAAAACGTGGCTTATTAGGCAAATCGGGCCTTGCATAGTAGGCTGAGAAGTGCGTTCTGGCTACTAGGTACGACATATATATATATATATATATGTCGTACCTAGTAGCCAGAACTCACTTCTCAGCCTACTATTCAAGGCCCGATTTGCCTAATAAGCCAAGTTTTCCTGAATTAATATATTTACTATAATTTTTTTCTTATGAAATGATAAACCAACCCTTTTCTCTATGTATGAGGTCAATTTTTTTTATTGGAGTTAAAATTAACGTAGATATATGACCGAACCTAACCAACCCTACCTAACCTAACCTAACCTATATTTATAGGTAAGGTTAGGTTAGGTAGCCAAAAAAAGCTAGGTTAGGTTAGGTTAGGTAGGTTAGGTAGACGAAAAAACATTAATTCATGAAAACTTGGCTTATTAGGCAAATCAGGCCTTGAATAGTAGGCTGAGAAGTGCGTTCTGGCTATTAGGTACGACATATATATATATATATATATATATATATATATATATATATATATATATATATATATATATATATATATTTTGGTAGCAGTCTTTCCTGTAGACATATTTTATTAAATATGACCGAAAAAGTAAGATTAATAATTCTAACACGAATTTTCTCAATCTTTCGTACATTATGCTTCACTGTTGGAGGTAAATCAAAAATCACTTCTCCAAAATTCATTTTTATTTCTAGTCTGACGCGACACGGGCGCGTTTCGTAAAACTTATTACATTTTCAAAGACTTCACAAATACACAACTGATTAGAACTTGCGTTTCCCTGATTTTATATCTACATTTGAGTGAGGTGGGAAGGGTGATGTGGCATTACATTTGAGTAAGGTGGGAAGGATGATGTGGCATTAGAGGATATTAATAGGGTATTAAAAGTATCAACACAAGACAGAACACGAAACAATGGATATTGAATAGAAGTGTTTGTAGAAAGCCTATTGGTCCATATTTCTTGATGCTTCTATATTGGAGCGGAGTCTTGAGGTGGGTAGAATATAGTTGTGCAATAATTGGCTGTTGATTGCTGGTGTTGACTTCTTGATGTGTAGTGCCTCGCAAACGTCGAGCCGCCTGCTATCGCTGTATCTATCGATGATTTCTGTGTTGTTTACTAGGATTTCTCTGGCGATGGTTTGGTTATGGGAAGAGATTATATGTTCCTTAATGGAGCCCTGTTGTTTATGCATCGTTAAACGCCTAGAAAGAGATGTTGTTGTCTTGCCTATATACTGGGTTTTTTGGAGCTTACAGTCCCCAAGTGGGCATTTGAAGGCATAGACGACGTTAGTCTCTTTTAAAGCGTTCTGTTTCGTGTCTGGAGAGTTTCTCATGAGAAGGCTGGCCGTTTTTCTGGTTTTATAGTAAATCGTCAGTTGTATCCTCTGATTTTTGTCTGTAGGGATAACGTTTCTATTAACAATATCTTTCAGGACCCTTTCCTCTGTTTTATGAGCTGTGGAAAAGAAGTTCCTGTAAAATAGTCTAATAGGGGGTATAGGTGTTGTGTTAGTTGTCTCTTCGGAGGTTGCATGGCTTTTCACTTTCCTTCTTATGATGTCTTCGATGAAACCATTGGAGAAGCCGTTATTGACTAGAACCTGCCTTACCCTACAGAGTGTATCGTGATCCAGCCTGTACTCCTCTTGACATGCCAGAAAGTATTCTGAGGAAACTACTCCAAGCTTGTACTAAAGAGGCACCCTTCTTGAGCCCGGATGGGCACATGTATAAGCAAGTAGATGGGGTCGCTATGGGTTCTCCCCTAGGTGTCCTGTTTGCAAACTTCTACATGGGTACCATCGAGCAAAAAGTCTTAGTCGACATGAACTTGAAACCGGCCATATACTGCAGGTATGTTGACGACATTTTTACACAGGTACCTGATGTCAGACATCTGCAGGAGCTGAAGGAGGCATTTGAGCAGAGTTCCGTGCTGCGTTTCACTTACGAGACGGAAAAGGATGGGAAGCTGCCTTTTCTAGATGTAACAGTCATGGAAAAGGGCGGAGGTTTCCACACTGCAGTCTACACAAAGGAAACAAACATAGGAATGTGCCTAAATGCCAACAGCGACTGCCCTGACAGGTAAAAGAGGAGTGTTGTTAACGCATACGTCGGCCGTGCTCTCAGCCACAGCTCAGAATGGAAGCAAGTCGACGAAGAACTCTGTAGGGTAAGGCAGGTTCTAGTCAATAACGGCTTCTCCAATGGTTTCATCGAAGACATCATAAGAAGGAAAGTGAAAAGCCATGCAACCTCCGAAGAGACAACTAACACAACACCTATACCCCCTATTAGACTATTTTACAGGAACTTCTTTTCCACAGCTCATAAAACAGAGGAAAGGGTCCTGAAAGATATTGTTAATAGAAACGTTATCCCTACAGACAAAAATCAGAGGATACAACTGACGATTTACTATAAAACCAGAAAAACGGCCAGCCTACTCATGAGAAACTCTCCAGACACGAAACAGAACGCTTTAAAAGAGACTAACGTCGTCTATGCCTTCAAATGCCCACTTGGGGACTGTAAGCTCCAAAAAACCCAGTATATAGGCAAGACAACAACATCTCTTTCTAGGCGTTTAACGATGCATAAACAACAGGGCTCCATTAAGGAACATATAATCTCTTCCCATAACCAAACCATCGCCAGAGAAATCCTAGTAAACAACACAGAAATCATCGATAGATACAGCGATAGCAGGCGGCTCGACGTTTGCGAGGCACTACACATCAAGAAGTCAACACCAGCAATCAACAGCCAATTATTGCACAACTATATTCTACCCACCTCAAGACTCCGCTCCAATATAGAAGCATCAAGAAATATGGACCAATAGGCTTTCTACAAACACTTCTATTCAATATCCATTGTTTCGTGTTCTGTCTTGTGTTGATACTTTTAATACCCTATTAATATCCTCTAATGCCACATCATCCTTCCCACCTTACTCAAATGTAATGCCACATCACCCTTCCCACCTCACTCAAATGTAGATATAAAATCATGGGAAACGCAAGTTCTAATCAGTTGTGTATTTGTGAAGTCTTTGAAAATGTAATAAGTTTTACGAAACGCGCCCGTGTCGCGTCAGACTAGAAATAAAAATGAATTTTGGAGAAGTGATTTTTGATTTACCTCCAACAGTGAAGCATAATGTACGAAAGATTGAGAAAATTCGTGTTAGAATTATTAATCTTACTTTTTCGGTCATATTTAATAATATATATATATATATATATATATATATATATATATATATATATATATATATATATATATATGTCGTACCTAGTAGCCAGAACGCACTTCTCAGCCTACTATGCAAGGCCCGATTTGCCTAGTAAGCCAAGTTTTCCTGAATTAATATATTTTCTCTAATTTTTTTCTCATGAAATGATAAAGCTGCCCATTTCATTATGTATGAGGTCAATTTTTTTTTATTGGAGTTAAAATTAACGTAGATATATGACCGAACCTAACCAACCCTACCTAACCTAACCTAACCTATCTTAATAGGTTAGGTTAGGTTAGGTAGCCGAAAACGTTAGGTTAGGTTAGGTTAGGTAGGTTAGGTAGTCGAAAAACAATTAATTCATGAAAACTTGGCTTATTAATCAAATCGGGCCTTGCATAGTAGGCTGAGAAGTGTGTTCTGGCTACTAGGTACGACATATATATATATATATATATATATATATATATATATATATATATATATGTATATATATATATATATATATATATATATATATATATATATATATATATATATATATATATATATATGTCGTACCTAGTAGCCAGAACGCACTTCTCAGCCTACTATGCATGGCCTGATTTGCCTAATAAGCCAAGTTTTCATGAATTAATGTTTTTTCGACTACCTAACCTACCTAACCTAACCTAACCTAACTTTTTCTGCTACCTAACCGAACCTAACCTATGAAGATAGGTTAGGTCAGGTTAGGTAGGGTTGGTTAGGTTTGGTCATATATCTACGTTTATTTTAACTCCAATAAAAAAAAATTGACCTCATACATAATGAAATGGGTAGCTTTATCATTTCATAAGAAAAAAATTAGAGAAAATATATTAATTCAAGAAAACTTGGCTTATTAGGCAAATCAGGCCTTGCATAGTAGGCTGAAAAGTGCATTCTGGCTACTAGGTACGACATATATATATATATATATATATATATATATGTCGTACCTAGTAGCCAGAACGCACTTCTCAGCCAACTATGCAAGGCCCGATTTGCCAAATAAGCCAAGTTTTCCTGAATTAATATATTTTCTCTAATTTTTTTCTTATGAAATGATAAAGCTACCCATTTCATTATGTATGAGGTCAATTTTATTTTATTGGAGTTAAAATTAACGTAGATATATGACCGAACCTAACCAACCCTACCTAACCTAACCTAACCTATCTTTATAGGTTAGGTTTGGTTAGGTAGCCGAAAAAGTTAGGTTAGGTTAGGTTAGGTAGGTTAGGTAGTCGAAAAACAATTCATTCATGAAAACTTGGCTTATTAGGCAAATCAGGCCTTGCATAGTAGGCTGAGAAGTGCGTTCTGGCTACTAGGTACGACATATATATATATATATATATATATATATATATATATATATATATATATATATATATATATATATATATATATATATATATATATATATATATATATATATGTCGTACCTAATAGAACACACTTCTCGGGCCTACTATGCAAGGCCCGTTTTGCCTAATAGGCCGAGGGATTTTCTATATTTTCCATAAATTGTTTCCAAATGGTTTATTTGAAATATTATTATTACATTATATTAAAAACATAAATTATTGACTTAGTTATGTTAGTTTAGGTTAGGTTAAGATAGGTTAAGTTAGGTAGGGTTGATTAGCTTTGGTCATATTTCTACATTAGTTTTAACGCAAATTGAAAAATATTCACTCATATATAGTGAAATGGATAGATTTATCATTTCACAAAAAAAATAAAAATATAAAAAATCATGAAAACTTGGCTTATTAGGCAAATCGGGTCTTGCATAGTAGGCCGAGTATTGCGTTCTGGCTACTAGGTACAACATATATATATATATATATATATATATATATATATATATATATATATATATATATATATATATATATATATATATATATATATATATATATATATATATTATATATATGTATATATATATATATATATATTTATATATACATAATATATGTTTTTTCTTGAACCCACTTAGGCAGGGTAACAGACCACCAGTTGAAAATATTTAAGTAGTAGTTTTTGATGAGAACATAATTATTAATTTATTTAAGTGATTCTTTGAAAGCCATGCATCCGTTTAGTAAACATCTCAATGTAGTTCAACTATTATATAAATCGCGAATCATACCTCTTACTGAAGACAGTTACCAGGGGGTTGCCTCTTGGGCCCAGCATACAAAACATCAGTGGCAAGAACTCCTCTCTTGCTGTGTAGAAGTCACACTGGCCTGCAGATACACAATATTTTGACGACTATGTGAACTTTTAGTAGGGTGATGACCTTAATAAACTGATCTTTCCATGAATCGGAACTTAAAATGAGAACTTGCCAATTGTTCATATATATTTTATGCCACACTGAAGCTTTCTGTTCCTTTCCTAGCATCTAATATCCATTATTTTATGCCTAATATTTGGAACGTTTTCTATATCATAAGCTTTGTATTTAATGCCCTGACTCTCATAATACCATCAGAAGCTCTGTTTATATAGCTAATAGTTTTCTCAATTGCTTAGATTAGTTAAATTTAACCATCGAATTGTAAGTTGATTCCCATGTGTGAGTATTTGTTTTCTTTTATTACTACCAAGTAATACACAATTATCGCAGGCAAAACAATTAAAATATCCTATGTATCACAGTCACATGCTGACTACACTCAACGAATTACTCTACAGCCACATCAGGAGGAAAACAGCAGTGAAGGAACAAGTGATGAAACTGAGAAAAGGAGAGAGCAGATACATAAAGAATGATAAGGAGGTGTGTGAAGAACTCAACAAGAGATTCCAGGAGGTCTTCACAGTAGAACACGGAGAAGTCCCTGCATTGAAATAGGAGGCAAACCAAACAACCTTGAAGGAATTTGACCTCAACGGAGATGCGGTCAAAAAGAATCTGGTGGAGCTGAATGTGACAAAGATTGTTGGGCCTGACAGAATCTCACCATGGGTATTAAAAGAAGGTGCAGAGGCACTGAGTGTGTCACTCTCTATGGTGTATAACAGGTTACTGGAAACAGAAGACTTACCGGAAAGCTGAAAGACAGCTAATGTAGTCCCAATATACAAAAAGGGTGAAAGGCAAGACGCACTGAACTACAGGCCAGTTTCCCTAACTTTTATACCATGCAAGATGATGGAGAAGATCGTGAGGAAAAGACTCGTAGAGCATCTGGAGTGAAATAGCTTTGTAACACACCACCAGCATGAGTTCAGAGATGGTAAATCGTGCCTCTCAGGTTTAATAGAATTCTGTGACCAAGCAACACAAATTAGGCAAGAAAGGCAAGGGTAACAGACTGCATTTTCCTGGACTGTCAGAGAGCCCTTGATAGTTGAGCAACAGGCAGGAGTAAAAGGTAAGATGCTCCAGTGGGTAAGGGAATATCTAAGCAACAGGAAACAGAGAGTAACTGTGAGGGCGGAGACATCAGAGTGGCGAGATTTCACCAACGGTGTTCCACAGGGCTCTATACTTGGACTCATTCCACTCAATGTTTACTTATGATGCAAAAATTATGAGTAGAATCAAAACATATGAAGATTGACAAAAACTACAGGACGACCCGGGCAAACTGGTATTCACCTGGTTGAATAATCTAGAAAATGGCTCCCACAGTTCAACTCCGGGAAGTGTAAAGTAATGAAATTAGGCGAAGGAAATAGAAGGCTGAACACAATGTACCATGTGTGAGGTGATATCTATTATATTTTGGGTTGGTGGTGTTGTTGTTGTTGTTGTTGATCCTTCTTTACGGACAACCCAACCCACGACTTGGCAGAGTGCTTATACTTTACCAGATCACACTGGGCACTTCTGGCTCTTGGAGAGGGGCTCAACGTCACACGTTTAGGGGATGCGGCTCCAACACTTAGCCTCGTTGTCACGTGCACACACCCACTCGAGCCGCTGTGACCCCCCACTCTCTCCTTATGTGAGATGATCTCCTCAATCCCCTTTGACTTATCAGTTTTCCGTCCTACCCTGTCCACAGTGGTGGTTCTTGGTTCTTTCTCTCTCTCTCTCCTTCTTTATTACTTCCTGGGAAGCCTCACTAGGACAAGGGCAAACACCAGCAAATTTGATTACATTTACTGGACCAAGCACATGCACAATACATACACACATATAATAATAATAATAATGAATCCTACACTCTATACTATTTCAGTCAGGTTGCACTCCAACACCATCAGAACTCTATCATCTGCTTATCAAGTGGTATCCTATCTCTTGATTCACCACCTAATACTACCAACCTCCTCAAGTAGGTCAAGTCTTATAACACAATGTTGCACTATCAGCAAGAGAATATTTATCTGTAAACATGTGCAAAGAAAATCAGCGTATGAATACAATAACATAAATGTTAGTATAAATGTTCCTTGATATACAACAATGATCAATCGATCCCCTATCAGTCCTAGAACACATACGTCTGTAGGTAATCCAGCCTACGACTGTAACTCAATACTTCAGTATAAACACTCCTCGGCACAAGAATGTCAAACAATCGCTCACATTTCACTGCGTCTTGCACGCTAATGACAACCAAACACACTATCACCTCCCTACAAGTAATCATTTAGAACTTCCCTTCCACATCTGGAAGTTCATCTGATCTCCACATTAGGGTCCTCTACAGCTCTCCTGGTTGCTACACCATGAAGTTTCCTCGAGCAACTATGGTGCTTCACCACTTCTACAGAAGCACGTGATACTCCTCTTCACTGCTTCTCCTCACAGCTCGAGGTCCTCTCCTTCACTCCCTTGGAGTCTCATCAACTACTCCCTCTGTGCTGGCTTCGAAGTTCTCAGCAACTTCTTCCCCAAAGACAAACCTGCAACCCATTGACACTCTAATAAAAACGTTTCCCCTTAAACAAATAAACAAAAATAACCACACAATATGTTTGCCTCCAACATCTATCTGCTCTCTACATACTGTGAGAGTGGACTCCCCCGTTTGGGCTGGTCCATACTTCGCCTTGCCCGGCGGGCGGCTCCTCCGCCGCCAGTCAGTTGGCTTCAGGCGGTCGATGGGAGAGGACGCGCTGCTCGTCCCTCCAGCTGTCTCTCTCATCTCCGTCCTCTTATTTAGGCTTCCTGCTTTACCAAAACAGGTCTAACTTATTAATAAACATACGCTACTGTCGCTGGGCACACGGCCAACTACAAGTAATCACTATAGACTGGCTTAAATCGTGCTTACCACAGGTTGTCTTTTCGAGGGCGCTCTTCCCTCTGACGAAGTCTGATTAGAGTGCTCCCACGGCCCACGAAAATGTCTCTGGGCGGCTTCACAAAGTCTCCTTGCAGTCCAGGACTTGAGACCTCAACGTTCCCAGCTCGATTCCACAGCTGGAACGTCTGCACACTTCTTTTCTTGGAGATATATCAATAGGAGTTCCTCTCTGACAGGAGCTCACACAGCGCAGCTTCCCCTTGCGATGTCTGGTACTCAAGTGACTTAAGCACCTCTCTAAGCGAGCCTCACACCTCCAGCAAATTATCCACATCTCCTAACCAGTCCTTTGTCTATTTTCTTATTCACTGCCCATAATCTCAAATTGTTTATCAAATCCAACCAGCTATTTCACATCTGTATCTTCACCTCTATATTTCCTAGACCTTCTAGTCAGGTCAGGTTTGATAGAATAATTCTCAAAGGGGAGACTCGTTTTTCGGCTGCCTGGGATCATAACACTCCCTACCCATTGTTTTTGAAAATTATTCTAGTGGCTAGGCTTCGAGATAACGCATCAGTCACTACATTGTCTCGCCCTCTTATGTGCGTTATCACCAGGTCATACTCTTGGAGCAATAAAAACCATCTGGTTAACCTCTGGTTTGCATGCTTCATTTTCCTCATGAAAACTGGGGGATTATGGTCTGTATACACCATCACTGGGTGTCCTCCCCTACTCACATACACTTCAAAATGTTTCAATGCCATCACCAGGGCCAAAGTCTCTTTCTCGACCGTACTGTACGACCTCTGGTGCTTAACGAACTTCTTCGAGAAGAAGGACATGGGGCGGTGAATTCCATCATTCTGCTGCGTCAGTATAGCTCCAGCCCCTATATCACTGGCATCTACAAATAATGTAAACGGGGCTCCAAAATCTGGCGACACTAGTACAGGCGCCTCTGTCAACAGTCTTTTGGTCTTTTCAAACGCTTCTTGGGCTGTTCCATTCCACTCCCACTTCTTGCTCTTTGATAGCAAACTCGTCATAGTAGCGGCTATGGTGGAGAAATTTTCGCAGAACTTCCGGTAATATCCAATCATATCGAGGTATCTCAACAATTCTTTCTTACTCCTGGGCACCGGGAAATTGTCAATGGCCTCCACCTTTGTTCTTACCGGAGCAACCTCGCCTTGACCTACTATATATCCAAGGTACTCCAGGTACTCTCCCGAACTTGCTTTTTGCTAAGTTGATCATCATGTTGGCCTTCTCCAATCGATCGAACAAATCTAAAAGTCGATCCACGTGATCCTTCCAGGAATCAGCGAACACTACAATATCATCGATGTACACTTCACATCCGGTCATGCCTTTAATTTGCAATATCTGGCTCACAACTCGCCGGAAACATGATCTTCTCACAAACGATCTGACTTCTCTGGCACCTCTTGGCTAGGCTGTCTTCCTTGGACGCCTGCACTCCATCGGTCCACTCTACTTATTGTTTCCACCCTCCGATTCCTCTTCTTCTTCTCTTCACGTCCAGAGTCAGACATCTACTGTCTGTACCTCCTCTGTCGTCTTCACATTTCCATCTACTGCTATTATACTTCCGTCTCCTGTCGTCATACTTCACTCCCTTGTCTTCACCGACGATCCTCCCTTTCGCTCTTCATTTATTCGAGACCTCATCCTGTTTGATTTCTATCGAGTCCTCGGCTTTCTTCTATTCCTCCATGCTTGTATCATCATCCTCTTCCCACACTTCTCACCTCTATACAACTCCATTTTTTCTCCTTCAACTCTTCTTCGTTCCCTAAAAGTTTCTTCGAGCACTGTACTACACCCAACAGCACTCCATCTTACATGTCGCTTTACCTCTCCTAGAGTGCTCGTAAGCATCTCTCCACACATACTGTCTCTTCTCCTTTCATTTTCTCGGCTATTACTCTTCTTCACTATCTCTCCTCCACGTTTTCTGTGAAACATGTCAACTCTTGACATCTCCTTCCTGAAGGTCCTGGCTGGACCTTCATCAAACAGCCACGCTATATCTACGTCGATATCTTCTACCTGTTGAATCGATACTGTCTCACCTTCTCCAGCGTCTTCCTCGTCGGCCACCTCTGCCTTCATCACTACCGAGACAGGGTACTCAATGGCTTGGTGGTCTCCCGACTCATCTCCTCGGATGTCAGTCAGGTTCACACTCTCAGGTGTCCCACCTGTGCCGTGGCCTTCTGGGCACTCCTCTGACCCGGTCTCCGCTATGACTTCTGGTAACACCTTTGTCCCGCACACGTCATTACCCAGGATCACTTGGACTCCTGGAACAGGTATGTCGGGGCATACTCCTAACATCACTTCTGTCGACACATATTCCGACCTTAGCTGGACAGTTCAAACGGGCATGTCACTCTCAGACAATAACCCATATACTTTCATCTTCCTCCTGCCAGCTAACCGTCTATCACTCCCAATCAGGCTTCTCGTAATCAAGCTCTGATTAGCTCCGGTATCTCTTAAGATACCAACTTCTACCTCAGGTTGGCCTCCTATACTGATCCAACCTTTACTCATGAACGGCCTATACCACTCGTTCACTAAGTTCACTTTCTGTGGTTTGTCTTGGAACACATTAGTATATTTACTTCGGGGGTCACACATGGCCAGGGTCACAACTCTTTTGCCCTGCCGACAATCTCGCATCACGTGACCTAACCTGTTACATTGGTAACATCTCATCTGGGAAAAGTCTCTTCTATATGTACCAGAGTGGCTCTGACTTTGTCCACTCACACGAGAGTTCCTCGGGCCAGGCACACTACCTGCACTCTGTGGGGCTTTACTGGACTCTTGATTTCCTTGATCACGATTAGCTTCTCGTTTAGCTCCTCCATCCTCACTTTCAGACGAAGTGCGCGACCTACTCTTCTGAGTTTTAGGGTACTTAGTGTATCTGCCCATTTATCAAAATTCTTCTCACCCCAGACTCCTCTGGGTCTTTTATAATTTCTTCCTCCCCAGACTCCACTGGGTCTGCCATTGCTGCGTCTCACCTCATTCTTCACTCTGTTCTCCCTCAAGCTCTTGTATGCTTCCGTAATCATATCCACCCTATCTGCAGCATCTTTCACCTCCTTTACCCCCGCTTCTTGGATCTTGAACTTTGTTTCGGGATGCATCATTTCTAAGAACTTTTCCATGACCATCAATTGCTTCAGGTCAGCGTAAGATCCAATTCCGGCAGCCTCAATCCACTTCTGGAATCGTCTTTCCAGATCCCTTGCTGTCTCAGCAAACTTACACGCTCCAACCTTCACCATCTCTCTGAAACGCTTCCTATAAGCTTCTGGGGCTAGCTGAAACGAGCGCAAAATGCTGCTCTTCACTGTGGCATAATCCTGGCACTCTTCCAGTGACAATTGGGTGTATGCCTCCCTGGCTGCACCGGTCAATCTTAACTGGACCAGCTGGGCCCATTCCTCCTGTGGCCACTCCTTGATGCTGGCTACCTTTTCAAAGTGCTCAAAAAAGCTCTCTGCCTCTTCGGGAACAAACAATGGAATGTCCTTCTTCCTAACCCTAACATTTGGTAAGTGTGATACCTGGGTGTTGCTCTCTGGCAACCCATGTTCAATCCTTTGTTCAGCCAAGGTTCTATTCGCTTCTATCTGCATTTGTTTTGTTCTCTCTTTTTCTTATTCAACCTGGGCTTTTTATTTTTCGGCCTGGGCTTTTTCTTTCTCCACCTCTAGTTTTGCTTTCTCTTTTTCTACCTCCGGTCTGGTTTTCAATCTTTTTCTACTTCCAACCTGGTTTTCTCTTTTTCCTTCTCGGCTTCATTTTTCATCTGGAGTTCTAATTTCATCTTTTCAGCTAGAACTGTCTCTCCTCACGCTGCATCTGGAGCTCTAACTGGAACCTTTCCAGACTCCTGTTCCTGCTACTGCGGCTACTCTTGCTGATCCTACTCGATCCCTGGGATCTCACTTCATCCTGCCCATCATCCTCCTTTCCACTTTCAGCCTCTTTTTGGGCTCCTTGTTCTGCCGCTTCACTTTTGGCTCTCAATTACCTCAGGATCTCATCCTTCATCCCAGCTACTTTAGATGCTTTCAACCTAATGCCACATTTTTCTGCTATTTGTTTTAATTGATCCCTCTTGCAACCTTCCAAGTCCTCAGGCTTGTCTGATTCCACAAATGCTTGCACTTTATCCATCTTGTCCTGTGAGTCTTCCGAAGAGAGAGAAAATACACCTGCGGTCACACAGTGTATTTGTTTCAACAAGGGGTGTACAAATCCACCCTTGGACAGGGTGTGGGTGTGACAGTTCACTCTCCCGGACAGGGCCCCCAATTAATTATATTGTGTGTTGGTGGTGTTGTTGCTGTTGTTGCTCCTTCTTTACGGACAGCCCAACCCACGACTTGGTAGAGTGCTTATACTTTACCAGATCACACTGGGCACTTCTGGCTCTTGGAGAGGGGCTCAACGTCACACGTTTAGGGGATACGGCTCCAATACTTAGCCTCATTGTCATGTGCACACACCCACTCGAGCCGCTGTGATTCCCCACTCTCTCCTTATGTGAGATGATCTCAATCCCCTTTGACTTATCAGTTTTCTATCCTACCCTGTCCACAGCAGTGGTTCTTGGTTCTTTCTCTCTCTCTCTCTCTCTCTCTCTCCTTCTTTACTACTTCCTGGGAAGCCTCACTAGGACAAGGGCAAACACCAGCAAATTTGATTACATTTACTGGACCAAGCACATGCGCAACACACATACACATATAATAATAATAATAATGAATCCTACACTCTATACTATTTCATTCAGGTTGCACACCAACACCATCAGAACTCTATCATCTGCTTATCAAGTGGTATCTTATCTCCTGATTCACCACCTAATACTACCAACCTCCTCAAGTAGGTCAAGTCTTATAACACAATGTTGCACTATCAGCAAGAGAATATATATCTGTAAACATGTGCAAAGAAAATCAGCGTATGAATACAATAACATAAATGTTAGTATAAATGTTCCTTGATATACAACAATGATCAATCGATCCCCTATCAGTCCTAGAACACATACGTCTGTAGGTAATCCAGCCTACGACTGTAACTCTATACTTCAGTATAAACACTCCTCGGCACAAGAATGGCAAACAATCGCTCACCTTTCACTGCGTCTTGCACGCTAATGACAACCAAACACTCTATCACCTCCCTACAAGTAATCATTTAGAACTTCCCTTCCACATCTGGAAGTTCATCTGATCTCTTCAGGTTCTTCCGGGTTTAACTACCAGGATTCTCTGCAGCTCCTCCAGGCTGCTACACCATGAAGTTTTCCTTGAGAAACTATGGTGCTTCACCACTTCTACTAGCGTCCTCCATAGCTCTCCTGGCTGCTACACCATGAAGTTTCCTCGAGCAACTATGGTGCTTCACCACTTCTACAGAAGCACGTGACACTCCTCTTCACTGCTTCTCCTCACAGCTCGAGGTCCTCTCCTCCACTACCTTGGAGTCTCATCAACTACTCCCTCTGTGCTGGCTTCGAAGTTCTCAGCAACTTCTTCCCCAAAGACAAACCTGCAACCCATTGACACCAATAAAAACGTTTCCCCTTAAGCATATAAACAAAAATAACCACACAATATGTTTGCCTCCAACATCTATCTGCTCTCTACATACTGTGAGAGTGGACTCCCCTGTTTGGGCTGGTCCATGCTTCGCCTTGCCAGGCGGGCGGCTCCTCAATTCTGGGAGGGTCCTCCCCCACCAGTCAGTTGGCTTCAGGCGGTCGACGGGAGAGAACGCGCTGCTCGTCCCTCCAACTGTCTCTCTCATCTCCGTCCTCTTATTTATGCTTCCTGCTTTACCAAAACAGGTCTAACCTATTAATAAACATAAGCTACTGTCGCTGGGCACACGACCAACTACAAGTAATCACTATAGACTGGCTTAAATCGTGCTTACCACAGATTGTCTAGTCGAGGGCGCTCTCCCCTCTGACGAAGTCTTATTAGGGCGTTACCACGGCTCACGAAAATGTCTCTCATCTGCTTCACAAACTCTCCTTGCCGTCCAGGACTTGAGATCTCAACGTTCCCAGCTCGATTCCACAGCTGGAACGTCTGCACACTTCACTCACACAGCGCAGCTTCCCCTCGCGATGTCTGGTACTCAAGTGACTTAAGCTCCTCTCTAAGCGAGCCTCACACCTCCAGCAAATTATCCACATCTCCTAACCAGTCATTTATCTATTTTCTTATTCACTGCCCATAATCTCAAATTGTTTATCAAATCCAACCAGCTATTTTACATCTGTATCTTCACCTCTATATTTCCTAGACCTTCTAGTCAGGTCAGGCTTGATAGAATAATTCTCAAAGGGGATACTCGTTTTTCGGCTGCCTGGGATCATAACATATCCTGCAAGAGTCAACTAGAGAGAAAGATCTGGGGGGTTGATATAACACCGAACCTGTCCCCAGAGGCCCACATCAAAAGGATATCATCAGCGGCATATGATAAATTGGCCAACAACCAATTAAAGTTCTTGCCTTTATAAAGGCAAGAACTGCCTTTATAATGTCCAACATAACAGACCAATTACACTGGATTAATCTTCGTATGTAGATAGGAGCTGCCTCGTATGGGCCAATAAGCCTTCTGAAGTTACCTCCATTCTTATCTTTCACCGATTGATTGATAAAGATTAAGCCACCCAAGAGGTGGCACGGGCATGAATAGCCCGTAAGTGGTACATTTTTTTTTTTTTTAATATTCTGAGGTTGCATTTAACCATCAAGCTGTTATCGCGGGGGAGGATACTGCTTCACAGTCTTTATGAGGGTGTCCAGCTGCTGGACACCTTTGTTGACCAGGAGAGTGGCTGTGTTGATGGCTTCAGGGTAGCCACTGCATGATTCAGGAACTCTTAAAGCTCTTCTAAGGTCATTGGTTGCTTCACATTCCAGAAGATAGTGAAGTAATGGCTTTTCTGTGACAGTTTGGCAGAAGATGCACTCTCTCTGTCGGGGTTCACCAATCTCCCAGTTGCATCTGTAACCTAGACGTAATCTATATAGCCTAACTGCTATTTCCCTGTGGATTCCTTTTAGGATATTTAACCTTTCTAATTTGGTTGCCTGAAGATACCATGTTGCAGATGGCAAACCTTCAGCTATTCTCTGGTGCAGGTAGGCTTTGTTGAGATGTGAGAGTTTTTTGGTGATGATGTTTTTTATGTTCTCTAGGCTGGGTTGAATTGTTTTATGTATCACTGGATGACGAGTTGCCAATTTAGCAATTTCATCAGCTTTTTCATTTAATGGGATTCCAATATGGGATGGGATCCAGTTTAAAGTTATGTTGAGCCCTTTGCCTTTAGCGACTGCTCCAAGATACAAAATGGTGGTAATTATTTCCACATTATCTTTCTACTGTTTTTGTCCTAGTATTTGAAGTGCAGCTTTTGAGTCTGTGTGTATGATTGCATTTTGAGTGTTTTGTGCAATCACATATGCGAATGCCTGTTGTATGGCAAACAGCTCAGTTTGGGTTGATGATATTAGTCCTCCCAGTCTCCAATATGCCTGAACGCTGGTCGTGCAAAGAGCAGCGCCAGCACTCTCATTTTCTGTGTCCACCGATCCGTCTGTGAAGATGTGGGTGGCTCCTGCTACTGCTATGCTATACATTTGCTCTTCTATTATGCGCCTTAGGATTGTCGGATCATAGGCAGCCTTTTTCATTGGGAGACTTTCTATTACTATTTTGAAAGTAGGCTCTTCCCACGGCGCGGAAGGAGTGTAATTTGGGTGTGGATGATCACCCTCTCTATCAAGAATCATGTTTTTTAAATGTAGTCTGTTTAGGACTTTTCCTGCTCTTGCAACCCAAGAGTTTCCATTGTTTTGGCCTAGTCCAACCACCAAAGCCTGCCGTACTGGGATTGGATCAGAAGAAATAATTATCTTACTGATAATTGTAGCTGTCCTTTGTGATATTCTTTCTTGTAGAGAGGGCAAACCCGTCTCCATTTCCCGTCTCCAAACCCGTTTCCAATTTTGCGCCTTGCACCCAAATCTGCATCAGTAAAGAGGCAAAACAGATTGGGATCAAACTCAACCTCTCAAAGTCAAAGGCAATGCCCATAAAAATAGCGAAGCCCAACATCCAACTCACAGTACAGGGTCAACCAATAGAATGGGTCGACACCTATCAGTATCTAGGAATCATCCTGGACACACACATGAATTTTAATGCTGAGGTCACATACTTGAGAGAGCGAACTGCGGTCCGGACGGCAATCCTCAGGTCGCTAACCTCCCTTTCTGGAGGAGCCAATCTGCAAGTCCTTCGCACATACTATGTACAGGCAGTCAGATCAGTGATCGATTATGCCGCACCTGCACTCACAAATCTATCACACCAACAGTGGAAAAAGCTTGAAGTTGCCCAAAACAATGCTATGAGAGCTGCACTGGGAGCCCCCTATGTTTCACCCCACATTTATCCCTTATGTATCCCCCCATGTTTTCACCTTTATTGTCTTATCACCTGACCCAGTGCGGGAATAAAATCAACCAGCATTGTAAGATATCTTGTACCACTTACGGGCTATTCATGCCCGTGCCACCTCTTGGGTGGCTTAATCTTCATCATCATCATCATCTAAGATCTCTTCACTTGAGAATGAGCCATGGAGGTTCGAAACGTTGTGCAAATTGTATAAATAAGTGTAATACATTCTATATTAAATCACTTCTTTTCTTCACCTTAAAAGTACGAAAATGAGTTTTGGAGAACTCCTATTTCAACTAAGCCCTGATGCTAAGAAAATAGTTAGAGGGATAGAAGCCCTAAACCAGAAAATAATAAATACAGAATATGCGGTCATATTCAATGAAACATGTTTGAAAGAAAACCTGCTGCCAGTATACACCAATATAAACCCACATGACCCAGCAGTCCGCAATACAGAGTTTACCTATAGGTATAGGCAAGAGCTCATTCGGCATCAACTAAACAAGAAGAAGGAAGCTTCTTCCTTCTTCCTTCAAGAAGAAGGAAGCTTCGAAATTCTTCTGGACGATATCCATAAGCTAGAAGACAACAAAAAAGTCATCACCATTGACACACTTCAGGCTGAACTACTAGCAGAAGCAAGGAAAAAACTAGGAACATATTCATTTACAATCTTAACCCCACGACTCAAAGAAGCAGCAAAACAACTAAAAAATCTGAAAGACGTAACAATAAGAAAAGCCGACAAGACAGCAGCATATGTACTGATTCCTACCCAAGAATACATGAACAAAATTAGCGACATCCTTAGTGATGACACCAAATTTCAACAAATCACGAGGAACCCCGTGGAAGACCTTAAGCGGAAAGTAAACAAAACAATTACAGCAATCAACGCAAAGAAAGGTAGTGTGCATTTCAATAAACTTCAAGGCGACTATGGCTTAGGATATGCCTACGGCAATGTTAAGACACATAAACCAGGTAACCCACTACGCCCTATAATCAGCCAAATACCAACTCCAACTTATCACCTGGCAAAAAAAATCAATGAACTCCTAACTCCATACACTCCAAGTAAGTTTAGTCTACAATCATCAGCAGATTTCCTAGAATTGATCAAATCTACCCAGCCCGATGGAATCATCGCTTCCCTGGACGTTGAATCCCTATTTACCAACGTCCCAGTCGACACAACCATAGGAATGATACTGGACAGAGTATACAGAGACGAGAGCACCCCCAAATTAGACATACCTGAGCCACACTTGAAGAGTCTTCTCGAAGCATGTACAAAGGAAGCCCCTTTCATCAGTCCACAAGGAGACATGTATTTACAAATAGACGGAGTAGCAATGGGCTCCCCCTTAGGAGTTTTATTTGCTAATTTTTATATGGGAACCATCGAAGACAGAGTCTTCAGCAGCAGACAAAAACCAACTGTATATTGCCGTTATGTAGATGACATATTCGTAATAGTAAAAGACTCAGATGAACTAATTGACCTAATAAAACATCTAGAGAGAGAGTCAGTACTCCGATTTACACATGAAAATAGTGAAAATAACAGTCTGCCATTCTTGGATGTACTAATAACAAAAACAGGAAAATCTTTAAGCACCAACGTATATACCAAGCCCACCAACATAGGATTATGCGTGAACGGTAGAAGTGAGTGCCCCCCAAAGATACAAAGCCAGTGTTCTCAATGCTTATATTCGTCGAGCGCTTACCCACTGCTCTGAATGGAGCAACGTGAGTAGAGAGTTTGAAAGAGTAACTCAGGTATTGGTGAACAACGGATGTACCAACGCGGAAATAAACGCTGCTATAAGAAGACACTTGGACCGTTGGTATAATCCAGAACCTAGAACAGAAACCATAATACCTCCAATAAAATTATATTAGAAATCAACCATGCACAGTGAACATATAAGAGAGGAAAGAATAATGAAAGAAATAAATCGTAAAGGAGTAAAAAGCACTACTCCTAAAAAAAACATAAACCTGATAATAGGTTTATTAAAACCTATTATCAAATAAAAACCTAAAAAATAAAAACAAAAACCTAAAAACAAAACATAAACCTGATAAAACGCCATACAACCAGAGGTTGTATGGCGTTTCACTTTCCTTCTTATGATGTCTTCCACGAAATCATTGGAGAAGCCGTTGTTGACTAGGACCTGCCTTACCCTACAGAGTTCTTCGTCGACTTGCTTCCATTCTGAGCTGTGGCTGAGGGCACGGTCGACATAAGCGTTAACAACACTCCTCTTGTACCTGTCCGGACAGTCACTGTTGGCATTCAGGCACATTCCAATGTTTGTTTCCTTAGTGTAGACTGCAGTGTGGAAAACTCCGCTCCTTTCCATGACTGTTACATCTAGAAAGGGCAGCTTCCCATCCTTCTCCATCTCGTAAGTGAAACGCAACACAGAATTCTGCTCAAATGCCTCCTTCAGCTGCTGCAGATGTCTGACACCAGGTACCTGTGTAAAAATGTTGTCAACATACCTGCAGTATATGGACGGTTTCAAGTTCATGTCGACTAAGACTTTTTGCTTGATGGTACCCATGTAGAAGTTTGCAAACAGGACACCTAGGGGAGAACCCATGGCGACCCCATCTACTTGCTTATACATGTGTCCAACCGGGCTCAAGAAGGGTGCCTCTTTAGTACAAGCTTGGAGTAGTTTCCTTCGACTGTTTTCTGGTATGTCAAGAGGAGTACAGGCCGGATCACGGTACACTCTGTCGGCTATCATCCCGATTGTTTCATCCACAGGTACGTTGGTAAACAGAGATTCTACGTCCAACGAGGCTCTTATCCCTGTGGCCCGTGTTCGCCGCAGCAAGTCAACAAATTCCTTTGGAGACTTTAGGCTGAAGGCGCAAGGGACATAAGGAGTCAGCAAGCCGTTGAGTCGTTTCGCCAGTCTGCACGTGGGTGTGGGTATCTGGCTGATGATTGGCCGAAGTGGGTTTCCAGGCTTGTGTGTCTTGACATTTCCATACGCATATCCAGGTTTATATTCCCCAATAATCTTTGGCAGGTGGAGTCCAGACTTCTTGGCGTTCACAGTTTCGATCAATTTGTTGACCTTTGCTTTCAGTTCGGCTGTAGTGTCCTTCGTTACCCTTTGGAATTTAGTTTGGTCAGAGAGTATGAGGTTCATTTTCGCCAGATATTTGTCTTTTTTAAGAATAACGTATATTGGCGACTTGTCGCCTCTCCTGACAACTATCTCCTTGTTCTCACGAAGGCTCTTAGCGGCCGCTTCGAGCTCGGGGGACAGTATGGTGCTTCTGTAGTTGCCTCGATTCTTTCCTCCTTCCGCAATAAGTTCTACTTGTAAGGTATCTTTGGTGGTGACCTTCTTTTGTGCTTCGAGGTCGAATATGTCGTCCAACAGAATCTCCAACTCCACTTTCCGGGCCATCTCACTCGGTCTGGACATAACGTGACAGTTTATACCCAGATTTAGGAGAGTGACTTGGTCATCAGTGAGGTTGATTCCTGCAAGGTTCAGGAAGCCATCTCTTGGTCGTGGAATTGCCATAGGTCCTCCATATAACGTTGTTAGTTTCTTGATTATCCTAGGATAATCAAGAAACTTACATTGAACAACACTATATATATATAACAACACTATATATATGAACAACACCATATATATGAACAACACCATATATATATATATATGGTGTTGTTCATATATATAGTGTTGTTATATATATATAGTGTTGTTCAATGTAAGTTTCTGATAATTATTTGAGTACTTGAGTGATATATATATATATATATATATATATATATATATATATATATATATATATATATATATATATATATATATATATATATAAATATATATATATATATATATATATATATATATATATATATATATATATATATATATATATATATATATGTCGTATCTAGTAGCCAGAACGCACTTCTCAGCCTACTATGCAAGGCCCGAATTGCCTAATAAGCCAAGTTTTCCTGAATTAAAATATTTTCTCTAATTTTTGTCTTATGAAATGATAAAGCTACCCATTTCATTACGTATGAGGTCAATTTTTTTTATTGGCGTTAAAATTAACGTAGATATATGACCGAACCTAACCAACCATACCTAACCTAACCTATCTTTATAGGTTAGGTTATTTTAGGTAGCCGAAAAAGTTAGGTTAGGTAGGTTAGGTAGTTGAAAAAACATTAATTCATGAAAACTTGGCTTATTAGGGAAACGGGCCTTGCATAATAGGCTGAGAAGTGCGTTCTCACATTGTGAGATTTGCCCAATTTGCCTAATAAGCCACGATTTCATGAATTAATTGTTATTCGACTACCTAACCTACCTAACCTAACCTATTCTAACTTTTTCGGCTACCTAACCTAACCTAACCGATAAAAGTAGGTTAGGTTCAGTCATATATCTACGTTAATTTTAACTCCAATAAAAAAAAAATTGACGTCATACATAATGAAATGGGTAGCTTTATCATTTCATAAGAAAAAAAATTGAGAAAATATATTAATTCAGGAAAACTTGGCTTATTAGGCAAATCGGGCCTTGCATAGTAGGCCAAAAAGTGCATTCTGGCTACTAGGTACGATATATATATATATATATATATATATATATATATATATATATATATATATATATATATGCAAACAAGCCTGAATGGTCCCCAGGACTATATACAACTGAAAACTCACACCCCAGAAGTGACTCGAACCCATACTCCCACAACTGGTATGTACAGGGACGCCTTAATCCGCTTGACCATCACGACCGGACATAAGGAAGTGATAGCCGAGGCTATTTGAACCACTTCCCCGCCGGCACTCGGATGGTAATCTTGGGCATAGCATTTTATCAAATCACCTCATTCTTTCGGGCACACGTGAGGAACACAAATGCAAACAAGCCTGAATGGTCCCCAGGACTATATACAACTGAAAACTCACACCCCAGAAGTGACTCGAACCCATACTCCCACAACTGGTATGTACAGGGACGCCTTAATCCGCTTGACCATCACGACCGGACATAAGGAAGTGATAGCCGAGGCTATTTGAACCACTTCCCCGCCGGCACTCGGATGGTAATCTTGGGCATAGCATTTTATCAAATCACCTCATTCTTTGGGGCACACGTGAGGAACACAAATGCAAACAAGCCTGAATGGTCCCCAGGACTATATACAACTGAAAACTCACACCCCAGAAGTGACTCGAACCCATACTCCCACAACTGGTATGTACAGGGACGCCTTAATCCGCTTGACCATCACGACCGGACATAAGGAAGTGATAGCCGAGGCTATTTGAACCACTTCCCCGCCGGCACTCGGATGGTAATCTTGGGCATAGCATTTTATCAAATCACCTCATTCTTTGGGGCACACGTGAGGAACACAAATGCAAACAAGCCTGAATGGTCCCCAGGACTATATACAACTGAAAACTCACACCCCAGAAGTGACTCGAACCCATACTCCCACAACTGGTATGTAAAGAATGAGGTGATTTGATAAAATGCTATGCCCAAGATTACCATCCGAGTGCCGGCGGGGAAGTGGTTCAAATAGCCTCGGCTATCACTTCCTTATGTCCGGTCGTGATGGTCAAGCGGATTAAGGCGTCCCTGTACATACCAGTTGTGGGAGTATGGGTTCGAGTCACTTCTGGGGTGTGAGTTTTCAGTTGTATATAGTCCTGGGGACCATTCAGGCTTGTTTGCATTTGTGTTCCTCACGTGTGCCCCAAAGAATGAGGTGATTTGATAAAATGCTATGCCCAAGATTACCATCCGAGTGCCGGCGGGGAAGTGGTTCAAATAGCCTCGGCTATCACTTCCTTATGTCCGGTCGTGATGGTCAAGCGGATTAAGGCGTCCCTGTACATACCAGTTGTGGGAGTATGGGTTCGAGTCACTTCTGGGGTGTGAGTTTTCAGTTGTATATAGTCCTGGGGACCATTCAGGCTTGTTTGCATTTGTGTTCCTCACGTGTGCCCCAAAGAATGAGGTGATTTGATAAAATGCTATGCCCAAGATTACCATCCGAGTGCCGGCGGGGAAGTGGTTCAAATAGCCTCGGCTATCACTTCCTTATGTCCGGTCGTGATGGTCAAGCGGATTAAGGCGTCCCTGTACATACCAGTTGTGGGAGTATGGGTTCGAGTCACTTCTGGGGTGTGAGTTTTCAGTTGTATATAGTCCTGGGGACCATTCAGGCTTGTTTGCATTTGTGTTCCTCACGTGTGCCCCAAAGAATGAGGTGATTTGATAAAATGCTATGCCCAAGATTACCATCCGAGTGCCGGCGGGGAAGTGGTTCAAATAGCCTCGGCTATCACTTCCTTATGTCCGGTCGTGATGGTCAAGCGGATTAAGGCGTCCCTGTACATACCAGTTGTGGGAGTATGGGTTCGAGTCACTTCTGGGGTGTGAGTTTTCAGTTATATATATATATATATATACGGAGTACCACCTCTGGCTGGAAGAAGGGGGACCCATAGCCTCAAAGGAAACCACACACAACGCATTGGAGGGAATGTAGGTCCCCTCCAATACAGTTTCTGTGTGCTTTTCTCCTACCACCCCCTTCCCTTTTTTTGTTTTTCTTTTTTTTTCCTTTATTGTGTATTTAAACGTTACAAAACATACAAACCTAAAGGTTATGGATCTCTTGGAGCTCCTCCGCTTCTGGACAGGAACCGAGGACGCAGCAAGCATTTCCCCTCTGGATCGCCACACTGAGACGCTGAAACAAAAAACTGGAAGCCCTTGGGTCTCTGGTGACGTCAATGAGCTTGGAACCCAATTCCTTGAGAAATCCCAAGGCACTCTTGCCCCAGGGGCCATGCGTCTCAGACGCTATGGGAACAAAGAGGTATTGACCTTCCAGTCGCCTGTACTTGAGTGATTTAGCTGTTTCCCTGTGGATGGCCGCCCCACCTGCTTGATCAGCTCCGAAGTGTACATAGGTGTTAGCCAGGGTGGATACACATGTGTAGTCCCACACCAACTGTCTACCCTCCTTCCATGAGTATATGGTGATGCCATCAGGGCGAAGTGTGGGGAAATCCGGGTTTTGGACCCCTAGGATGCGAGGTTCTCTCTCTGCTGGGCACCTAGCTGAGACGAGGCTTCTCTTGATGATGTCATTGACCTCGTTGTGTCTTGCATGCCAGCCCTTTGTGCTTCCGCAATGCAACCCATGCAGTCCGTATTGGTCTGCTTCCACCCTGTTGCAAATACACTTGTATTCAGTGTGAATTGGGGCACCAAGGCGGAGGGCCACTGCTACACGAAGGGATTCTGGATCTAGGCGCGTGCCCATTGCTGACATGGGTACTGCCAGGAGGAAGTCTCCTGCATGGGGGGGAACGCACTGCTCTGAGGCGGGCTTTCTCCTTGTCTGATGTTGCGACGCTGAGCATGGCATCAGCTACTTTTTCCACTAGAGGGTGGTCCCAGCCGGACTGTTTGTGTTGTTTTGTTGGCTCTATAATGGTTGCTGGGGCTGCAAGAACATCCCACTGATTTGAACATTCAGTGAAAGCAGGATCGTGTATTCCTGCTGAATCTCTCAGGGTTGCAGGTAAAATATCTCTGACGAGGTCGTGCGATGCATGGGAGGAGGAAAGGAAAGCTGGGAGAGCAATTTGGGAGGCTGTGCGGACACCAAGGCCGCCGAGTCTTACAGGAAGGGTTGCTTGCACCCACTGAGAGTCGTCCAATGGCAGGTTCAGGACTTTCACCAGCATGGATTTCAGAAGGGTGTCATACACATTTAACTTAGGGCTGCTGTATATATATATATATATATATATATATATATATATATATATATATATATATATATATATATATATATATATATATATATATATATATACATATATATATATATATATATATATATATATATATATATATATATATATATATATATATATATATACATATATATATATATATATCTATATATATATATATATATATATATATATATATATATATATATATATATATATATATATATATATATATTTAGTGAAATGCACACTACCTTTCTTCGCGTTAATTGCAGAAATTGTTTTGTTTACTTTGCGTTTAAGGTCTTCCACAGGGATCCACGTGATTCGTTGAAATTTGGTGTCATCACTAAGGATGTCGCTAATTTTGTTCATGTATTCTTGGGTAGGAATCAATACATATGCTGCTGTCTTGGCTTTTCTTATTGTTACGTCTTTCAGATTTTTTAGTTGTTTTGCTGCTTCATTGAGTCGTGGGGTTAAGATTGTAGATGAATATGTTCCTCGTTGTTTGAATATGTTAAATATATGTTTAACATTGTTACGGTGCCCTCTCCTATCTCTTTCGTTTGCCGGCTTAAAGAGTCATATCAGCTCTCCATACTGATTCTCTGAGGTTCAGGGAGTCTAATGATATATGTGGCGACCAGACCGGCTGCCAGTAAAGGGAAGGAAGTTACATTATAAGTTGTAAATAAAGGGAAATTGGCGCCCTGTTATAAAATGAAAGAGTATCCCCTAATGCAGATATGACCTTTTGGAAGGGACACTAGCCGATCGCGGATTGGCCGACTTAGGTCGCGGGCGACAAATCAGGGCCCGCCATGACGTCACCGAGTGCCTCAGGCGGCGCCAACGTCAGAAGTGACTCGACCTTGGAAGCAACAGGACGCACCTCGGTCTGCTCTCCAGGATTAGAGGCTCTACAAGCCTCTTCTTGGTGGATTAGTGCTGGCTATTGCAGCCCATCGGATATATTGGAGACCCCGCGCTTCTGGGAAGCAAAAGGAACCAAGTTTATTGAGCGAAAGAGGGCCAAACTTGGAAAATATTCGGCGACGACGCAGGGCGGCGACGTTGGACGTTAAGGGTCAGAAAAGGTGTGGCGGGCAAGCCTAGCTGTAACCGGGTCACATCCACTGAGGGTCTTGGAAGGACGACACCGTGCCTAGGACAAGGAACAACGCCTTGTGGAAGGGGCGAGTGTGGGAAAAATAGTGATTAGCTCAGCGCCCATCGATGAACCAGGATTGGGGCAGCTGAATCTCAGGGATTGGAACGGCGACGACGCGAAGGCTCCACGACACCTGAGGACCTGTGGAACGTCCTGGATCGTCAAGGATCGACCCAAGGAAGCGTGGGAACCTCACACCATCGAGGGACAGGCGTCGTGAGCCAGGAATGTAAGGTAGATCATTTTCCCTCCCATTACCCCTTGAGTGAGTAGGCTAGTTAGGCCACAATATTTGCTTATGTATGTGGCAACAGGACTTTAATACTTTAGTAGTAGAGTAGGCTGCAAGACAGCTTGTGTCCAGGACTGTCAGAGAGGACAGTGTGTATGGATGGCAGGACAGTGAAGAAGAGGCGCCGACGTGGTGAAGAGGCCCTCCTGTGAGAGTGTGGGACTCCTGTCTTTCTGCCAAGTTGAAGGAGTGTTGGAGTTCGTGGAAGAAGAGGCTGACGATCTCTAGACTTATTATCTATATTTCCATATTCATGTATTACTTGTGATTGTGTGTGTGTTCATGTAATTTGCATCAGTAAATTCACACATTTTATCACTGTGTTTAAGTGTGCCTCCATTTATGATAATTCTCTATGAGCATACACGAAGGTTATCATAGTAACACCTAGGGAACACTACGTTCTCTATAGCAGTTCTTATTGCCTGGAGAGTGGTAAAGACAGCACAGACTTACATAAAAGTGTACCCTTAGCCATCCGATCAGTATCAGTGCCTGAATGGTGGCAACTATTAACGTAGTGGCTAGAGAGAGGTAAAGCCTTCCTGGGAGAGTACCCTGGGCCAATAGTCTAGTAGCAGATCTATGGGAGTAGCAATCTTCTGGCTACAAACAATATATAATACACCCACTGAACTGCATTGCTGGGGTGCAGATATAATAACCCAGCTGGCGACCTTGCTAAGAAGAAGATAGAGAAGACAGGCGGGAAAGGAGTTCCTGCAACCTTTTTTGTCTGGCAGGCAAGACTCAGGGAGGTTATGGTTATAAGGAAGCCTGAGTCTTCCTTCACTCCCCCACGGGTCTAGGCCGGAGCTGTTAACAGCAGTTTCCCCGTGTCTGACTGAAGGGCTTCCAGGGTGAATCAGTGGCACCCCTTTTGTGGTGGAAGCAAAGACCTGCGGAGGTGGGCATTGTTGGTCCTCTCTTGTGTGACCAAGGACACTCCGGTGAATCCAGGGAGTCGTAGGGGCTGAGTATTTGGGCCTTTTGAGCCCCTAGCAGCTAAGTGTTAGCAGAGCCCCGGCCCACCACCCCCCACGTGACAGAGAACTGGTGACCTCGCCAGGATTCGAACCCCGGTAGCCAAGAACTGGGAACTTCGCCAGGAAGCGAGGATCAAGCTACAGTGTGACCCAAATTTCAAGACAAGTGTTGCCAGGGTACTAATACAGTGTGGCCAGTGAATTCAGTAGTACTGTTACTCAACCGGCTAAGGGACTGAAACGGTGAAATTAGTGCCTACTAACTTGTCTGTGCTGTCATGTATGCTCAATGATATAGAGATGGAGGAGGACAAAGTAAAGAAATTTATTGACACAAGGGACGAGAGAATTTTGGAGGAGTGTACCAAGGCCCAGCTCCAACAAGTGGCAAACCACTTTGGGATCAGGTTGAGGACGACTAAGGTAGCGGAGCAAAGGATAGAGATCATGGCACAGCTCACAGCTCGAGAGGAGGCGACGGGAGAGGAGCCATCTCAAGAGGAGCCGTCCCGAGGAGAGCCGTCGCAAGGTGAACCGTCCCGACTAGAGCCACCCCAAGCGCCTACCAGTGTGGAGAGAATTCACAGTGAACATGGGAGCAGTGGAAGGTCCAGCTGTAGTAAGAGGAGCCTGCAACTGGAAATAATGAAGATGCAACTGGAAGCCCAGCTGCGACGAGAGGAGAGAGAAGCGCAAATGCAGCGAGAGGAACGTGCGGCTGAGCTGCAGCGAGAGGAGCGTGAGCGAGAGGCATGGCTGCAGCGAAAGGAGCATGAGCGAGAAGCACGGCTGCAGCGAGAGGAGCGTGAGAGAGAAGCTCGGCTGCAGCAGGAAGAAGGAGAGAGACAACTGCGACTGGAGGAGATAAAGGCAAAGAAAGAAGTCGAATTGCGTCGCGTTGAGCGTGGTCTGCCCTCACTACCTGCACGGCGAGATGACCTCAAGGTAAGGGAACGTGACTTACCTACGTTCGAACCACAAGAAGCTGAGGCGTTCTTCGAACACTTTGAACGGATAGCAACTCTGAAGGAGTGGCCAGAAGATGATTGGGCTGCTCTGGTCCAGAGCAGGTTGACTGGTGAGGCCCGGGAAGCCTATAACATGCTGGACCTAGAGGAGTGTACTAGTTACGACGCGATTAAGAATGCGGTGCTCCACTCATTCCGGGTGACTCCGGAGATATACCGGAAGCGGTTCCGAGAGTGTACGAGAGCGTCGGGAAAGACTTACGCCGAGACCCCCAGGGATATGGAACGGAAATTCCTACGATGGTTGAAGGCGGAGGAAGCGGAGTCGGCGGATGATATCAAACGACTGATAGTGATGGAGAAGTTTATGTCGGTGCTCCATCCTGAGTTGCGAGTAAGGGTTTGAGAAGCAGGTATTAAGGACCTAAAGGCTGCAGCGGACCGAGCCGACATGCTGGAGGAGGCAATACATCTCAGGAGGGAGGGGCCGCCCAGACACTCGCCTTACCCCAGGTCGGGAGGGAACTTTAGGAGTTCAGGAGGAGCGAGGACGGGTGGGGACTCTCCCAAGAGTAGTGTACCCAATGAGGTAACCCAGTTCAAGAGCTCAAGGGACGCGGGGAGGAAGCCCCAAGCTGTGAGCAGTGGACCTAGCTCGGGAGCAAGTGCTGCAGTCCCGGACACGACGACAGGGAGTCCAAGGAGGACCCAGGGGACGTCTGCATGTGGTACCGCCCGAGGGACTGGCGAGTGGCCGCCCAGGGAAGGCAGCCGATGCTTCAACTGTGGTGTGAGAGGACATTATGCCCGCGAGTGTGAGGAGCACCAAAGGAATATAGGACTAATGTTGGAAGAGGAGAGAGTGTTTGTGCACACCCCATATTATAGTGGACCCAACGTGAGTGGTTGGGAAATGAAGTTGGGTGAACATCCCTTCGTTTTCGGGGCCAACGTGAAGTTTGGAAAGTCAGACCCAGTGGAGGTTGCCGTGCTTCGAGATACGGGTGCTGACATAAGTATGGTGACCAGGAGTATTCTCCCCAAGGAATTTAAGGATTCACCTGTGGGAGTGGTGAGGATACGCAGTGTGGGGGAGGAATACAGGTTACCACTTCACGAAGTACAGCTGATTGCCGACTGCGGAGTCGAGAAAGCTATAGTAGCTGTAGCCCCTAAGTTACCCCTAGAGCATGTATAAATGGTGCTGGGTAATGACCTCGGAGGAAGCAGGATACAACCCGATTGGGCCAGGAGTGCCTATGTTTCAAGCAGCGGTACAACCCTGCCAGGTGAGGTATCGGTCGCTTCAAATAATAGTGAGGTAGCCGACTTCGCCAGGGGAAACGTCGCCAGAGACGACGACCACGAGGGCGAGAGTGCAGAGAGGTCGTCGGAGGTCGTGGAAAACCCCGACGAGGACCTCCGACTAAGCCTGATGATGCGTGTGGAGGAGTGGCGAGGAGCAGCTGTACAAACGCCTGGGGCGGTGAAGAGGCTGCAGACCGCACTCCCTCCACACAGAAACGTAAATAAAGTAAGCTCAGTGGATGAGCGAACGGCAGAGTGGAGGAGCCACGACGCAGTGCACCCTATGCCGGCCAGATGAATAGTGGTAGGTGCAAGATGAACCACCGTGGTGAGGTGAGCCACAGGGAGGTGGAAGAGCCCAACCACGAACCGAAGAAGACGTCTGCAGGGAAGAAAATCTCATGGAGGAGTGAAGATGTTCGTCGGGAACGAAGGAGCGAATGGTATAGGAAAGGCAATACGAAGAAAGCAGGGAATAGGTACACCCAGGGTAGGCGCCAGCCTAACCAGAGGGGCATTGGGCCATCGCAAAAGCCTAGTGTGGAAGAGAGGAAGCTGCTGGATGGAGTACAACGCACCTATGGGAGAAGAGGAACCGAGAAAAGAGAAGATTGGCAAAGAGGAGATCATGAGAGGAAACATGGAGTACCTGTAGGACGCAGTGAAAGTGCAAGACTATCTCGGAGTGCACGACGCGGTGGAGGCGCTGCATGCACTGAATCTTACAGTGGTAACGAGCCGTGGGAGTACACTCGTGGCACGGAGAGAGGATATCTTATAGGTGTTCAGGGAACACTCATCACACCCGTTCCTATGTGTGGTGGAGATATAATGAGGCGAGTGACTGGCAAGGGGGTACGAGCCACATCACCAACTGGAGGAGTGACACTTCAGGAACGGAGGGAGCAAGAGTATAGGTTGCCCTCTTGAGTGCTGCTCTTCCGATATGACTCTTATTTTAAGGGGAGGGGTATGTTACGGTGCCCTCTCCTATCTCTTTCGTTTGCCGGCTTAAAGAGTCATATCAGCTCTCCCTACTGATTCTCTGAGGTTCAGGGAGTCTAATGATATATGTGGCGACCAGACCGACTGCCAGTAAAGGGCAGGAAGTTACATTATAAGTTGTAAATAAAGGGAAATTGGCGCCCTGTTATAAAATGAAAGAGTATCCCCTAATGCAGATATGACCTTTTGGAAGGGACACTAGCCGATCGCGGATTGGCCGACTTAGGTCGCGGGCGACAAATCAGGGCCCGCCATGACGTCACCGAGTGCCCCGGGCGGCGCCAACGTCAGAAGTGACCCAACCTTGGAAGCGACAGGGCGCACCTCGGTCTGCTCTCCAGGATTAGAGGCTCTACAAGCCTTTCTTGGTGGATTAGTGCTGGCTATTGCAGCCCATCGGATATATTGGAGACCCCGCGCTTCTGGGAAGCAAAAGGAACCAAGTTTATTGAGCGAAAGAGGGCCAAACTTGGAAAATATTCGGCGACGACGCAGGGCGGCGACGTTGGACGTTGAGGGTCAGAAAAGGTGTGGCGGGCAAGCCTAGCTGTGACCGGGTCACATCCACTGAGGGTCTTGGAAGGACGACACCGTGCCTAGGACAAGGAGCAACGCCTTGTGGAAGGGGCGAGTGTGGGAAAAATAGTGATTAGCTCAGCGCCCATCGATGAACCAGGATTGGGGCAGCTGAATCTCAGGGATTGGAACGGCGACGACGCGAAGGCTCCACGACACATGAGGACCTGTGGAACGTCCTGGATCGTCAAGGATCGACCCAAGGAAGCGTGGGAACCTCACACCATCGAGGGACAGGCGTCGTGAGCCAGGAATGTAAGGTAGATCATTTTTTCTCCCATTACCCCTTGTGTGAGTAGGCTAGTTAGGCCACAATATTTGCTTATGTATGTGGCAACAGGACTTTAATACTTTAGTAGTAGAGTAGGCTGCAAGACAGCTTGTGTCCAGGACTGTCAGAGAGGACAGTGTGTATGGATGGCAGGACAGTGAAGAAGAGGCGCCGACGTGGTGAAGGGGCCCTCCTGTGAGAGTGTGGGACTCCTGTCTTTCTGCCCAGTTGAAGGAGTGTTGGAGGTCGTGGAAGAAGAGGCTGACGATCTCCAGACTTATTATCCATATTTCCATATTCATGTATTACTTGTAATTGTGTGTGTGTTCATGTAATTTGCATCAGTAAATTCACACATTTTATCACTGTGTTTAAGTGTGCCTCCATTTATGATAATTCTCTATGAGCATACACGAAGGTTATCATAGTACCACCTAGGGAACACTACGTTCTCTATAGCAGTTCTTATTGCCTGGAGAGTGGTAAAGACAGCACAGACTTACATAAAAGTGTACCCTTAGCCATCCGATCAGTATCAGTGCCTGAATGGTGGCAACTATTAACGTAGTGGCTAGAGAGAGGTAAAGCCACACAGACCTTCCTGGGAGAGTACCCTGGGCCAACAGTCTAGTAGCAGATCTATGGGAGTAGCAGTCTTCTGGTTACAAACAATATATAATACAACCACTGAACTGCATTGCTGGGGTGCAGATATAATAACCCAGCTGGCGACCTTGCTAAGAAGAAGATAGAGAAGACAGGCGGGGAAGGAGTTCCTGCAACCTTTTTTGTCTGGCAGGCAAGACTCAGGGAGGTTATGGTTATAAGGTAAGCCTGAGTCTTCCTTCACTCCCCCACGGGTATAGGCCGGAGCTGTTAACAGCAGTTTCCCCGTGTCTGACTGAAGGGCTTCCAGGGTGAATCAGTGGCACCCCTTTTGTGGTGGAAGCAAAGACCTGCGGAGGTGGGCATTGTTGGTCCTCTCTTGTGTGACCAAGGACACTCCGGTGAATCCAGGGAGTCGGAGGGGCTAAGTATTTGGGCCTTTTGAGCCCCTAGCAGCTAAGTGTTAGCAGAGCCCCGGCCCACCACCCCCCACGTGACAACATATATATATATATATATATATATATATATATATATATATATATATATATATATATATATATATATATATATATATATATATATACATATATATAAAGTAAACATATATATATATAAAGTAAACGCAAAGTAAACAAAACAATTTCTGCAATCAACGCAAAGAAAGGTAGTGTGCATTTCACTATAACTTTAAGGCGACTATAGCTTAGGATATACCTATGGCAATGTTAACACACAAACCAGGTAACCCACTACGCCCAATAATCAGCCAAATACCAACTCCAACCTATCACCTGGCAAAAAGACTTAACGAACTCCTATCTCCATACACTCCAAGCAAATATAGTCTACAATCATCAGCAGATTTCCTAGAATTAATCAAATCTACTCAGCCCGATGGAATCAGTGCTTCCCTGGACGTCGAATCCCTATTTCCCAACGTCCCAGTCGACATAACAATAGGAATGATACTGGACAGAGTACACAGAGACGAGAGCACCCCCAAATTAGACATACCTGAGCCACACTTGAAGTTTTCTTGAAGCATGTACAAAGGAATCCCCTTTCACCAGTCCACACGGAGACATGTATCTACAAATAGACGGAGTAGCAATGGGCTCCCCCTTGTGAGTTTTATTTGCTATTTTTTATATGGGAACCATCGAAGACAGTCTTCAGTAGCAGACTAAAACCAACTGTATATTACCGTTTTGTAGATGACATATTCGTCATAGTAAAAGACTCAAAAGAACTAATTGATCTAAAAAGCCATCTAGAGAGAGAGTCAGTACTCCGATTTACACATGAAAATAGTGAAAATAACAGTCTGCAATTCTTGGATGTACTAATAAGAAAAACAGGAACCTCTTTAAGCACCAACGTATATACTAAGCCCACCAACAAAGAATTATGCCTGAACGGTAGAAGTGAGTGCCCCCCAAAGATACAAAGCCAGTGTTCTCAATAGCGTTCTCAAATTTTAGTTTTTTTCTGTGGTCATAAGAACAATGATACATCACTTCCTATTTCGAGCCAGGAAAGCTATTTGCCCCCCCCCCCCCCTTCACTATTTTTTCCATAATGCCAGTGTTCTCAATGTTCTCAATGGAGCAACATGAGTAGAGAGTTTGAAAGAGTAACTCAGGTATTGGTGAACAACGGATATAGCAACGCGGAAATAAACGCTGCTATAAGAAGACACTTGGACCGATGGTATAATCCAGAACCTAGAACAGAAACCACAATACCTCCAATAAAATTATATTACAAATCAACCATGCACCGTGAACATATAAAAGAGGAAAGAATAATGAAAGAAATAATCCGTAAAGGAGTAATCCGTAAGAAAGAAATAATCCGTAAAAAGCATTACTCCTAACCAAAACATAGACCTGATCATATTCTACAAAACCAAGAAGACTTCTGAACTCCTTATCAAAAACAGCCCGAAACCGACGGAAGTCAAGCATTGTATACATGTACACTTGCCCCAACGAAGGATGTAACCTTCAATCTAAGTACATAGGTATGACTTCGACCAAGCTGACGAAGCGTTTGACATGTCATCTTCAATCCGGTGCCCCCAGGTATCACATGAGACAAGCCCATGACATTACCCTAACAAGAGAAATGTTGAACAAAAATACCTGTATAATAGACAAAACCCAAGATGCAAGAAGATTACAAATTCTTGAAGAAATTCACATATGAATAGAACACCCTACCATGAACACCCAAATCATGGAACTATTTACTCTACCCACCATGAGAGTAAGGACAAGACCAGAACATAACAATGCCAACACAGAAGACACTGTTCAACATAACAGGCCAATTACACCTGATTAATCTTTGTATGTAGATAGGAGCTGCGTCGTATGGGCCTATAGGCCTTCCGCAGTTATGTTTATTCTTATGTTCTTATGTGCTTCATCCCCCATTTATCCCTTATGTACCCCTTTTGTTTTTACCTTTATTGTCTTATCACCTGACCCAGTGCGGGTACAAATCAACCAGTTCTGAAAATTCTTTTCAATTGAGAATGAACCATGGAGGTTCGAAACATTGTGCAAGTTGTATAAATAAGTGTAATACATTCTATAGTAATTCACTTTTTTCTTCACCTTCAAATTACGAAAATGAGTTTTGGAGAACTCCTCTTTCAGCTAAGCCCTGATGCTAAGAAAATCGTTAGAGGGATAGAAGTGCTAAATCAGAAGATAGTAAATACAGAATATCATCGGGGAGAAACGAAGGAGACCAATATTAACAAGACCTCGTCGTGGAAAGTCGTTAAGGACGGGGGTCTTAAGAAGACCTTGACAAGGCCGCCTACAGGCGCCCTAAGGACATCAAATTCATTTGCCGTGTTGGAAGACGAGTGCTGTGGTGAGCCTGCAGTTCACTCAAAAGGGAAATCAACGAAGAGCAGCGAAGCGCAGGCCCCTCAAAGTGCTCAGAAAGTTAAGGAGGTACCGAAGCGAATTTTGGTTGTGGGAGATTCACAGGTGAGGTATTTAGACAGGACGTTTTGTCCCAGAGATAGGGGGAACAGGTTAAGGGTCTGCTATCCGGGAGCTGGAATTGGAGATATTGTTGACAATATGAAAGATATTATGACGGGAAAAGGGAACAAATCCATTATTTGTATTAGTGCAAGGGGTAATGATGTTGGACGAGTTAGGAGTGAGGAAATGATAAGGAAATTTAACAAAGTCATAGAATTAGTTAGGAGCAAAGGAGGAATCTCGATCATATGTGGCATTCTTCCAAGAAAGAGCGTTGGGAATGAATGGTTGTCGAGGGCACTTGGTGTCAATTGCCGGCTGGAAAGATATTGCAAATCAAATGCAATATCTTTCACAGACAACTGGGAACACTTCTATGGAAGAAATGAAATGTATGCTCGCGATGGGGTGCATCTATCGAGGGCTGGAGTTGTTGCTGTTGCGAACTAGTTGGAACCAGTGGTTAGAGGCATTTGTTTGGGTTTAAACTGTTAGTAGATAGTGGTATGGGAATTGATAGGGATAAAGGAGGTAATAAAAATATGTGTTTGTTGGAGGAACAAATTGGCAAAATGATCAGGGAAAGAGAAGGGACTCAAAATAACAATTCAATTAGGGGTATATTACACTAACAGTAGAAGTCTAAGAAACAAAATAAACTAGTTAAATGCTATTATCTGTACAGACGAAATATATATTATTGCACTTACCGAAACGTGAATGAATGTAGAAAATAGAGAACTATTAGCTGAATATCAAATAAATGGATTTAAGAGGGCGTTATCATTGTTTGGCCGAAAAAATTCGGCCAAACACGAAAAATTTATAAAAATACTACAACGTTCTGGCAACACCGTGGTGCAAACCGTTTAATGTTATGATAATAAATAACGTAATTACAGCAAATTTTCCAGCCGCAATTGCCCGAAATCTGGTCCTCGCGGCTCGGGTGCGCCGTAGGGTGATGCGTCATACGTTGTAAGCGTCTAGTATTTCGCAATAGAGTGGAGAATATCTTGTTATGCATATACAAATTATAAACACACTCGCTGGCAACTGTCTTCTGTGAGAGGGAGGGGCTATAATCCGATTTACTGGCTTAGTCACCCTCTCAGTGTCTGTGCCGGCGGTCGCATGCCTGACGCGCTCGCACAGATCGTATTTTCTTGCATATACTGCACAATGGATATAGTATCGGACAAGAAGAAAGCTCTAAAGGCAAGAGCTCTACGCGTTAGCCAAGTAAAGAAGGAGCGTAAAGCCACACTGAGGCAAAACAAGAGTTCCCTTGAGTGAAGAGAGAGGGCAGCCTCCCGCCCCCACAACACACTACCTCGCCTCACACCCAGGCACCCACACCTCCTGTGGCACCTGCCACACCTCTGTGGCACCTGCCACACCTCCTGCTGCACATGCCACACCACCTGCGGCACCTGCCACACCACCTGCGGCACCTGCCACTCAAGATCTTAGACCTGCAACTCAAGACGTTCTCCCTCTTGATGTTGCAAGATGTTGCATATTTCAGACCAATTATATTAGGTTAGTATGTATTATGTTTTATATCTTGATACTATATCATAAATAATTGTAAATATAAAGCTGCTGTCTTTTTTTTAATTTTTTTTATTTTTTTTTTTTAATTTTTTTTTTTTAATAATTTTTTTTTTTTTTTTTTTATCAGGCAATCTTCATGGAACTTACACACCTTACTGAAGGAATGCCAATCTACAAGGGTGGTAATTTTGATTGAAATTGGTAGTTCATCAACCTCAGCCAAAGGTGGCTGAACTTTGACCTTCATTTTTTACAGGTAACTAATTTGCAACTATATGGTTGAATAACTTTTTTATTTATTATTCAATTTACATGGAACTTGCACATTATATGTAGAGTCTGTGCCTCTAAAAACTCAAGTTATATATTTCCCCTAAGATCATTTATTGATTTTATATATATTTATAAACATCATTTTGTTGCATAATTTTTTGGGTGAACTTTGAAAATTTGTATTATTGCACTAAATAGGTTTGGGATAATAATGCCACTAGACAACCTTTATTATATAGTATTGTGATAGCTGAGTATCATAGAAATAATATCAGTTGATATTTGTATTTGTTATATCAACTTTAAAACATGTAAAAAAATGGTTAAAAAAAGTTTTTTTTTTTTTTCTCCCTCTCTATTTAGGCTGCGATGCTGAAACTTGGACCACTTGCAGCCCTCTTCACGTGTAACACGTCAATAAATTTTCATTGCACTAGAACAACTTTTATGAACCCTAACTATCGCCCCCTTAAACTATTTCACACTGATAGATATATTAGACGAGGAGGGGGAGTAGCCATATATGTTAGGGACAATTTGAAATGTAGTCTCAAAGAGGGAATCAAAACTGAGACACACACAGAAACTATTTGGATAGAATTAAACGAAAATTCAAATATTACTATAATAGGAGTTATATATAGGCCACCAAATTTAGACAGAATGGAAGCAAAGCATCTATGGGATGAAATTCTAGAGCATCGAGATCGAACAGTATTTATGTCATAGGTGACTTTAATTTTAGTGAAATAAACTGGGTGAACAAAACAGGGAATAATGAAGCAGAAGACTTTCTAGAATTAATTGACGATTGCTTTCTTGCGCAACATATTAAGGAACCAACGCGGGGAAATGATATTTTAGATTTAGTATTATCTAACAGGGAAACACAAATTAAGGACATGTAAATAGGGAGTGAGCTAGGGAACAGTTATCATAAAGAAATCAGACTTAGCATAGAAAGGAATAGATCTGTAGTTGAAAATTCTGTTAAAGTGCCTGATTTTCGAAAAGCTGATTTCAATAGCCTAAGAAATTTTTTGGGTCAAATAGATTGGAATGTTTCGGGGATAGGGTGTGGGCTAGACGTGAATCCAGCGACAGGTGACGTAAAAGGGGATTTCGATGTGGATTCAAAATATAACCTATTTAAAAATATTCTAAGCAAAGCCCAGGAACGTATTATACCATCTAAATTGAATTGATCGAATACTAATGATCCAAAGTGGATAACAAATGATCTGAAGAACCTTATAGATAAAAAGAGAGCGTGGTACAAAAGGATTAGGAATGGGGAAATTAGTTTAGAACTGGAATTCGTACAACTGGTTAGAAATGTTAAAAAAGAGATAAGGAAAGCAAAAAAAACTACGAAGTAGTTTCTCTACCTAACCTAACCTAACCTATCTTTATAGGTTAGGTTAGGTAGCCGAAAAAGTTAGGTTAGGTAGTCGAAAAACAATTAATTCATGAAAACTTGACTTATTAGGCAAATCGGGCCTAGCATAGCAGGCTGAGAAGTGCGTTCTGGATACTAGGTGCGACATATATATATATATATATATATATATATATATATATATATATATATATATATATATATATATATATATATATATATATATATATATATATATATATATATATATATATATATGTCATATATATATATATATATATATATATATATATATATATATATATATATATATATATATATATATATATATATATATATATATATATATATATATATATATATATATATATATATGTTATAAAATATGACCGAAAAAGTAAGATTAATAATTCTAACACGAATTTTCTCGATCTTTCGTACATTTCTTTTCACTTTTGGTGGTAATTCAAAATCAATTCTCCAAAATTCATTTTTATTTCTAGTCTGACGCGACACTTGAGCGCGTTTCGTAAAACTTATTACATTTTCAAAGACTTTAGTTTACACATACACAACTGAATAGAACTTACACATCTCCGATTTGTTTATATCTATATTTGAGTGAGGTTGATGGGGTGAGGTGGTATTAATAGGGTATTAATTTCATCAACACAAGACAGAACACGAAACAATGGGTATTGAATGGAAGTGATTGTAGAAAGCCTATTGGTCCATATTTCTTGATGCTTCTATATTGGAGCGGAGTCTTGAGGTGGGTAGAATATAGTTGTGCATTAATTGGCTGTTGATTGCTGGTGTTGACTTTTTAATGTGTAGTGCCTCGCAAACGTCAAGCCGCCTGCTATCGCTGTATCTATCGATGATTTCTGTGTTGTTTACTAGGATTTCTCTGGCGATGGTTTGGTTGTGGGAAGAGATTATATGTTCCTTAATGAAGAGATTATATGTTCCTTAATGAAGAGATTATATGTTCCTTAATGGAGCGCTGTTGCTTATGCATCGTTAAACGCCTAGAAAGAGATGTTGTTGTCTTGCCTATATACTGTTTTTTTGGAGCTTACAGTCCCCAAGAGGGCATTTGAAGGCATAGACGACGTTGGTCTCTTCTAAAGCGTTCTGCTTTGTGTCTGGAGAGTTTCTCATGAGTAGGCTGGCCGTTTTTCTGGTTTTATAGTAAATCGTCAGTTGTATCCTCTGATTTTTGTCTGTAGGGATAACGTTTCTATTAACAATATCTTTCAGGACCCTTTCGTCCGTTTTATGAGCTGTGGAAAAGAAGTTCCTGTAAAATAGTCTAATAGGGGGTATAGGTGTTGTGTTAGTTGTCTCTTCAGAGGTTGCATGGCGTTTCACTTTCCTTCTTATGATGTCTTCGACGAAACCATTGGAGAAGCCGTTGTTGACTAGGACCTGCCTTACCCTACAGAGTTCTTCGTCGACTTGTTTCCATTCTGAGCTGTGGCTGAGAGAAGGGTCGACATATGCGTTAACAACACTCCTCTTGTACCTGTCTGGGCAGTCGCTGTTGGCATGTAGGCACATTCCTATGTTCGTTTCCTTAATGTAGACTGCAGTGTGGAAACCTCCGCTCTTTTCCATGACTGTTACATCTAGAAAGGGCAGCTTCCCATCCTTTTCCATCTCGTAAGTGAAACGCAGCACGGAACTCTGCTCAAACGCCTCCTTCAGCTCCTGCAGATGTCTGACATCAGGTACCTGTGTAAAAATGTCGTCAACATACCTACAGTATATGGCCGGTTTCAAGTTCATGTCGACTAAGACTTTTTGCTCGATGGTACCCATGTAGAAGTTTGCAAACAGGACACCTAGGGGAGAACCCATGGCGACCCCATCTACTTGCTTATACATGTGCCCATCCGGGCTCAAGAAGGGTGCCTCTTTAGTACAAGCTTGGAGTAGTTTCCTTAGAATATTTTCTGGTATGTCAAGAGGAGTACAGGCTGGATCACGATACACTCTGTCGCCTATCATCCCGATTGTCTCGTCCACAGGTACGTTGGTGAACAGTGATTCTACGTCCAACGAGGCTCTTATCCCTGTGGCCCGTGTGCCCCGCAGTAAGTCAACAAATTCCTTTGGAGACTTCAGGCTGAAGGCGCAAGGGACATAAGGAGTCAGCAGGCCGTTGAGTCGCTTCGCCAGTCTGTACGTACTGTACTAGGTACGATATATATATATATATATATATATATATATATATATATATATATATATATATATATATATATATCGTACCTAGTAACCAGAACGCACTTCTCAGCCTACTATGCAAGGCCCGATTTGCCTAATAAGCCAAGTTTTCATGAATTAATGTTTTTTCGACTACCTAACCTACCTAACCTAACCAAACATTTTCGGCTTCCTATCCTAACCTAACCTATGAAGATAGGTTGGGTTAGGTTCGGTCATATATCTACGTTAATTTTAACTCTAATAAAAAAAAATTGACCTCTAACATAATGAAATGGGTAGCTTTACCATTTCGTAAGAAAAAAATTAAGAGAAAATATATTAATTCATGAAAACTTGGCTTATTAGGCAAATCGGGCCTTGCATAGTAGGCTGAGAAGTGCTTTCTGGCTACTAGGTACGACATATATATATATATATATATATATATATATATATATATATATATATATATATATATATATATATATATATGGTTTTATAATAAATTGTTAATTGTTAAATTGTCAAACAATTGACAATTTATTATAAAACCAAAAAACGGCCAATCTACTCGTGAAAATCTCTCCAGATACCAAGCAGATTGCCTTGAAGGAGACCAACGTCGTCTATGTCTTTAAATGCCCTCTTGGGGACAGTAAGCCCCAAAGAACCTAGTATATAGGCAAGACAACAACGTCTCTTTCCAGGCGATTAACAATGCATAAGCAACAGGGCTCCATCAAAGAAACACATAATCTCTTCTCACAACCAGACCATCACCAGAGAAATCTTCACAAATTACACAGAAATCATCGATAGGTACTGTGACAGCAGGCTGCTCGACATCAGTGAGGCTCTACACATCAAAAAGTCAACACCAGCAATCAACAGCCAATTAATGCACAACTATATTCTATCCACTTCAAGACACCGAACCAATATGGAAGCAACAAGAGGAAGTATGGGCCAATAGGCCTTCTGCAGTTTTCATATCCAATTTGTACCCATTGTTTCGTGTTCTGTCTTGTGTTTGTCATAAGTTTGTTCACCTCACCCAAAACTTTGTACCCTATCACCTCACTTAAAACTTTGTACCATATCACCTCACCCAAAATGAGTATAAGTTCGATGAATCTGTGTGTAAATTAAATCTTTGAAAATGTAATAAGCATTACGAAACACGTTCAGACGTCAGACAATTAAAAAGGAATTTTGGAGAATTGATATTCTTATTATCCACCGACAGTGAAGAAAAACATAAGAAATATAGAGAAAATTCGTGTTAGAATTATTAATCTTACCTTTTCGGTCATATTTAACAGCATAAGTTTACAAGAATGACTGCTAACAAAAAAGTGCAAAGGTATGATATATGGTGTTTTACTTAACAATTCTGTTCCTAATTGTCCAAGTCGATTTGTTCAAAAATCTCAAAAAAGTTAGTTCATTACACATTACCAAAGTTGATAAGTCAAATGCAGTAGTTATTATGAATATGGATGAATATGATCGAAAAATGGAGTTACTCTTGGAAGATAGGGATACTTACCTGTTGGTTAACAGAGATCCTACTGAAAAAGTGACCGCACATTTTAACAAAACTCTCAAAACTGTGTGCGATAAAGAGTTGATTTCTAAGCTAACAAGTCGATCTCCCTCTCTACCTTACATGTATGGTCTTATAAATAAACCTTATGGTCTTATAAATAAACCCATAAACCTTATAATCCAGTTAGACCGATTATCAGTTCCGTTAGTTCGGCGGCTTATAAACTTTCTAAGTGGCTGGTCAAAGTTTTGTCCCCTATAGTTCGTACATCCAACAAAAATGAACTGCATAACCTGTTATTGGATCATCTCTTAGAGGAAGGTAAGATTGACTCTGAAACTCACGAAACTTACTTTATTGCAGATAAATCTGATTTGGCAACCCTAAAACTCAAACTAGAGCTTGCCAAGATCGAACGAGAACAGCAAAGGGAAGCAGCTGCCATACGAAAGGAAGAAAAAGAACGAGAAGCTGCCCTGGCAAAAGAAGCTCTACAAATGAGGAAAGAAGAACAAGAACGTGAGATTGCAATACTCCGTGAACGTGAGCGAATACAGCTTGAAACAAAACAACGCCACCTGGAGATGCAACGCGAGCATGACAAACAACAAGCTGCTATGGCTATAGAATTTTGTCAACAAGAACTCGCGTTGGAAACTATACACCTCGCTCAACGCCAGCAAGCTAGCGCCAGTCTACCTGTCAGTTTCAATATCTCGTTGCAACCCGTTCTCGCAAATTTAATAAGTCAATATTGACTTATTAAATATGTGCATAGGTGACATACTTAACATAATAGATACCCTTAAAAAGATTCATAGAAAACACCGACCTTACCTAACCTTGTTAGTATCTTAAGATAAGCATCTTATTGCTTCGTAATTACAATTATTACCTAACCTATAATAGGTATAGGTTAAGTAATAATTGTAATTACGAAGCAATAAGATGCTTATCTTAAGATACTAACAAGGTTAGGTAAGGTCGGTGTTTTCTATGAATCTTTTTAAGGGTATCTATTATGTTTAGTATATCACCTATGCACGTAGTTAATAAGTCAATATTGACTTTACGAATTTGCGAGAACGGGTTGCTCACATGCAAGTAAGTTAATGCCACCATTCGTAGAGACAGAAGTTGATGTATTTTTCACCACCTTTGAGACCCTTGCTAATCAACTTAGTTGGCCTGCCGACCAATGGGCAACCCTTCTCAGAGTACATCTCACAGGTAGAGCTGCAGTTACACTCAGTACTTTGGCGTCTGAGAATGACTACCAGAATCTGAAACAAGCAGTGTTGGACGCCTACCTTCTCTCCACCGAAAGCTATCGAAGAAAATTCCGTGACCACCTGAAGGCAAGTACCACTACCTTTCTCGAATTTGCTAATACCAAAAGGAGATATTTTATGAAATGGCTGGAAGCAGCACATGTCTCTACCTTTGCAGAACTCGTCAACCTCATGCTAGTTGAAGAATTCTTGAGGCGTGTGCCCCCTCCTGTCCGTTTATATTTAGCAGATAAAGAAGAGACCGAATACCTAAAGTGTGCTAAGTCGGCTGACACTTACAGCCTCATCCACCGGCTGACACCAGAACCACCTTCCAGTAAGAAGCCGTGGTACAGTTACGAGAAAGTGAGTACCGATCAAGCTGGCTCGCAATTGTACTGTAAGTATTGTAGACTCTATGGACATACCATAGATAAATGTGGTAAGTCTCAATACAAAGGTAATACTGAATCAACTAAACCCAAACAGACTCCTCCTAAGTCCGGTAAGCCTGTGATGAATGTTGGTGTTCATGTTAATGATCTTTCTCTTTTCAGTTAACACCTGTATACTGGAACTGTCACTACCAACGGTTCAAATCCGGAGGGACGTTTCAAACTGAAGATCTTGAGGGACACAGCGGCTCTTCAATCAATTATTTTGAAATCAGCTGTGCCCAATATCGCCTACACCGGAGAAACCGTCTTCATCACTGACCTCACTGCTACCACTCCTTATCCTCTCGCCAGAGTCCACCTGGATTGTCCCTTCGTGACCGGAGAAGTCCAAGTCGCCATCAGGGAAAAGCCTTTTCCCATGCCTGGAGTGCAACTTCTCCTGGGCAACGACTTGGCAGAAGACCTGCAACCGACCAACCTGATCGTCATGGACAAACCCCAGGTGTGTACCTCTGTAATGGATAATCCCATCTTTGAGTATGTTCCAGCAAAGGTTCAAGAGAGTGATGAAGTTTCTCCTCCGGTTTTAGTGACCACCCGTGCACAAGCTGCACGACCACAGCCAGCTGACTACTGCTACCGCTGTCCCTCAAGACCCTCAGAAACTACCCTCGAATCTGACCAAGTTGGAGTTCCGTAAGTTACAGAGGGAAGATCTTACCTTGACACCATTATTTTTCCATGCTGAGACTCAACCTGACAGTATTCCTAGCTTCTTCCTAGAGAACGAGTTGCGCTACCGCAGATATAGACCCAGTAAACTGAAGGAGGAGGACGATTGGGCCAACGTCGAACAACTAGTGATTCCTGCCAGCCTGCGGCCCACTATTCTACACCTGGCCCACGGAGCACTCTCACACTACGGATTTAACAAGACCTACCACGGAATCCGTCAAGACTACTACTGGCCAGGTATGGAAAATAGCGTCAAACAGTGTCATACATGTCAGGTGGCAGGTAAATCGAACATCTCTATCCCCAGAGCACCACTGACTCCCATACAGGTGCCTGCGGAACCTTTCCACAGACTTATTACAGACTGTGTTGGTTCTTTACCTCGGACCAGTTCTGGTAACGCCTATATCCTAACCATCCTGTGTCCTACCACCAGATTCCCCATAGCAGTTCCAGTAAAGAACATTACCGCTGCTACGGTTGTGAAACACTTATTGAAGATCTTCACCCAGTATGGATTTCCAAGGAAGGTTCAGAGCGACTGTGGCACCAACTTCACCAGTGATCTCTTCAAGAGGACAATGGAAGAGTTCAACATCACACAGGTATTGTCCAGCCCCTATCATCCTGCTTCACAGGGTTCTCTTGAGCGTAGTCATCAGACTATTAAAGCACTCCTGAAGAAGTTTTGCAATGAAACCTCTAAGGATTGGGATAAGCAAATTGATTTGATAATGTGCATCTATAGAAGTCTTCCCAATGAGTCTCTAGGAGTATCTCCTTATGAGATGCTCTACGGACGTAAGTGCCGTACTCCTCTCAAAGCTTTCAAAGACTCTCTACGTGATGCCACCTTCAGTGAGCATCAGAATGTGCCCCAGTTTCTTCAAAACCTACAACACATTCTAGAGAGGGTGCATAACTTTGCCAAGGATAATCTATTGAAAGCACAGGAGAGGATGAAGACTCATTACGACCAGAACAGCAAAGTAAGAAAATAAAAAAAACGGGAGACTTCGTGCTTGCCTATTTCCCTATCCCAGGTTCTCCTTTGCAAAACAGGTTTTCAGGACTCTATCGCATCAAGGAGTGCAGAAACAACCACAACTACGTTCTAGAGACTCCAGATAGGCGGCGGAAGACCCAGTTGTGCCACGTCAACCTCCTGAAGCTATATAACGGTACTCCTCCAACTGTATTAATAACATATTCTTCCTTTAAAGAGCCATACATCCACAGTGAGACCTTCCCTGCTTCTCCTCCCGAAAGCACTGACACTGAGTCAGCGCTTTCCAATTCGGAAATCCTAACTGATCCTCATAACCATTTTCAGGACCATAATAGTGCTCCGTTACCATCTTCTAATCCTATTCTCGCCTCGCCAGATATCACCAAGCCTTTCATCCTTCATGTCGACGCCAGTGGTACCGGCATCGGGGGTGTCCTGATGCAGCAACGAGGCCAGGAGGTTCTACCTGTCAGCTACTACAGCTACAAGTTGAAACCCCACCAGAGGAACTACAGCACTATCGAGAAGGAGCTACTCTCCATCGTCCTGAATCTCCATCACTTTGCTCCATACCTACAAGGTGCCAGGTCTACCACCATCTACTCAGACCACAATCCTTTCCGCTTCTTACATCAAGCCCAATTCAATAACCAACGTCTTCTACGATGGGCTTTATATCTGCAAGATTTCAACCTGGAGATCTGCTATATCAAGGGTTCTGACAACATCATAGCCGACGCCCTCTCCAGAGTCTATGAAGTAGAAGCAACTCCAACTATCACTCTACCGCATGAAGACGTAACTTCTTCCAGAACCGCAGGCTTCGGGGGAGAGTTGTGACGATAATCTCTTTCAAGAGAGATTGAGCCTGCTCTTCCCTACAAAATTTACATCATTCAAGTACAAGACACTATATTGAAGATACGTCCACCAGTATCGCCAAACGTTTTGCCCAGGAAGCAAAGCGTACCTTGCACCACCAGACACACCGGCTCCCGCCTGCCGTCAAACCAGCAAACTACTCATTCTCCGCCTGCCTGTTCCTGATTGGCTGGTGTGTCGCCGCACCTGCACTCACGCTACTACCTGAGTCGACGTCTGGGCCAACACACGCCGTACTCCTCAGAATATCTCTGTGCTCTTTGGAGTCGACATCTCTCTCTAGTAGACAAAGCTCTGGCTGCCGTGTACTAAGGGAGGTGGCAGCTTGAAGCCAGTATTCTCAGCACCTGGTTTATATTACTATTACTTGCACTTTATTTTGTCTTAAAGTAAATTTTTACTGCCATTAATTATTCATGTTGTTTTGTTTGTTGACTTGTTTTGAATTTTACGTAAGCCAAGAGATTGTCTTTATTGATATCTTGTTTTCTAGAGTAATGAAAATTTCATTGTTTATACTTTGTGTTTTGTGTGTCTTCCCATTACCTTACCACAGACAAACGGGCAAACGATCTTCTTTCTTTTTCTGTAATGTGACGAGGCCTTGCCCCCAGCTAATGAAACAGCCGAACATCAACACTCCAACACTTTACCGTCACAATATACATACATATATATATATATATATATATATATATATATATATATATATATATATATATATATATATATATATATATATATATATATATACATATATATATACATATATATATACATATATATTTATATATATATATATATATATATATATATATATATATATATATATATATATATATATATATATATATATATACATATATATACATATATATATTGTGACGGTAACGCGTTGGTGTTCGGCTGTTCAAAGCTAGGGGTATGGCCTCGTCACATAGTATTAAAAAAAAATAGAAAATCTGGAACTTCGTCTGTGGTAAGGTAAGGAGAAGACACACAAAACACAAGTAAATTTTAACAATGGAATTTTAATTACGTTAAAGAAATAAAACATGAATAAAATGGACAAACAAATTCGTATAATAAAATCAATCAATCAAAATAATAAGAATAATTAAATGACACAATGAAAAGTTACGTTAAGACAAAATAACAAGAAGTGCAATATTCAAGTATATGAAAGGTGCTGGAATATTGGCTTTAAGCTATCACCTCTCTCAGTATACGTACGCTAAAGCTTACGTCTAGCAGGGAGAAGTGTTAACTGTGAAAGCACGGAATATTCTGAGGACTGAGGTCGTGGCGGCCCCAGACATCAAGTAGTATGGGGGGGAGGAGTGCAGTTGCAGCCCGACCGGCGACCAATCAGAGGAGCCGGCAGTGAGACAGGTAGTTTGGCGGTTTGAGTCTGAGCAGGTGTCCCTGGCTGCATACGTTTTGCGCTCTGGCAAACCTTAGAGATGTTGTTGTCGTTGTTGGACATTTCTTCCATAGTAGTTTTATATATTTGTATCGACGTAATTGTGGAGGGAAGAGCAGGCTCAATCTCTTGAAGGAGATTATCGTCACAACTCTCCCCCGAAGCCTGCGGTTCTGGAAGAAGTACGTCGTTATGTGGTGGAGTATTAGATGGAGTCGCTTCTACTTCATAAACTCTGGAGAGATCATGGGCTAAGATGTTGTCAGACTCTTGGTATAGCGTGTCTCCAGGTTGAATTTCTGCAGTTAGCAAGCCCATAGTAGAAGACGTTGAGATGGGAAGTGGGCGTGCTGCAGGAGGTGTAGGGTGGTGTGGTCCATGTTGATGGTGGACCGAGCACTTTTCAGGTGTGGAGTGAAGTGCTGAAGCTTCAGGATGAGGAAGAGTAGCTCCTTGCCAATTGTTCCGTAGTTCCTTGTAGCAGTAGTCGCTGACAGGTGTATTCTCCTCGCCTCGTTGCTGCATCACGACACCACCAATGTCGGTACCACTGGCGTCGACATGGAGGATGAAGGGCTTATCTGACGAGGTGAGAGTGGAATTAGAATAGGGCAAAGGAGCACGATTATTATCCTGAAAGCATTTGGGAAGATCATTAAGGATTTCGGAATTAGAAAGCGCTGACTCTTTGTCAGTGCTTTCGGGAGGAGAAGCTGGGATGGTCTCACTGTGGATGTAGGGTTCTGTGAAGGTGGAATAGTTAATTAGGACAGTGGGAGGAGTACCATTATATTGCTTCAGGAGGTTGACGTGGCACAGCTGGGTCTTCCGCCGCCTATCTGGAGTCTCTATTACGTAGTTGTTATTATTCCTGCACTCTTTGACGCAGTAGGGTCCTGAAAACCTGTTTTGTAAAGGTGAACCTGGGATAGGGAAGCAGGCAAGGACGAAGTCTCCCGGCTTGAATTTTCTTACTTTGCTGGTCTGGTCGTAATGAGTCTTCATTCTCTCCTGGGCTTTCAATAGATTATCATGGGCAAAACGGTGGACTCTCTCTAGAATGTGTTGAAGGTTTTGAAGAAACTGGGGCACATTCTGATGCTCACTGAAGGTGGCATCTCTGAGAGAGTCTTTGAAAGCCTTAAGGGGAGTACGGCACTTACGGCCGTAGAGCATCTCATAAGGAGATACTCCTAGGGACTCATTGGGGAGACTTCTGTAAATACACATTATAAGGTCAATCTGCTTATCCCAATCCTTAGAGGTTTCACTACAAAACTTTTTCAAGAGTGCTTTGATTGTCTGATGACTACGTTCAAGAGAACCCTGTGAAGCAGGATGATAGGGGCTGGACAATACCTGTTTGATGTTGAACTCCTCCAGTGTCCTTTTGAAGAGATCACTGGTGAAGTTGGTACCACAGTCGCTCTGAATCTCCCTGGGAAATCCGTATTGAGTGAAGATCTTCAATAGATGTTTTATAACCGTAGCAGCCGTGATGTTCTTCACTGGAACTGCTATGGGAAATCTGGTGGTAGGACACACGATGGTTAGGATGTAGGCGTTACCTGAACTGGTCCGAGGTAAAGGACCGACACAGTCTATTATGAGTCTGTGGAAAGGTTCCGCAGGCACCTGTATGGGAATCAGTGGCGCTCTGGGAATGGAGATGTTCGGTTTGCCTGCCATCTGACATGTATGACACTGTTTTACGTACTGTTTGACGTTATTTACCATACCTGGCCAGTAGTAGTCTTGACGAATTCCATGGTAAGTCTTGTTGAAGCCGTAGTGGGAGAGTGCTCCGTGGGCCAGGTGTAGAATAGTGGGCCGCAGGCTGGTGGGAATCACAAGTTGTTCGATGTTGGCCCAATCGTCCTCCTCCTTCAGTTTACTGGGTCTATATCTGCGGTAGAGCAAGTCGTTCTCTAGGAAGAACCCAGGAATACTGTCGGGTTGAGTCTCAGCCTGGAAAAACAATGGTGTTAAAGTAAGATCTTCCCTCTGCAACTTACGGAACTCCAACTTGGTCAGATGCGGGGGGAGTTTCTGAGGGTCTTGAGGGACAGCGGTAGCAGTAGAGTCAGCTGGCTGTGGACGTGCGGCTTGTGCACGGGTGGTCACGAGAACCGGAGGAGAAACTTCATCACTCTCTTGAACCTCTGCTGGAACATACTCTAGAATAGGGTTTATTGGCACAGAGTTACACACCTGGGGTTTGTCCATGACGATCAGGTTGGTCGGTTGCAGGTCTTCTGCCAAGTCGTTGCCTAGGAGAAGTTGCACTCCAGGCATGGGAAAAGGCTTTTCCCTGACGGCGACTTGGACTTCCCCGTTCACGTAGGGACAATCCAGGTGGACTCTGGCGAGAGGGTATGGAGTGGTAGCAGTGAGGTCAGTGATGAAGACAGTTTCTCCGGTGTAGACGATGTTGGGCACAGCCGACTTCAAGATGATCGATTGAAGAGCCGCTGTGTCCCTCAAGATCTTCAATTTGAAACGTCCCTCCGGATTTGAACCGTTGGCAAAGACAGTTCCAGTATACAGGTGGTTACTGAAAAGAGAAAGATCATTAACATCAACACCAACATTCATCACAGGCTTACCGGACTTAGGAGGAGTTGGTTTGGGTTTTTGTTGGTCAGTGGTTCCCTTGTATTGAGACTTACCACACTTGTCTATGGTATGTCCATAGAGTCTACAATACTTGCAGTACAGTTGTGAACCAGCTTGATCGGGGCTCACTTTCTCGTAACTGTACCACGACTTCTTACTGGAGGATGGTTCGGGTGTCAGCCTGTGGATGAGGCTGTAAGTGTCAGCCGACTTAGCACACTTCAGGTAGTCGGTTTCTTCTTTATCTGCTAAGTAGAGGCGGACAGGTGGCGGCACACGTCTCAAGAATTCTTCAACAAGCATCAGGTTGACGAGTTCTGTAAAAGTAGAGACATGTGCTGCTTCCAGCCATTTCATGAAATACCTCCGTTTCGTGTTAGCAAACTCAAGGAAGGTAGTGGTACTTGCCTTCAGGTGGTCACGGAATTTCCTTCTATACCTTTCTGTGGAAAGTAGGTAGGCGTCCAACACTGCTTGTTTCAGAGTGTGGTAGTCATTCTCAGACGCCAGAGTACTGAGTGTGACTGCCGCTCTACCTGTAAGATGGACTCTGAGAAGTGTGGCCCATTGGTCGACAGGCCAACTGAGTTGATTAGCAAGAGTTTCAAAGTTGGTAAAAAACACGTCAACTTCTGCTTCTACAAAGGATGGCATTAACTTACTTGCATGTGATATATTAAAACTGACGGGAAGATTGGCAGTAGCTTGCTGGCGTTGAGCGAGGTGTGAAGTTTCCAACGTGTATTCTCGTTGACGACACTCTAGAGCCAGAGTCGCTTGTTGCTTGTCATATTCGCGTTGTATCTCCAACTCGCGTTGTTTGGTTTCAAGCCGTACGCGTTCCCGCTCCTGGAGTAAGGCAATCTCACGTTCTTGTTCTTCCCTTCGTATGGCAGCAGCTCGTTCTTGTTGTTCGAGGGCTTCCCTTTGCTGCTCGCGTTCAATCTTGGCCAGCTCTAGTTTGAGTTTCAGCGTTGCAAAATCAGTTTTTTCTGCAATATAGTAAGTTTCATGAGTTTCAGAGTCTATCTTACCTTGCTCTAAATAGTAATCCAGCAACAGGATGTGTAGGTCATTTTTGTTGGCTTGGTAGGGAACTTCTAGTTGATACTCATGTGCAAGAGTTTGTAATTCAGTCTTCTTGGCACGACTTAAAGTCCCTATTTCACCTGCTGGATTTGCACAGAAAGCTTGGAGACGAAACATGGTGAAATTAGCAAATAAAGGTACACGAATATTCAATAGTGAATGTCAGAAACAGGACAACGTGGCAACTGGTACCTATCCTGTGGGATCTTTAACAATTAAAGTTAAGTAAAAGATGTTAAATGATTAAATTAAATCAAGGGCGCAGGAAATCTTGTACCCGGTACTCATGTAAGAGGATAAGGGCAAGAAAATCCTACTAACAAATGAAACAGAGTTTCGAAAACAAATGAAACAGTTAAATGCCTCAAAAGTAAAATTGGTAGTCCAAGGATGTAGGCATACCTTGCCAAGTCTCTATAGGACATAAAGCAAGTTTTTCCTACTGAATTTAATATGATACTTACAGAATTAGCGAACTTTTGTGCTCTGAAAAAGTAAGCTAATTCCCTACCGTTGTATGTATCATCATCTCTGACTGACGTGTAGGGGTGCGAGGTGTCAACTGGTGACGAGAACTGCTGCTGAGGTCCCAATTCAACAACTACAGTTTGAGCTAGAGGAACTATGGCCCTCTTTGTCCTCCTACAGTCAGATTGCAGAAGATTGGGTACTCTTGACCCTGGGCAGACCACAGTACCAGGGTACCAATATGATGATCTGTCAAAAATGAGAAATATCCACAGGACAAAGATGGTAAACACGAGTAATAACACGGAGGGAGAGATGACCAATTAAGAGTATGACTGAGGCCTACAGTCACCACGTAATCCAAAGTTGTCTCACCTTCACCATATGTTACTCTCGTAATGCACAATACACCGCACCTTATAAAAATGAAATCGAATATGAAAAATAGTAAAGATACGTTAACAAAGTTAAATACGCTTACCATAAATTACCACTTGGCACCAGTACCTGAGTGAAGCTCCTAGGACAGGCCCCCATATAATATGTGACGGTAACGCGTTGGTGTTCGGCTGTTCAAAGCTAGGGGTATGGCCTCGTCACATAGTATTAAAAAAAAATAGAAAATCTGGAACTTCGTCTGTGGTAAGGTAAGGAGAAGACACACAAAACACAAGTAAATTTTAACAATGGAATTTTAATTACGTTAAAGAAATAAAACATGAATAAAATGGACAAACAAATTCGTATAATAAAATCAATCAATCAAAATAATAAGAATAATTAAATGACACAATGAAAAGTTACGTTAAGACAAAATAACAAGAAGTGCAATATTCAAGTATATGAAAGGTGCTGGAATATTGGCTTTAAGCTATCACCTCTCTCAGTATACGTACGCTAAAGCTTACGTCTAGCAGGGAGAAGTGTTAACTGTGAAAGCACGGAATATTCTGAGGACTGAGGTCGTGGCGGCCCCAGACATCAAGTAGTATGGGGGGGAGGAGTGCAGTTGCAGCCCGACCGGCGACCAATCAGAGGAGCCGGCAGTGAGACAGGTAGTTTGGCGGTTTGAGTCTGAGCAAGTGTCCCTGGCTGCATACGTTTTGCGCTCTGGCAAACCTTGGAGATGTTGTCGTTGTTGGACATTTCTTCCATAGTAGTTTTATATATTTGTATCGACGTAATTGTGGAGGGAAGAGCAGGCTCAATCTCTTGAAGGAGATTATCGTCACAATATATATATATATATATATATATATATATATGAGGTGATATATATATATATATATATATATATATATATATATATATATATATATATATATATATATATATATATATGAGAACGCACTTTTCAGCCTACTATGCAAGGCACAATTTGCCTAATAAGCCAAGTTTTCATGAATTAATTGTTTTCCGACTACCTAACCTACCTAACCTAACCTAACCTAACTTTTTCGGCTACCTAACCAAACCTAACCTATAAAGATAGGTTAGGTTCGGTCATATATATACGTTAATTTTAACTCCAATAAAAAAAAATTGACTCATACATAATGAAATGGGTAGCTTTATCATTTCATAAGAAAAAAAATTTGAGAAAATATATTAATTCATGAAAACTTGGCTTATTAGGCAAATCGGGCCTTGCATAGTAGGCTGAAAAGTGCGTTCTGGCTACTAGGTACGACATATTATATATATATATATATATATATATATATATATATATATATATATGCGAACAAGCCAGAATGGTCCCCTGGACAATATGCAACTGAAAACTCACACCCCAGAAGTGACTCGAACCCATACTCCCAGAAGCAACGCAACTGGTATGTACAAGACGCCTTAATCCACTTGACCATCACGACCGGACAAAATGAGGTGATAGCCGAGGCTATTTGAACCACCCCACCGCTGGCACTCGGATAGTTATCTTGGGCATAGCATTTTACCAAATCACCTCATTCTTAGGGGCACACGTGAGGAACACAAATGCGAACAAGCCAGAATGGTCCCCTGGACAATATGCAACTGAAAACTCACACCCCAGAAGTGACTCGAACCCATACTCCCAGAAGCATCGCAACTGGTATGTACAAGACGCCTTAATCCACTTGACCATCACGACCGGACAAAATGAGGTGATAGCCGAGGCTATTTGAACCACCCCACCGCCGGCACTCGGATAGTTATCTTGGGCATAGCATTTTACCAAATCACCTCATTCTTTATATAACTAGTAATTCTTTATATAACAGATAACTATCCGAGTGCCGGCGGTGGGGTGGTTCAAATAGCCTCGGCTATCACCTCATTTTGTCCGGTCGTGATGGTCAAGTGGATTAAGGCGTCTTGTACATACCAGTTGCATTGCTTCTGGGAGTATGGGTTCGAGTCACTTCTGGGGTGTGAGTTTTCAGTTGCATATTGTCCAGGGGACCATTCTGGCTTGTTCGCATTTGTGTTCCTCACGTGTGCCCCTAAGAATGAGGTGATTTGGTAAAATGCTATGCCCAAGATAACTATCCGAGTGCCGGCGGTGGGGTGGTTCAAATAGCCTCGGCTATCACCTCATTTTGTCCGGTCGTGATGGTCAAGTGGATTAAGGCGTCTTGTACATACCAGTTGCGTTGCTTCTGGGAGTATGGGTTCGAGTCACTTCTGGGGTGTGAGTTTTCAGTTATATATATATATATATATATATATATATATATATATATATATATATATATATATTGTTATTATCTCAGCCTACAGGAGAAACGAGTCTCCCCCTTGAGAGTTATTCAGCAAGCCTGACCTAACCGGATGGTCTAGGAAATATGGAGGTGATAACACATATGTAAAATAGTTGGTTGCAACCCACGCACTATAATAAATTGGGGGCCTGTCCGGGAGAGTGAACTGACACACCCACACCCTGTCCAAGAATGGATTTGTACACCCTTGCTGAAATAAACTGTGTGACCGCAGGTGTATACTCTCTCTCTTGGGAAGACTCACAGGACAAATATGGATAAGGTGCAAGCGATTGTGGAGTCAGGCAAGCCTGAGGACTTGGAAGGTTGCACGAGGGATCAATTAAAACAAATAGCAGAAAAATGTGGCATCATGTTGAAAGCATCTAAAGTAGCTGGGATGAAGGATGAGATCCTGAGGCAGTTGAGAGCCAGAAGTGAAGCAGCAGAGCAAGGAGCCCAAAAAGGAGCTGAAAGTGGAAAGGAGGATGATGGGCAGGATGAAGTGAGATCCCAGGGAATGAGTAGGAGCAGCAAGAGTAGCCGCAGTAGCAGGAGTAGCCGAAATAGGAGCTTGGAGAGATTCCAGTTAGTGCTCCAGATGCAGCGTGAGGACAAGGAGAGACAGTTCCAGCTGGAAAAGATGAAACTAGAACTCCAGATGAAAAATGAAGCTGAGAAGGAAAAAGAAAAGACCAGGCTAGAGGTGGAGAAAGAAAAAGAGAAAACCAGAATAAGAGAACTGGAGTTGGAACAAGAGAAAGAAAAAGAGAAAGCAAGACTAGATATGGAGAAAGAAAAAGAGAAAGTAAGACTAGAGGTAGAGAAAGAAAAAGAGAAAACAAAACAAATGCAGATAGAAGCGAACAGAACCTTGGCTGAACAAAGGATTGAACATGGGTTGCCAGAGAGCACCACCCAGGTATCACACTCACCAGATGTTAGGGTTAGGGAGAAGGACATTCGATTGTTTGTTCCCGAAGAAGCAGAGAGCTTTTTCGAGCACTTTGAAAAGGTAGCCAGCATCAAGGAGTGGCCACAGGAGGAATGGGCCCAGCTGGTCCAGTTAAGATTGACCGGTGCAGCCAGGGAGGCGTGCACCCAATTGTCATTGGAAGAGAACCAGGATTATGCCACGGTAAAGAGCAGCATATTGCGCTCGTTTCAGCTAACCCCAGAAGCTTATAGGAAGCGCTTCAGAGAAATGATCAAACTTGGAGCATGTACCTTTGCTGAGACAGCAAGGGATCTAGAAAGACGATTCCAGAAGTGGATTGAGGCTGCTGGAGTTGGATCTTACGCTGACCTAAAGCAACTGATGGTCATGGAGAAGTTCTTAGAAATGATGCATCCCGAAACAAAGTTCAAGATCCAAGAAGCAGGGATAAAGGACGTGAAGGATGCCGCAGATAGGGCGGATATGATTACGGAAGCATATAAGAGCTTGAGGGAGAACAGAGTGAGAAGCGAGGCGAGACGCAGCAATTGCAGATCCAGTGGAGTCTGGGGAGATAAAAATTATGAAAGACCCAGAGGAGTCTGGGGTGAGAAGAATTTTGATAAATGGGCGGATAAACGTGAGTACTCTAAAACTCAGAAGAGTAGGTGGCGCACTTCGTCTGAAAGTGAAGATGGAGGAGCTAAACGGGAAACTAATCGTTATCCGGGAAATCGAGAGTCCAGTAAAGCTCCACAGAGTACGAGTAGTGTACCTGGCCCAAGGAACTCTCATGCGAGTGGACAAAGTCAGGGCCACTCTGGTACATACAGAAGAGACTTCTCCCAGGTGAGGTGTTACAATTGTAACGGATTGGGTCACGTGATGCGAAACTGTCGGCAGGGCAAAAGAGTTGTGACCCTGGCCATGTGTGATCCCCGAACTAAATATGCTAAGGTGTTCCAAGACAAACCACAGAAGGTGAACGTAGTGAACGAGAGGTATAGGCCGTTCATTAGTAAAGGTTGGATCAGTATAGGAGGCCAACCTGAGGTAGAAGTGGGTATCTTAAGAGATACCGGAGTTAATCAGAGCTTGATTGCGAGAAGCCTGATTGGGAATGATCGACGGCTAGCTGGCAGTGGGAAGATGAAAGTATTTGGGTTATTGTCTGAGAGTGACATGCCCGTTTGTACTGTCCAGTTAAGGTCGGAATATGTGTCGGCAGAGGTGATGTTGGGAGTGTGCCCCGACATACTTATTCCAGGAGTCCAAGTGATCCTGGGAAATGACTTGTGCGGGACAAAGGTGTTGACAAGAGTCATGGCGGAGACTGTGCCAGAGGAGTGCCCAGACGGCTACAGCACTGGTGGAACACCTGAGAGTGTGAACCTGACTGACATCCGAGGAGATGAGTCAGGAGACCGCCAAGCCATTGAAAACCCTGTCTCGGTAGTGACGAAGGCAGAGGTGGCCGACGAGGAAGACACTGGAGAAGGTGAGACAGTGTCGATTAAACCGGTAGAAGGTATCGACGTAGATATAGCACGCCTGTTTGATGAAGGTCCAGCCCAGGAAAATGAAGTCTCGGTGAGGTCAAAAGTGAAGATGACCCAGCCGAAGAAGAATCATGTGAAGAGAGCGGAACTGAGTAGAGCCCAGACTGCTGAAATTAAGAGTCGGAAGATGAATGCAACTGTGCTGAGTAGAAATGAACAAGGATGTGGACAGACTGAGGACGGGAGTAGAGCGTCAAGTTATCCACGAGCACAGAGGCATTTGGATAGCAGAGTTAAGTTGTTTGAGGTGTCAGGAGTTGACATGTTTCACAAAAAACTTGGAGAAGAGATAGTGAAGAAGAGTAATAGCCGAGGAAATGAAAGGAGAAGAGAGAGTATGTGTGGAGAGACGCTTATGAGCATTGTAGGAGAGGTAGAGCAACATGTACGGTCGAGTGCTGTTGAGTGTAGTACAGTGCTCGAAGAAACTTTTAGGGAACGAAGAAGAGTTGAAGGAGAAGAAAGGGAGTTGTATAGAGGTGAGAAGCGTGAGAAGAGGATGATGATACAAGCATGGAGGAATAGAAGAAAGCCGAGGACTCCATAGAAGTCAAACAGGATGAGGTCTCGGATAAATGAGGAGACGAAAGGGAGGATCATCGGTGAAGACGAGGGAGTGAAGTATGATGACAGGAGACGGAAGTATAATGGCAGTAGATGGAAGTATGAAGACGACAGAGGAGGTACAGACAGTAGATGTCTGACTCTGGACGTGAAGAGAGGAAGACGAGGAAATGGAGGGTGGAAACAATAAGTAGAGTGGACCAATGGAGTGCAGGCGTCCTAAGAGGACAGCCTAGCCAAGAGGTGCCAGAGAGGTCAAAACGTTTGTGAGAAGATCATGTTTCTGGCGAGTTGTGAGCCAGATGTTGCAAGGAGCAACGAACTAATTGTAGACTCCTAAAGGAGTATATCGGTTGAAGAACGAGACAGTGTGGTGGCGGATGTATTATCCCGAGCTTTGCCACTGGAATAACTCTCAAAAATAAGGAGAGGGGAGTGTTATGATCTCAGCCTACAGGAGAAACGAGTCTCCCCCTTGAGAGTTATTCAGTAAGCCTGACCTAACCGGAAGGTCTAGGAAATATGGAGGTGATAACACATGTAAAATAGTTGGTTGGATTTAAATAACAATTTTAGATTATGGGCAGTGCATAAGGAAACAGATAAATGACGGGCTTGGAGATGTGGACATTTTGCTGGAGGCGTGCGGCTCGCTTCTGGAGGGCTTTGACCTCACTTGAGGCCAGACATCGCAGGGGGAAAGTCGCGCTCCATTGAGCTCCCGTCAAGAAGGAACCCCTAGTGATATATCTCCAAGAGAAGAGAAGTGTGCAGACGTGCCAGCTGTGGAATTGAGCTGAGAACGTTGTGGTCTCAAGTCCTGGGCGACGAGGAGTGTTTATTAAACCGCCCAGAGACATTATCGTGGGCCGTGGCAGCGCCCTGACCAGGCTTCGTCAGAGGGAGAAGCGCCCTCGACCAGATAATCTGTGGTAAGCACGATTTAAGCCAGTTCATAGTGATTCTTGTAGTTGGTCGTGTGCCCAGCGACAGTAGCGATGTTTATTTATAAGTTAGACATGTTTTGATAAGGCAGAAAGCCTAAAATAAGAGAGTGGAGAGGGAGAAACACGGAGCGACGTCCGTCCCCTCTGAGCGCTAGCAGGTGACTGAGCGCTCCCGACGGCGGAGGCCCCTCCCGGAGTGAGTGAGGCCCACCAGCCGAGGTGGAGCATAGACCTGCCCAACGGGGGAGTCCACTCTCACAGTATGTAGAGGACAGATAGAGGTTGGAGGCAAACATATTGTGTGATTATTTTTGTTTATGTGTTAAAGGAAAAACATTTTTATTGGAGTGCAGGTTTGTCTTTGGGGAAGAAGTTGCTGAGAACTTCGAAGCCAGCACAGATGACGTAATTGATGAGACTCCAAGATAGTGGAGGAGAGGACCTCGAGCTGTGAGGAGAAGCAGTGAAGAGGAGTGTCACGTGCTTCTGTAGAGGTGGTGAAGCACCATAGTTGCTCGAGGGAACTTCATGGTGTAGCAGCCAGGAGAGCTGTGGAGGACCCTAGCAGAAGGGTGAAGCACCATAGTTGCTCAAGGAAACTTCATGATAGCAGCCTGGAGGAGCTGCAGAGGATCCTGGTAGTTAAGCCCAGAAGAACCTAAAGATATCAGGGTAGTGAACTTCCAGAGGTGGAAGGGAAGTTCTGGTGGATTACTTGTAGGGAGTTGATAGTGTTTGGTTGTCATTAGCATGCAAGACGCAGTGAGAGGTGAGTGATTGTTTGCATTCTTATGTCAAGGAGTGTTTTATACTGAAGTTTAGAGTTACAGTCGAAGGCTGGATTACCTATAGATGTATGTGTTCTAGGACTGATAGAGTGATCGACTGATCATTGTTGTGTACCAAGGAACATTTATACTGATATATGTTATTGCATTCACATGCTGATTTTCTTTGTACACATTTATAGATACATATATATATTCTCTTGCTGATGGTGCAACAGTGTATGTAGACTTGATCAACTTGAGGAGGTTGATAGTATCAGGTGGTGAACCAGGAGATAGGATACCACTTGAGAAGCTGATGATAGAGTTCTGATGGTGTTGGAGTGCAACCTGATTGTAATAGTATAGAGTATAGGATTCATTATTATTATATGTGTGTATGTATTGTGTATGTGCTTTGTCCAGTAAATGTATTCCAATTTGCTGGTGTTTGCCCTTGTCCTAGTGAGGCTTCCCAGGAAATAGTAAAGGAAGAGAGAGAGAGAGAAAGAACCAAGAACCACCGCTGTGGACAGGGTAGGACGAAAACTAGTAAGTTAAAGGGGATTGAGATCGTATCACATAAGGAGAGAGTGGGGAGTCACAGCGGCTCGAGTGGGTGTGTGCACGTGACAACGAGGCTAAGTGTTGGAGCCGCATCCCCTAAACGTGTGACGTTCAGCCTCTCTCCAAGAGCCAGAAGCGCCTGGTGTGATCTCCTAGTGAGGTATAAGCACTCTACCGAGTTGTGGGTTCGGTTGTCCATAAAGCAGAAACAACAACGACAACACAACCAATCCACGCACTATAATATATATATATATATATATATATATATATATATATATATATATATATATATATATATATATATATATATATATATATATATATATATATATATATATATATATATATATATATATATATATATATATATATATATATATATGTCGTACCTAGTAGCCAGAACGCACTTCTCAGCCTACTATGCAAGGCCCGATTTGCCTAATAAGCCAAATTTTCGTGAATTAATATATTTTATCTATTTTTTTCTTATGAAATGATAAAGCTACCCATTTCATTATGTATGAGGTCAATTTTTTTTTATTGGAGTTAAGATTAACGTAGATATATGACCGAACCTAACCAACCCTACCTAACCTAACCTAATCTATCTTTATAGGTTAGGTTAGGTTAAGTAGCCGAAAAAGTTAGGTTAGGTAGGTTAGGTAGTCGAAAAACAATTTATTCATGAAAACGTGGCTTATTAGGCAAATCGGGCCTTGCATAGTAGGCTGAGAAGTGCGTTCTGGCTACTAGGTACGACATATATATATATATATATATATATATATATATATATATATATATATATATATATATATATATATATATATATATATATATATATATATATATATATATATATATATGTCGTACCTAGTAGCCAGAACGCACTTCTCTGCCAAGTATGCAATGCCCGATTTGCCTAATAAGCCAAGTTTTCACGAAATAATTGTTTTTCGACTACCTAACCAACCTAACCTAACCTAACCTAACTTTTTCGGCTACCTAACCTAACCTAACCTATAAAGATAGGTTAGGTTAGGTTAGGTAGGGTTGGTTCGGTTCGGTCATATATCTACGTTAATTTTAACTCCAATAAAAAAAAATCACCTCATACATAATGAAATGGGTAGCTTGATCATTTCATAAGAAAAAAATTAGAGAAAAAATATTAATTCAGGAAAACTTGGCTTATTAGGCAAATCGGGCCTTCCATAGTAGGCTGAGAAGTGCGTTCTGGCTATTAGGTACGACATATATATATATATATATATATATATATATATATATATATATATATATATATATATATATATATATATATATATATATATATATATATATATGTCGTACCTAGTAGCCAGAACTCACTTCTCAGCCTACTATTCAAGGCCCGATTTGCCTAATAAGCCAAGTTTTCCTGAATTAATATATTTACTATATTTTTTTTCTTATGAAATGATAAAGCAACCCTTTTCTCTATGTATGAGGTCAATTTTTTTTTATTGGAGTTAAAATTAACGTAGATATATGACCGAACCTAACCAACCCTACCTAACCTAACCTATATTTATAGGTAAGGTTAGGTTAGGTAGCCAAAAAAAGCTAGGTTAGGTTAGGTTAGGTAGGTTAGGTAGACGAAAATACATTAATTCATGAAAACTTGGCTTATTAGGCAAATCGGGCCTTGAATAGTAGGCTGAGAAGTGCGTTCTGGCTATTAGGTACGACATATATATATATATATATATATATATATATATATATATATATATATATATATATATATATATATATATATATATATATATATATATATATATATATATATGCATATATATATATATATATATATATATATATATATATATATATATATATATATATATATATATATATATTGGGGTGTGAATTTTCATTCGCATATAGTCCTGAGGACCATTCATGCTTGTTCGCATATATATATATATATATATATATATATATATATATATATATATATATATATATATATATATATATATATATATATATATATATGTCGTACCTAGTAGCCAGAACGCACTTATCAGCCTACAATGCAAGGCCCGATTTGCGTAATAAGCCAAGTTTTCATGAATTAATATGTTTTCTCTAGTTTTTTTCTTACGAAATAATAAAGCTACCCATTTCATTATGTATGAGGTCAATTTTTTTTTAATGGAGTTAAAATTAACGTAGATATATGACCGAACCTATCCAACCCTACCTAACCTAACCTAACCTATCTTCATAGGTTAGGTTCGGTTAGGTAGCCGAAAAAGTTAGGTTAGGTTAGGTTAGGTAGGTTAGGTAGTCGAAAAAACATTAATTCATGAAAACTTGGCTTATTAGGCAAATCGGGCCTTGAATAGTAGGCTGATAAGTACGTTCTGGCTATTAGGTACGACATATATATATATATATATATATATATATATATATATATATATATATATATATATATATATATATATATATATATATATATATATGTCGTACCTAGTAGCCAGAACGCACTTTTCAGCCTACTATGCAAGGCCCGATTTGCCTAATAAGCCAAGTTTTTATGAATTAATTGTTTTTTGACAACCTAACCTACCTAACCTAACCTAACATTTTCGGCTACCTAACCAAACCTAACCTATAAAGATAGGTTAGGTTAGGTTAGGTAGGGTTGGTTAGGTTCGGTCATATATCTGCATTAATTTTAACTCCAATAAAAAAACATTGACCTCATACATAATGAAATGGGTACCTTTATCATTTCATAAGAAAAAAATTAGAGAAAATATATTAATTCAGGAAAACTTGGCTTATTAGGCAAATCGGGCCTTGCATAGTAGGCCGAGAAGTGCGTTCTGGCTACTAGGTACGACATATATATATATATATATATATATATATATATATATATATATATATATATATATATATATATATATATATATATATATATATATATATATATATATATATATATATATATATATATATATATATATATATATATATATATATATATATATATATATATTTTGGTAGCAGTCTTTCCTGTAGACATATATTATGAAATATGACCGAAAAAGTAAGATTGATAATTCTAACACGAATTTTCTTAATCTTTCGTACATTACGCTTCACTGTTGGAGGTAAATCAAAAATCAATTCTCCAAAATTCATTTTTATTTCTAGTCTGACGCGTCACGGGCGCGTTTCGTAAAACTTATTACATTTTCAAAGACTTTAGTTCACAAATACACAACTGATTAGAACTTACGTATTTCCGATTTTATATCTACATTTGAGTGAGGTGGGAGGGGTGATGTGGCATTAACACAAGACAGAACAAGAGGGGATATTAATAGGGTATTAAAAGTATCAACACAAGACAGAACACAAACAATGGGTATTGAATAGAAGTGTTTGTAGAAAGCCTATTGGTCCATATTTCTTGATGCTTCTATATTGGAGCGGAGTCTTGAGGTGGGTAGAATATAGTTGTGCAATAATTGGCTGTTGATTGCTGGTGTTGACTTCATGATGTGTAGTGCCTCGCAAACGTCAAGCCGCCTACTATCACTGTATCTATCGATGATTTCTATGTTGTTTACTAGGATTTCTCTGGCGATGGTTTGGTTGTGGGAAGAGATTATATGTTCCTTAATGGAGCCCTGTTGCTTATGCATCGTTAAACGCCTAGAAAGAGATGTTGTTGTCTTGCCTATATACTGGGTTTTTTGGAGCTTACAGTCCCCAAGTGGGCATTTGAAGGCATAGACGACATTAGTCTCTTTTAAAGCGTTCTGTTTTGTGTCTGGAGAGTTTCTCATGAGTAGGCTGGCCGTTTTTCTGGTTTTATAGTAAATCGTCAGTTGTATCCTCTGATTTTTGTCTGTAGGGATAACGTTTCTATTAACAATATCTTTCAGAACCCTTTCCTCCGTTTTACGAGCTGTGGAAAAGAAGTTCCTGTAAAATAGTCTAATAGGGGGTATAGGTGTTGTGTTAGTTGTCTCTTCAGAGGTTGCATGGCTTTTCACTTTCCTTCTTATGATGTCTTCGATGAAACCATTGGAGAAGCCGTTATTGATTTGGGCTTTGAGGTGATTTGGTAAAATGCTATGCCCAAGATTACTATCCGAGTGCCGGCGGTGGGGTGGTTCAAATAGCCTCGGCTATCACCTCATTTTGTCCGGTCGTGATGGTCAAGTGGATTAAGGCGTCTTGTACATACCAGTTGCGTTGCTTCTGCGAATATGGGTTCGAGTCACTTCTGGGGTGTGAGTTTTCAGTTGCATATTGTCCTGGAGACCATTCAGGCTTGTTCGCATTTGTGTTCCTCACGTGTGCCCCAAAGAATGAGGTGATTTGGTAAAATGCTATGCCCAAGATTACTATCCGAGTGCCGGCGGTGGGGTGGTTCAAATAGCCTCGGCTCTCACCTCATTTTGTCCGGTCGTGATGGTCAAGTGGATTAAGGCGTCTTGTATATACCAGTTGCGTCGCTTCTGGGAGTATGGGTTCGAGTCACTTCTGGGGTGTGTGTTTTCAGTTGCATATTGTCCTGGGGACCATTCAGGCTTGTTCGCATTTGTGTTCCTCACGTGTGCCCCAAAGAATGAGGTGATTTGGTAAAATGCTATGCCCAAGATTACTATCCGAGTGCCGGCGGTGGGGTGGTTCAAATAGCCTCGGCTATCACCTCATTTTGTCTGGTCGTGATGGTCAAGTGGATTAAGGCGTCTTGTACATACCAGTTGCGTTGCTTCTGGGAGTATGGGTTCGAGTCACTTCTGGGGTGTGAGTTTTCAGTTGCATATTGTCCTGGGGACCATTCAGGCTTGTTCACATTTGTGTTCCTCTCGTGCGCCCCAAAAAATGAGGTGATTTGGTAAAATGCTATGCCCAAGATTGCTATCCGAGTGCCGGCAGTGGGGTGGTTCAAATAGCCTCGGCTATCACCTCATTTTGTCCGGTCGTGATGGTCAAGTAGATTAAGGCGTCTTGTACATACCAGTTGCGTTGCTTCTGGGAGTATGGGTTCGAGTCACTTCTGGGGTGTGTGAGTTTTCAGTTATATATATATATATATATATATATATATATATATATATATATATATATATATATATATTATAAATAGGGAAGGGAGTACCACCTCTGGCTGGAAGAAGGGGGACCCATAGCCCTATAGTGTTGGCCAGACCACACACTAGAAATTGAAGGAACGACGACGTTTCGGTCCGTCTTGGACCATTCTCAAGTCGATTGTGACGAGGAGGTAGGGACAGGCAATAAATAGGCAAGAGAGAGCTAAGGAGGAAAGTCAGGTGTAGGGGATAGTAGTAATGGAAACTGCAGCAGACCTATTGGCCCATACGAGGCAACTCCTATTATAACCACCGAAGGAGAAGTAATAGGAAAAAGAAGAGGATAGCAAGGGAGCGTAGGAGAAGACATTGAACAGAAAAAGGGAGAAGAGAGAAAGAAAAGGAAAGAGAAAGAAAGAAATGGAAGGGGGAAAGCTTATGTTAAGTCACGTTTGTTAGAAAGATTAGAGCATTTGAGTACATACTGTGAAAGGGAAGAGTCCACAGCAACAAAGCCAGGACTCAAGTTCATGTTGGGTACATTGTTTATAAGAACCGATTCTACAAGACGGCGTCTGTGTAGAGTAGAGGCAGGAAAGATTATTTTGGAGGAAGACCAATCAATGGGATGATTAGAATCCCTCACATGGCAGAAGAGAGCATTGTTAGTGTCTGCAGACTTAACACTTCTCTTGTGTTCTTTAAGTCTGTCATTTAGTGTACGGCCAGTTTCGCCAAAGTATTGGAGAGGACAAGATGAACAGGAAATAGAGTAGACACCAGCAGCATTAGAAGCAGGAGGAGCAGTGTGAACTAGATTGCTACGAAGTGTGTTAGTTTGTCGAAAGGCGAGTTTAATGTCAAGAGGACGAAAGGTATTGGTAAAAGTTTTGAGTTCAGATATGAAGGGAAGGCATAGTACAGTGCTAGTATTGTTGGAAGCAGGTTTAGGATGAAAGAAATTTCGTTTAGCTTGAGAGTGGGCACAGTTGATGAAATGCAAAGGATAACCAAGGCGAGAGAATGATTTGTAGATAAAGGCAATTTCAGAATCAAGAAACTGAGGGTCGCTGATGCGTAGAGCGCGGAGGAAGAGAGAGACGAGGACACTTTTTCTTAACAGAAGGAGGATGGTAGGAAAAGAAGTGAATGTACATGCCACTATGCATGGGTTTACCGTAGACAGAGAAAGAGAACCCAGACACAGAGCTGTGAACATGAACATCAAGAAAAGGAAGGAGGGAATTAGATTCCCACTCAACTTTGAAATGGATAGAAGGAGCCAGATTGTTAAGAGAGGCGAGGAAAGGCTGCCATCCTACCATCCTCCTTCTGTTAAGAAAAGTGTCCTCGTCTCTCTCTTCCTCCGCGCTCTACGCATCAGCGACCCTCAGTTTCTTGATTCTGAAATTGCCTTTATCTACAAATCATTCTCTCGCCTTGGTTATCCTTTGCATTTCATCAACTGTGCCCACTCTCAAGCTAAACGAAATTTCTTTCATCCTAAACCTGCTTCCAACACTACTAGCACTGTACTATGCCTTCCCTTCATATCTGAACTCAAAACTTTTACCAATACCTTTCGTCCTCTTGACATTAAACTAGCCTTTCGACAAACTAACACACTTCGTAGCAATCTAGTTCACACTGCTCCTCCTGCTTCTAATGCTGCTGGTGTCTACTCTATTTCCTGTTCATCTTGTCCTCTCCAATACTTTGGCGAAACTGGCCGTACACTAAATGACAGACTTAAAGAACACAAGAGAAGTGTTAAGTCTGCAGACACTAACAATGCTCTCTTCTGCCATGTGAGGGATTCTAATCATCCCATTGATTGGTCTTCCTCCAAAATAATCTTTCCTGCCTCTACTCTACACAGACGCCGTCTTGTAGAATCGGCTCTTATAAACAATGTACCCAACATGAACTTGAGTCCTGGCTTTGTTGCTGTGGACTCTTCCCTTTCACAGTATATACTCAAATGCTGTAATCTTTCTAACAAACGTGACTTAACATAAGCTTTCCCCCTTCCATTTCTTTCTTTCTCTTTCCTTTTCTTTCTCTCTTCTCCCTTTTTCTGTTCATTGTCTTCTCCTACGCTCCCTTGCTATCCTCTTCTTTTTCCTATTACTTCTCCTTCGGTGGTTATAATAGGAGCTGCCTCGTATGGGCCAATAGGCCTGCTGCAGTTTCCATTACTACTATCCCCTACACCTGACTTTCCTCCTAAGCTCTCTCTTGCCTATTTATTGCCTGTCCCTACCTCCTCATCACAATCGACTTGAGAATGGTCCAGGACGGACCGAAACGTCGTCGTTCCTTCAATTTCTAGTGTGTAGAAATTTCTAGTGTGTCAACATACTTCAGCCACGTTATTGTGACTCATCGCCTGCATAGCCCTATAGCCTCGGAGGAAACCACACACAACGAATTGGAGGGAATGTGGGTTCCCTCCAATACAGTTTCTGTGTGCTTTTCTCCTACCACCCCCTTCTTTTTTTTTTTTTTTTCTTTATTGTTTATTCAAAGGTTACAAAAGGTTAGAGGTTACAAGAATAATTTTCTGGTTAAGACATTTCTCGTTGTTAGATCGTATTCTAAACAGGTATTAATGTTGTATTACTTTAGAAGTTCAAGATATTTTTAAGTGAACACCTGGAAATTAAATTTATATTAGTATATATTATATTATTATTATGGCTAAGGCTGATCTACAATTAAATTATGTCCCAATATTATATTCACTTACTATATATTGTAATGAACCCTAATACATTATTTTTGTAATGATGATTTACAGTCATATAATAACTAACAATTCAGCCCGTTCTCCTAAGGTTTGCCATCGTCAAGAAAACGGTAAATTTTAAGTGTCCTCCCCGAACCTACCAGAGAACCCAAAGCAGAAAATGTGACATTACGCACACTTTTTGCACGATTCCATTTTCTAGTATGACAATTTTTAGCCTTAGGTAACGCATATGAACGAAAAGTGACGTTCTTTGTAGGAGGACAGGTTGAATTTTTATCACAATTTCTTAAATAAAACTTTACCTATATGTAATCAGACTTTTTTATTCCAGTGTTATTAACTCCTTCCAGGCTTCTAAATGAGAGCCAAATAGTCACGATTAAATTTAAATCTGTTGCAAATATTTATTGATTTGCATTACTGTCTCTAAGTCAAATAAAATTCTGAATCTGAATAAAAAAATATTGTATATCAAATACCTTTTTGTGAGAAATCACGTCCAATTGATATTTTGACCATTAAATTTATTGTAATAAGGATGTGGTGACCGTTTCTTATAAAGGTGTTAAAGGTCTCTGGCATCTCTGTTATTGGGATGTATTCGATGCGATGTATTTTCTCCAAGTCAGCAATCTCTCTTAATATGCCAGCTTTTGAAGACTTAATAAAATGATAATATTACTTGCTTAAAAAAATATATATATATATATTCTCTTTTAAACCTAGAAGGGGTACCACCTCTGGTGCAAGTGTGGGGACCCATAGCCTCGGAGAAGAAAATAAAGAGTACTCAGAGAAGACCTTGTGGATCCTCACTGAACACTTTGATATTTTCTTCTCCTATCACCCCTATTCTTTTGGTATGTGTGTATATTTATCTAACTTTATTTGAAAATGTCATTACACAAAAAAGGTAACAAGAGGTTACATATATATATATATATATATATATATATATATATATATATATATATATATATATATATATATATATATATATATATATATATATATATATATATATATATATATATATATATATATATATATATATATATACTACTAAAGGTAGGTATATATATATATAATATATATATATATATATATATATATATATATATATATATATATATATATATATATATATATATATATATATATATATATATATATATATATATATATATATATATATGTGTGTGTGTGTGTGTGTGTGTTCCACACGTGAGAAACACATATGCGAACATGCCTGAATGGTCCCCAGGACTGAATGGTCAAGCGGATTAAGGCGTCCTGTACATACCAGTTGCGTTGCTCCTGGCAGTATGGGTTCGAGTCACTTCTGGGGTGTGAGTTTTCAGTTGCATATAGTCCTGGGGACCATTCAGGCATGTTCGCATATATTAATATGTTTCATTGAATATGACATCATATTCTGTATTTACTATCTTCTGATTTAGAGCTTCTATCCCTCAAACTATTTTCCTAACATCAGGGCTTAGCTGAAAGAGAAGTTCTCCAAAACTCATTTTCGGTATTTCAAGGTGAAGAAAAAAGTGAATTACTATAGAATGTATTACACTTATTTATACAATTTGCACAACATTTCGAACCTCCAAGGTTCATTCTCAAGTGAAAAGAAATTACAAAACTCGTTGATGAACCATGGAACTTAACAATATGCCTTCAACCGAACAAATATATGTGGGTGGGGACGAGGACAAGTTGACTAGTTTAGCAGTTACCAGGGAGGATGTAATTAAACAAATAGTAAAACTAAAACCAAACAAATCCCTAGGGCCGGATGAAGTGTTTGCCAGGGTGCTTAAAGAATGCAAAGAGGAGCTTTCCGAGCCACTCTCTACCATATTTAATAAATCAATAGAGTAAGGTAGAGTGCCAGAGTCATGGATGTTCCCGGGAGCCGGTCGGCCGAGCGGACAGCACGCTGGACTTATGATCCTGTGGTCCTGGGTTCAATCTCAGGCGCCGGCGAGAAAAAATGGGCAGAGTTTCTTTCACCCCCCATGCCCCTGTTACCTCGCAGTAAAATAGGTACCTAGGTGTTAGTCAGCTGTCACGGGCTGCTTCCTGGGGGTGGAGGCCTGGTCGAGGACCGGGCCGTGGGGACACTAAAAAGCCCCGAAATAATTTCAAGATAATCTCAAGATGGAAGGTAACTAATGTGGTACCAATTCTTAAGAAAGGAGATAGATCACTTATGAACATAAAAACAGAGGTAACTGCAGAAGGAGTATTGGCCCATACGAGGCAGCTTCTATCTATAACCACCAATCCCACTCATATACATAAGAACATAAGAACAAAGGTAACTGCAGAAGGCCTATTGGCCCATACGAGGCAGCTCCTATTCTATAACCACCCAATCCCACTCATATACTTGTCCAACCCGCGCTTGAAACAATCGAGGGACCCCACCTCCACCACGTTACGCGGCAATTGGTTCCACAAATCTACAACCCTGTTACTGAACCAGTATTTACCCAAGTCTTTCCTAAATCTAAACTTATCCAATTTATACCCATTGTTTCGTGTTCTGTCCTGTGTTGATACTTTTAATACCCTATTAATATCCCCCTTGTTATGTCCATTCACCCACTTGTAAACCTCTATCATGTCGCCCCTAACTCTTCGCCTTTCCAGTGAATGCAACTTAAGCTTTGTTAATCTTTCTTCATATGAAAGATTTCTAATTTGGGGAATTAACTTAGTCATCCTATGCTGGACACGTTCAAGTGAATTTATATCCATTCTATAATATGGCGACCAAAACTGAACTGCATAATCTAAATGGGGCCTAACTAGAGCAAGATATAGCTTGAGAACCACACCAGGTGTCTTGTTACTAACGCTGCGATTAATAAATCCAAGTGTCCGATTTGCCTTATTACGAACATTTATGCATTGATCCTTTTGTTTTAAATTCTTACTAATCATAACTCCCAGATCCCTTTCGCAATCCGACTTCGCAATCACAACACCATCTAGCTCGTATCTTGTAACTCTATCATCATTACCTAACCTCAGAACTTTACATTTATCAGCATTAAACTGCATCTGCCAATCCTTTGACCATTTCAAAACCCTATCTAGATCAACTTGAAGTGATAGTGAGTCCTCCTCCGAATTAATTTCCCTACCGATTTTCGTATCATCGGCAAATTTGCAAATGTTGCTACTCAAACCTGAATCTAAATCATTTATATATATTATAAACAACAGAGGTCCCAGGACAGAGCCTTGAGGCACTCCACTTACAACATTTTCCCACTCTGACTTGATTCCATTTATACTAACTCTCTGTTTCCTTTGGTATAGCCATGCCCTAATCCAGCTTAATATAGCACCCCCAATACCATGAGACTCTATTTTTTTAATCAGTCTTTCATGTGGCACTGTATCAAAAGCTTTGCTAAAGTCAAGGTATTATCGCAATCCTTACCACTATCAACTGCCTCAACAATGCTAGAATAAAAAGATAACAAATTTGTTAAACATGAACGGCCATTTATAAAACCATGTTGCGACTCAATTATTAATTTATGTTTTTCAAGATGAAGACGAATTTTATTTGCTATTATAGATTCGAGTAACTTTCCCACAATAGACGTTAGGCTAATTGGTCGATAGTTAGACGCAAGTGATCTATCTCCTTTCTTAAAAACTGGTATCACATTAGCAACTTTCCAAAACTCTGGCACTCTGCCTGACTCTATTGATTTATTAAATATGGTTGACAGTGGGTCACAAAGCTCCTCTTTGCATTCTTTAAGCACCCTAGCAAACACTTCATCCGGCCCTGGGGATTTGTTTGGTTTGAGTTTTACTATTTGTTTAAGAACATCCTCCCTGGTAACTGCTAAACTCGTCAACCTGTCCTCGTCCCCACCCACATAGACTTGTTCGGCTGAAGGCATATTGTTAAGTTCCTCTTTAGTAAATACAGATACAAAATATTTATTAAAAATACTACTCATCTCTTCATCACTATCTGTTATTTGACCTGTCTCAGTTTTTAATGGACCTATCCTTTCCCTAGTCTTAGTACGATATAACTGAAAAAACCCTTTAGGATTTGTCTTTGCTTGCCCTGCTATGCGAACTTCATAGTTTCTTTTTGCTTTCCTTATCTCTTTTTTAACATTTCTAACCAGTTGTACGAATTCCTGTTCTAAAGTGACCTCCCCATTTTTAATCCTTTTGTACCAAGCTCTCTTTTTACCTATAAGGTTCTTCAAATTCTTTGTTATCCACTTTGGGTCATTAGTATACGATCTATTAAATTTGTATGGTATACTACGTTCCTGTGCTTTGTTTAGAATATTCTTAAATAAGTTATATATTGAATCCACATCGAAATCCCCATTTAAGTCACCTATCGCTGGGTTCATGTCTCGCTCCAAGACCGGCCCACACCCCATACCCAAGCCTTTCCAATCAATTTGACCCAAAAAATTTCTTAGGCTATTAAAATCAGCTTTTCGAAAATCTGGCACTTTAACAGAATTTTCTCCTACTGGTCTATTCCATTCTATGCTAAATCTGATTTCTTTGTGATCACTGCTCCCTAGCTCACTCCCTATTTCGATGTCATTAATTTGCGCTTCCCTGTTAGTTAACACTAAATCTAAAATATTATTTTCCCGTGTTGGTTCCTTAATGTGTTGCGTAAGAAAGCAATCGTCAATTAATTCTAGAAAATCTTCTGCTTCACTATTCCCTGTTTTGTTCAACCAGTTTATTCCGCTAAAATTAAAGTCACCCATGACATAAATACTGTTAGATCTAGATGCTCTAGATATTTCATCCCATAGATGCTTTGCTTCCATTCTGTCTAAATTTGGTGGCCTATATATTACTCCTATTATAATATTATTAGCTTTTTCGTTTAATTCAATCCAAATAGTTTCTGTGTGTGGCTCTGTTTTGATTCCCTCTTTGAGACTACATTTCAAATTGTCCCTAACATATATGGCTACTCCACCTCCTCGTCTAATATATCTATCTGTGTGAAATAGTTTAAATCCAAATATTTGATATTCAGCTAATAGTTCTCTATTTTCTACATTCATCCACGTTTCGGTAAGTGCAATAATATCTATTTTTTCTGTGCAGACAAGAGTATTTAATTCGTTAATTTTATTTCTTAGACTTCTACTGTTAGTGTAATATACCCTAAGTGAATTGTTATTTTGCGGACCTTCTCTTTCCCTGATCGTTTTGCCAATTCCTTTCTCCCACAAACACATACTTTTATTACCTCCTTCCTCCAAATCAATTCCCATACCTCTATCTACTAACAGTTTAAACCCAAACAAACACCTCTAACCACTTCTTCTAGCGAGTTCGCAACAGCAACAACCCCAGCTCTCGATAGATGCACCCCATCACGAGCATACATTTCATTTCTTCCATAGAAGTGTTCCCAGTTGTCTATGAAAGATATTGCATTTGATTTGCAATATCTTTCCAGCCGGCAATTGACACCAAGTGCCCTCGATATCCATTCATTTCCCACACCCTTTCTTGGAAGAATGCCACATATGATCGGGATTCCTCCCTTGCTCCTAACTAACTCTATGGCTGTTTTATACCTCTGAATCAGTTCCTCACTCCTGACTCGACCAACATCATTTCCTCCCACGCTAATGCAAATAATGGGATTGTTCCCATTACCAGCCATAATATCATTCATGTTGTTTATAATATCACCAATGCCAGCTCCGGGATAGCAAACCCTTAACCTGTTCCCCCTATCTCTAGCACAAAACGTTCTATCCAAATACCTTATCTGGGAATCTCCCACAACTAATGTTTGCTTAGGTACTTCCTTTACTTTCTGAGGGGCCTGCGCTTCCTTTCTCTTCGTTGCTTTCCCTTTTGCGCGATCCACAGTCTCTCCACAGCACTCGTCCTCCAAAACGTCAAATGAATTTGAAGTTGCTATGGCGTTTGAAGGCGGCTTTATCAAAGTCTTCTTAAGGCCCCTGTCTTTCGCAACTCTCCAAGACGAGGTTCCTTTACTGCGGTCTCCTCCTTCGTTACTTCTCGTTGTTTTTTAAGCTGACGCACCTCCTCCCGCAGAGAGTCCAACTCTGTCCTCAGGGCTCCCACTAGAGTCACCAGGTCCTTCACTACAACTTCCATATTGCTATGATAATATAACAACACTCAGGAGCTCCGGTTAACACAACCTCTCACTGTGACTTCACCTGACCGACGTGTGACTTCACCTGACCGACAGGTCCAACCCGCGCTTGAAACAATCAAGGGACCCCACCTCCACCACGTTACGTGGTAATTGGTTCCACAAATCAACAACCCTATTACCTAACTAGTATTTACCCAAGTCTTTCCTAAATCTAAATTTACCCAATTTATACCCATTGTTTCGTGTTCTGTCTTGAGTTGATACTTTTAATACCCTATTAATATCCCCTTTGTTATGTCCATTCATCCACTTGTAAACTTCTATCATGTCACCCCTAACTCTTCGTCTTTCCAGTGAAAGCAATTTAGGCTTTATAAATGTTTCTTCATATGAAAGACTTCTAATTTGGGGAATTAACTTTGTCATCCTATGCTGGACACGTTCAAGTGAATTTACATCCATACTATAGTACAGCGACCAAAACTGAACTGCATAATCTAATTGGGGCCTAACCAGAGCAAGATATAGCTGAAGAACCACACCAGGTGTCTTGTTGCTAACGCTTCGATTAATAAATCTCAGTGTCCTATACGCCTGATAACGAACATTTACCCAATTTATACCCATTGTTTCGTGTTCTGTCTTGAGTTGATACTTTTAATACCCTATTAATATCCCCTTTGTTATGTCCATTCATCCACTTGTAAACTTCTATCATGTCACCCCTAACTCTTCGTCTTTCCAGTGAAAGCAATTTAGGCTTTATAAATGTTTCTTCATATGAAAGACTTCTAATTTGGGGAATTAACTTTGTCATCCTATGCTGGACACGTTCAAGTGAATTTACATCCATACTATAGTACAGCGACCAAAACTGAACTGCATAATCTAATTGGGGCCTAACCAGAGCAAGATATAGCTGAAGAACCACACCAGGTGTCTTGTTGCTAACGCTTCGATTAATAAATCTCAGTGTCCTATACGCCTGATAACGAACATTTATGCATTGATCCTTTTGTTTTAAATTCTTACTAATCATAACTCCCAGATCCCTTTCGCAATCCGACTTCGCAATCTCAACACCATCTAGCTCGTATCTTGTAACACTATCATCATTACCTAGCCTCAAAACTTTACATTTATTAGCATTAAACTGCATCTGCCAGTCTTTTGACTATTTTAAAACCCTATTTAGATCAACTTGAAGTGATAGCGAGTCTTCTTCCGTGTTGATTTCCCTACCGATTTTTGTATCATCTGCAAATTTGCAGATGTTGCTACTCAAACCTGAATCTAAATCATTGATATATATTATAAACAACAGAGGTCCCAGGACAGAGCTCTGAGGTACTCCACTAACAACATTATCTCACTCTGACTTAACCCCATTTATATTAACTCTCTTTTCTTTGGAATAGCCATGCCCTAATCCAAGTTAATATAGCACCCCCAATACCATGAGCTTCTATTTTTTTAATTAGTCTTTCATGTGGCACTGTATCAAAAGCTTTGCTAAAGTCTAAGTACACAACATCACAATCCTTACCATTATCAACACCAGCAAAATGATCAGGGAAAGAGAAGGGCCTCAAAATAACAATTCACTTAGGGTATATTACACTAACAGTAGAAGTCTAAGAAATAAAATTAACGAATTAAATACTCTTGTCTGCACAGAAAAAATAGATATTATTGCACTTACCGAAACGTGGATGAATGTAGAAAATAGAGAACTATTAGCTGAATATCAAATAAATGGATTTAAACTATTTCACACAGATAGATATATTAGATGAGGAGATGGAGTAGCCATATATGTTAGGGACAATTTGAAATGTAGTCTCAAAGAGGGAATCAAAACTGAGCCACACACAGAAACTATTTGGATAGAATTAAACGATAAAGCAAATAATATTATAATAGGAGTTATATATAGGCCACCAAATTTAGACAGAATGTTAGCAAAGCATCTATGGGATGAAATATCTAGGGCATCTAGATCTAACAGTATTTACGTCATAGGTGACTTTAATTTTAGTGGAATAAACTGGTTGAACAAAACAGGGAATAGTGAAGCAGAAGATTTTCTAGAATTAATTGATGATTGCTTTCTTACGCAACACATTAAGGAACCAACACGAGAAAATAATATTTTAGATTTAGTGTTAACTAACAGGGAAACACAAATTAATGACATCGAAATAGGGAGTGAGCTAGGGAACAGTGATCACAAAGAAATCAGATTTACCATTGAATGGAATAGACCTATAGGAGAAAATTCTGTTAAAGTGCCAGATTTTCGAAAAGCTGATTTTAATAGCCTAAGAAATTTTTTAGGGTCAAATTGATTGGAAAGTCTTGGGTATGGGGTGGGGGCCGGTCTTGGAACGAGACATGAACCCAGCGATAGGTGACGTAAATGGGGATTTCGATGTGGATTCAATATACAACTTATTTAAGAATATTCTAAACAAAGCACAGGAACGTAGTATACCATACAAATTGAATAGATCGAATACTAATGACCCAAAGTTGATAACAAAGAATTTGAAGAACCTTATAGGTAAAAAGAGAGCTTGGTACAAAAGGATTAAAAATGGGGAGGTCACTTTAGAACAGGAATTCATACAACTGGTTAGAAATGTTAAAACAGAGATAAGGAAAGCAAAAAGAAACTATGAAGTTAGCGTAGCAGGGCAAGCAAATCCTAAAGGTTTTTTTCAGTTATATCGTACTAAGACTAGGGAAAGGATAGGTCCATTAAAAAATGAGACAGGTCAAATAACAGATAGTGATGAAGAGATGAGTAGTATTTTTAATAAATATTTTGTATCTGTATTTACTAAAGAGGAACTTAACAATATGCCTTCAGCCGAACAAGTCTATGTGGGTGGGGACGAGGACAGGTTGACGAGTTTTGCAGTTACCAGGGAGGATGTTCTTCAACAAATAGTAAAACTCAAACCAAACAAATCCCCAGGGCCGGATGAAGTGTTTGCCAGGGTGCTTAAAGAATGCAAACAGGAGCTCTGTGACCCACTGCCAACCATATTTAATAAATCAATAGAGTCAGGCAATCAGAGTGCCAGAGTTTTGGAAAGTTGCTAATGTGATACCAGTTTTTAAGAAAGGAGATAGATCACTTGCATCTAACTATCGACCAATTAGCCTAACGTCTATTGTGGGAAAGTTACTCGAATCTATAATAGCAAATAAAATTCGTCTTCATCTTGAAAAACATAAATTAATAATTGAGTCGCAACATGGTTTTATAAATGGCCGTTCATGTTTAACAAATTTGTTATCTTTTTATTCTAGCATAGTTGAGGCAGTTGATAGTGGTAAGGATTGTGACGTTGTGTACCTTGACTTTAGCAAAGCTTTTGATACAGTGCCACATGAAAGACTAATTAAAAAAATAGAAGCTCATGGTATTGGGGGTGCTATATTAACTTGGATTAGGGCATGGCTATTCCAAAGGAAACAGAGAGTTAGTATAAATGGGGTTAAGTCAGAGTGGGATAATGTTGTTAGTGGAGTACCTCAGGGCTCTGTCCTGGGACCTCTGTTGTTTATAATATATATAAATGATTTAGATTCATGTTTGAGTAGCAACATTTGCAAATTTGCCGATGATACGAAAATCGGTAGGGAAATTAATTCGGTGGAGGACTCACTATCACTTCAAGTTGATCTAGATAGGGTTTTGAAATGGTCAAAGGATTGGCAAATGCAGTTTAATTCTGATAAATATAAAGTTCTGAGGCTAGGTAATGATGATAGAGTTACAAGATACGAGCTAGATGGTGTTGAGATTGCGAAGTCGGATTGCGAAAGGGATCTGGGAGTTATGATTAGTAAGAATTTAAAACAAAAGGATCAATGCATAAATGTTCGTAATAAGGCAAATCGGACACTTGGATTTATTAATCGCAGCGTTAGTAACAAGACACCTGGTGTGGTTCTCAAGCTATATCTTGCTCTAGTTAGGCCCCATTTAGATTTTGCAGTTCAGTTTTGGTCGCCATATTATGGAATGGATATAAATTCACCTGAACGTGTCCAGCGTAGGATGAGTAAGTTAATTCCCCAAATTAGAAATCTTTCATATGAAGAAAGATTAACAAAGCTTAAGTTGCATTCACTGGAAAGGCGAAGAGTTAGGGGTGACATGATAGAGGTTTACAAGTGGGTGAATGGACATAGCAAAGGGGATATTAATAGGGTATTAAAAGTATCAACACAAGACAGAACACGAAACAATGGGTATAAATTGGATAAGTTTAGATTTAGGAAAGACTTGGGTAAATACTGGTTCAGTAACAGGGTTGTTGATTTGTGGAACCAATTGCCGCGTAACATTGTAGAGGTGGGGTCCCTCGATTGTTTCAAGCATGGGTTGGACATGTTTATGAGTGGGATTGGGTGGTTATAAATAGGAGCTGCCTCGTATGGGCCAATAGGCCTTCTGCAGTTGCCTTTGTTCTTATATTCTAATGTTCTTATAACAGGGGGGATATTAATAGGGTATTAAAAATATCAACACAAGACAGAACACGAAACAATGGGTATAAATTGGATAAGTTTAGATTTAGGACAGACTTGGGTAAATACTGGTTCAGTAACAGGGTTGTTGATTTGTGGAACCAATTGCCGTGTAACGTGATGGATGTGGGGTCTCTCGATTGTTTCAAGCGCGGGTTGGACAAGTATATGAGTGGGATTGGGTGGTTATAAATAGGAGCTGCCTCGTATGGGCCAATAGGCCTTCTGCAGTTGCCTTTGTTCTTATATTCTAATGTTCTTATAACAGGGGGGATATTAATAGGGTATTAAAAATATCAACACAAGACAGAACACGAAACAATGGGTATAAATTGGATAAGTTTAGATTTAGGACAGACTTGGGTAAATACTGGTTCAGTAACAGGGTTGTTGATTTGTGGAACCAATTGCCGTGTAACGTGGTGGATGTGGGGTCTCTCGATTGTTTCAAGCACGGGTTGGACAAGTATATGAGTGGGATTGGGTGGTTATAGATAGGAGCTGCCTCGTATGGGCCAATAGGCCTTCTGCAGTTACCTTTGTTCTTATGTTCTAATGTTTTTATTATCACTTCAAGGTGTTCTAAATAGGGTTTTGAAATGGTCAAAAGATTGGCAGATGCAGTTTAATGCTGATAAATGTAAAGTTCAGAGGCTAGGTAATGATAGAGTTACAAGCTACGAGCTTGATCGTATCTCGACTTGAGAACGGTTCAGGACGGACCGAAACGTCGTCGTCCCTTCACCTTCTAGTGTGTGGTATGGTCAACATACTTTAGCCACGTTATTGTGACTCATTGCCTGCAATTTTGCGTATTCTCGTATACTCAGCACAAATTTTGTGCTGAGTATATGAGTATATGTGTGTTTTTCAAAGACAAATCCTTGCATAGTACGCCAAAAAGTGCGTTCTGGCTACTAAGTACGACATATATATATATATATATATAAATATATATATATATTTATATATATATTTATATATATATTTATATATATATATATATATATATATATATATATTTATATATATATATATTTAACGTGGTGGATGTGGGGTCTCTCGATTGTTTCAAGCACGGGTTGGACAAGTATATGAGTGGGATTGGGTGGTTATAGATAGGAGCTGCCTCGTATGGGCCAATAGGCCTTCTGCAGTTACCTTTGTTCTTATGTAACGTGGTATATATATATGATATATATATTATATATATATATGATATATATATATGATATATATATTATATATATATATATATATATATATATATATATATATATATATATATATATATATATATATATATATATATTTATATATATATATATATATATATATATTTATATATATATTTATATATATATATATATATATATATATATATATATATATATATTTATATATATATATATATATATATATATATATATATATATATATATATATATTTATATATATATATATATATATATATATATATATATATATATTATATATATATATATATATATATATATATATATATATATATATATATATTTATATATATATATATATATATATATATATATATATATATATATATATTATATATATATATATATATATATATATATATATATATATATATATATATATATATATTCAATTCTATAAATATTCTATTCAATTCTATAAATATTGTGTAGGCTATAAGTAACATGTTTCATTTGACATGTAAATAGCAAGACTCAAGTTCTTGTAAGTCCTTGATAAATCCAGGACGTTCGTTATGTGTGTACTAACATACTAACATATTAACATACTAATATACTAATCTTAATATCACTTCGGGATAGGTCAGTACTCCACAGTACACTACGACCCTAGAATCCTCCCCCCGGAGTTATGTCCTTAGTCCCCCCTGGACTAAGCTAATTGTGAGCAAAAAATGTACTCGAATTAACATTGTGAGCAGTATTGAGCTCATTAACAGGTCATTGTTCACGAGTTATATTGAACTCGTGAACATGGTGAGCTATATTGAGCTCGTTAGCAGTGCTAACAGGGTGAGTTACAGTGAACTCGTCAACAGTGTTGACAGGGTGAGCTGCAGTGAGCTCGTTAGCAGTGCTAACAGGGTGAGCTACAGTGAGCTCGTCAACAGTGTTGACAGGGTGAGCTACAGTGAGCTCGTTAACAGTGTTAACAGGGTGAGCTTCAGTGAGCTCGTCAACAGTGCTGACAGGGTGAGCTACGGTGAGCTCGTTAGCAGTGCTAACAAGGTGAGCTGCAGTGAACTCGTCAACAGTGTTGACAGGGTGAGCTGCAGTGAGCTCGTTAGCAGTGCTACCAGGGTGAGTTACAGTGAACTCGTCAACAGTGTTGACAGGGTGAGCTGCAGTGAGCTCGTTAGCAGTGCTAACAGGGGTGAGTTACAGTGAACTCGTCAACAGTGTTGACAGGGCGAGCTACAGTGAGCTCGTTAGCAGTGCTAACAGGGTGAGTTACAGTGAACTCGTCAACAGTGTTGACAGGGTGAGCTGCAGTGAGCTCGTTAGCAGTGCTAACAGGGTGAGTTACAGTGAACTCGTCAACAGTGTTGACAGGGTGAGCTACAGTGAGCTCGTTAGCAGTGCTAACAGGGTGAGTTCAGTGAACTCGTCAACAGTGTTGACAGGGTGAGCTGCAGTGAGCTCGTTAGCAGTGCTAACAGGGTGAGTTCAGTGAACTCGAATTAACGAGGTGGAGTTTTGCATCATTCAATTTATCATGACGAGCAGTGCTCGTGGCATGGGGAACATTAAAGCGTTCGATTGTCATGGCGAGCAATATTAAGCTCGTACGCATGGGGAACAAGCACTCATATTATTACGTTAATTCTAAGGTGAGCTATATTAAGCTCATGAAGCATGTTAATTAACAATGCTGATGTTTAACGATAATGCATTAAACATATTAGTTCTCTGTAAATTCGCTTACGTATTAGTAAGTTTGCAAGTTTGTTCGTGTTGCGCTCCTACACTAAATAAGCAGAAACGAAAGAAAAAACAACTCAAACAATTGATGCAAGTATTTATCACTAACTCTTAGTGCAGAAAACATGGTATTAAGAAGGTTTTCTTGGCAAACCTTTAAGCGCAAGTATAGTGGACCAGTGGTCCTAGTGAATTTATTACTAAATTCAGGAAATGCCAGTGGCATTGAGTGCTAGATTCTCTAGCCTAACATTATTAATTACCTAGGGAGTACTAGATTCTCTAGCCCAACATTATAATTTACCTAGGAAGACTGAGTATGGTCAATTACTACTTGTCGAGAATAATTCTAGGTCTGCAGTGAATTCAATGGTTTGGTCGCTGTGACTTGTACTTGTTTGAGTACGGACCATTGGTTTTCACTGAGAGCTATGAAACATCTCGGCGAGTATCAATTGCACTACATTCAATCTGAGATTATTACTCAGCTGTGTTTCTCCCTTTAGCTTGCTGCTGGAGAATTGATTTACTGCTGACTAATTTATTATTATTGGCAGGTTTAGGCTTGTTCACATTCAGAACTTTACCAGTAAGTAAGTAGCCACCTGCAGATTGGAGCATATTCATTCCCAATCGTTTAACATGTCCAGTTATGAACTGGTAATAGTAGTCGGCTCCTACTAGTACATCTACATTATTAAGGCGGTCAGACGTTAACTTGTTGTCAGCCAAATTAATTTCACGTTCCTGCAGGAAGTGGGCTGTGTACCCCAGACCCTTAATATTTAAGTCTAAAGGTATTTGATCTACAACAATGGCTTGGACAGCCTTGGCATGACTACCTAGTCGTACAAGCGGTTGAACTACTGAGTATTCATGGGTTCCTCGATTTATCATGGACCCTGACAAGTTTAATTTTACCTGTCCTATTGGTTGTAAATTAAGTGCCTCTGCTGCCCTTTGAGTAATGAAAGTTCTCTGGGAACCTTGATCAAATAGTCCACGTATGGTGATCTTGGTTCCTCTGTTCTTCACTTGAAGTTGGGCAGTAGGCAAAGCAGCATCCACTTGAGATGCTTGTGAAGTTACGCTGTACACATCTCGCACCTTGCAGCACTGTACTGGTGTAGATTCTCTACGTCCTATTCTAGGATTGACATAATTAGTCCTAACTAATTTGCACAGTGCAGCATGATGCTTGCCCCTTCTACACCTATTGCAGGTGTTCAGTGGGGTGTCACAGCTGTTAACATTATGTGGTTTGAGACACCTAGTACATTTGTGTAACTGTTTGAGTCGTCTGACTCTGGTGTCTCTATTAGGATAATTAGTACATTTGTACAGAGAATGTTTTTGATTGCAAAACAAGCACATTCCCCATCCTACAGATCGTTTAGGTGTTACCGATTTAGGTAAAACAGTATTTGCAGGTGGTGATGGTTTTACTGCTTGCATTTGCTTGTTATTTATTCTCTTGTGAGTACTTGGTGTACTCTGGGGAACCATTAATAGGCTCTTGGGAGTGCTCTTTGGACTATTAGGTCTCTTAGGAGCACCTGTGGAGTTATTAGCAGTGCTCTTTGGACTATTAGGTCTCTTAGGAGCACCTGTGGGACTCTTAGGCCTCACTGATGAATCAGTATTTGACTGATTGTTGCTACATTGAGTATTAGCACCTTTGTTACCTAGTGACAGTGTCACTTTAGGAGTTTCAGGTAAGGAAACTGATGTAGGTACAGTTTTGGTGCATTCAGATTTAGCATTAATTGCTTGGTCGGCTGTATGATTGCTCATATTACGCAAACCTGTAAATATATCCTGCATTGACAGGGTATTACCATTCTGGCATACATATAATTTATTAAGTGTGTCACCAGACAATTTTCTCTGGATGATAATTTTAGTCATCCACTCAGTAGTTGGGTGATCCACCTCTTTACTGAAAGAATTTATCAGTGACTCAAGCTGGAAACTAAAGGCTTGTAAAGAGTCAACTGATTGCTCTGGTGAAGATAAATTTAATAATTGGTGCACAAGGTTTATAATAGTCTTCTCATTGTTAGCACTTGCTTTAGAAGGCTGTTGTGAGCAATTGTGACCATTACTTGTGTTGCTCAAGGCTTCTTGCTTAGCCTCAGCTTTGATTACAGCTTCGACTGCTGCTGCAGCATTAGCTTTATCATTTTCTGGTTCAGATTCACTGATTATTGCAGCTTCACTTGTTTCATCTGCAGCTTCACTTGTTTCTCTGGGTTCTGGTGATAAGCTAGTTAATTCAGTAGCCTTATGTATTGAACTTATAGAATCCAGGGAACATTGAGAAGAGTGGTCTGAAATTTGATCAGACTCTATAAACAAATCATCACATGAAGCTGTATTAGATGAGAGGTTAGAAAATGAAGGTTGAACTTCAGTTGTGGATCCTGTGTAGTGATCAGTATTGATTAGAGGATTCTCCTCGTCTTGAGGTAGTTCAGGTATTTCATCTGAGCTGAGTGTTAACTTGGATACAGGTCTATTAATGATCGACTCCATCCACTCGGGAATATCTTGTCTCGCAAGCCTCTCCTTATATCGGTCTAACCTGGTTTGAACGTAATGTTCATAGTTATCAAGATCAGATTCTGTTAGACGTAAGTGGTCTGAGACAGTATGACCGACTTGGAGTAAATTCCTGTGGGACTCGATTACAGTCTTTACATGATCATAATTTTGAATGGCGTTCCTTATGGAACTTGCTAGTCTGTAGACGTCACCTGGGTCAGTTTCTACACAGAGATGACATTTCATAAGTAGTTCTCCTAGTCGAACTTGAAGAGTTGTCAAGAATCTTGCATTCCTTTCTAAAGGATTCATTCTTGCGGTAAATTGAGCCTGATAGGGCTTATGTAGCTAGTGGTATAGCTATGGTGTCTGCTCTTTGATGTAGAGCAGGTATAAGTATTGACAGCCTGGTATTTCTTGAGGCTGGTTGTAATTTACCTCATTTAGAGGTTAGCTACCTACCTAATAATAAGCAACTAAGATTTGAGTGGTACCTTGGTCTCACTACAGGTGTTCCTCAGCTTAGCTCTTCTAAATCAGCCTCGGATGGGTAGTGGACTTACAGTAACACACTTAAAGACATACATAGAAATATGCAATAAAATAATTACACAATAAATGGTTAATCCCACCCTTGATAGGGTCAGCACAAAGGAATAATATATATCACTAACTAGCTCAAGCCTAGTCGTGAGAATTTCTACTTGAGAAACTACAACTATATTTAGTCTGTGCTTGTGCCAAATTCAACACAATCACAGCCTAAATTGCTACCTAATGAAGGTTGGCAAAGATTATATTATGGTGCAGTAATGTGCAAATAATTGTGCTGTGTTTTTTTTTTGTATTTTATATAATATACACTTGTGTAATTATGTGTATAAGAAATTAAATGAACACAAAGGAATTAATTGTGTTTGGCAAGTATTCTACTGCCTTAAATATTACCTAACTCCTAAATGTACTCCTAATTGTGGAATAAAATGTTATCAGGGTCAGTAATGATTAACTAGTATGAGATCAGTAATTTATATTAGTATACTGGATCCCTAAATGTTAATGATCCACTGACTTGAGCGAATCAGTAATAATAACATGGATTCAGGCTATAATGGACAGTCTGCTGACAGCCATATATTGAAACATTGGTATGGCCTAAATGGTTAACACTTAATTGGTGTTAGTGATTAATATAAGGTTATGAGCTGTTGCTCTTGGTTACCTAAGGATTCTACTTCAGTATGAAGTGTAGGTCTAAATGTTGTGGGTAATTGGCTATAAGTACTAAAGCTACCTTATACATGAGGTGAAAGTAGCAATATGTTAGTGTGATCTAGGCTAACTGATGTGTTACACTGTTAGTTGACACAATTAATTAAATAGTTAGTCTAGCTTCTATCACACAAGGATTAGTTATTAATGATTAATATTTTAATTATAAATTTAATGCCTATCCGGTTCGAAAAGTACCATAATGTGGGATATTTGGGGCTTGAATCTGATTATTTAAATATTAATGTAGTAAATTAAGTTACGAAGGACCACCCGCTTTTATAGTAAAGAGGGAAACTGAGAATTTCTGATCATTAGATAATTCCTAGATGAACCAGTAACTATGGATAAAATACTAGAGAATATGATCATAGAAATAATTAATGGGCTGTATAATTAAATGAATCAAACCCTCAAACACCTACATTGGGGGGTTATTACTGGAGGTAAGTACGTCCAGGAACTAGTGTGGTTCGTTCACTAATCCAATTAATAATAATCTAATCCTATAAATTATAGTGAAACTAATGTCATTACCATAAATGGGAACATAGATTATAAGTATAGTAATGAGAATCACAATAAACACATGTTAATCCTGAGGAATTCTGCATATGTAGAATTGCAATAGATTCATGAATGAATATAAATATCTTAGCTTAATGATGATTCCTTTAGACAAGCCACGGCGTTTCCTCTAATTCTCTGGACTCGGTTGGCTGACGAATGGGACGGATTAACATGGGAGAATTCTTCTCACGTGCTGCAAGACAAATATTTACAGTAGCAACTAATTTAACTACTGAATCTCTATATTCAAGAAATTGAGAGTTACAGATGACAAAAATTAATAACCTGTTATTAGATGTTATCGTGCGTCATAACGGTCAATCACCCAGCTACTACAAAACTCTTTACCAGATGCATCACATAAAGGGAATATACTTAGCTGAAAGGGCACTGTATAAGTTTTAAGATTGCCGTAATTCGCGTCCCCAGGCTCCGGCTAGGCCTATCCTGGATAGTGGCGCGCTTCACTGGCTGGTCACGTGTCGTCAAGAACCAGGTTAGAGAGGTTCCTTATCTGACACCAGCACCAGTTGAAGATATTATCTGCAAGGTTATTCACGCCTCACAGTGGCGACTTTCATCTGAGGATGGATAACGTCTACCCTAATGGCTGGGCAATGGCGTCTCCTTGTGAGTACGGTATGAGCAGGTCTGCCTCCGAGCGGCTCTCCACGTGTACTGAGTTGGTCCTCCTCAACCCACGCCGCGTCCCGCGTTCATAAAACAAAAAATTGTCACGAACATTAATATTTCTCGCATTTACGCTTGAAACGTTGAAGACTGGACGGGTTTATTATTTAGAGGAGGAAAATATTATTATTTACCAATTTAAGAATAGTAAATATATAAGGGAGAGGAATTAATGTCTCCCCATGGCATTCACTGGTGACGTTAACTTTTATTACGAGATAATCACTATGACTCCAACGCTCAATTCGGCTTTTAGTTGGAGGTCAATTCATCTGCAATTAGTTATCATACAGAATGCCTTAGTTATAGAGAATCGAATTTAATTCTCACATACATTGGATATAATGTGTTTATTGTAAGGAAATCTGACGCAATACTGGCGTCAGGTGACGTGAGAATTCTAGCCTACTGCACAGATGAAATTATTAGTACATGAGAATTCTACGTGTTGTTAATTTTACTTACTACAATAATTAATAGAGTTAGTAATAAGTAATGAGAATACAACAGTGTTGTATTCGGTGTTGGAAATATCCAACAAGTGCCTACTGTGTACCATCTATATGAAAACTTATCAAAACAGGTGGGTTAGCAGTGTGGAGTCATGGAGGCTGGAGTGAGGGGCCAGGATGGACCCTGCAGGCCTCCCATAGTGAGGGGAGGTGGGGGGTGAGTGAGGGATGTTGTGTGGTCAGGAGAGAGAGGTGGGGGTTACGCGTGTGCCAAATAGTGTTTTGTGTTTTTCTTTTTTGAAAGTTTTGTTCAACAAGTTACGTTGTCAGCGATAATTGGCGCAACATATCTATCATATTGTTAGTACATCACACGTGCAGTGAGTCAGATTACAAGTGTGTGATTCATTCATTATTGTGCAGTGATATACGGGGGAATTATACCAGTGTTAGTGTCGCCCTGACCCCCGCCCCCACCCAGCGCCCAGGCCGGGAAGTACCTGCTCTCCCCCTCCTACCCACCCCACCACGTCGCCTCCCCACCCACGAGGCCACCTTGCCACCCGCCGATAGTAGCCGGGAGGCTCCCATGTGTGTCTACGCCACCCACCCACCCAATGTATACCCACATATTGTGTAGTGGGTGTATACCCACACTTTGTATAGAGGTGGTATATGTTTTACCACTCATCTGAGTAGTAAGTGCCACGGCCAGCTGATCATCCCCCCAGCCTCCAACCGCCGCCCACCCTCCAGTCTCCACCCGCCGTCCACCCTCCCGCCCATGTCGCAGCTCTCAACAGATAGCCAGGCTTCTCCAAGCCAAGATGAGCCATCAAGCAGGGGTAGACAAGGTAGATGTCAGACGTGTGACAGGGTATGCTATATCCGGTTGAGGGACGATAATGTGCGCATTCATTCCAACAACGGAGTCAGGTGTTTGGGTTCTGGGCGCCCTCCCAGGGAGAACACCAATCAACAGCCCACACTGCCCGTAAGGCAAAACACCTCCCAGACCTTCATTCCCACAGAAAATTTATTAGAAGCTATCAAAACAACATCGTCCAGAACCTTGCAACACATCCCTAAAGCAGCCCGCCCCCATGCAGCAGCCAAATTATCTGCCCTCCTGAGAAAGGTCAACGACTCTCCTGGAACGACCGAAGCATGGCACAACCTAGTAATGTTTGGCAACATATGTGTAGCCACCCCTGCAAGGAGAGACAAAACCTTAGCTGCCTCAGTCATCAAAGCTATAAATGATTTTCCCAGGGAGGACAACCAGGTGCGCCTTCCCACTCGCGCCAGAAACACCCACGGTAGGAAGAGCAACAGTGGCATATCCGAGACATCAAAAATCAGAACATCAGTCACCAAGAAAATAGAAGAAGGAAACACTATTGGCGCAATACGAGTCATCACCAGTGAGGACTCAATTGCCGACAGAGATGCCGCAACAGCTGAACCCCTAAGAGAGAAACACCCACCCAGGGCTCCGCGTGAGGACGACATTGTACAAGTGGGGGTTACCGGAGCAGAACCTCTCTGGGTGGCTGAATCTGTGGTCCATAAAGCAGCCAAGTCCTTCCCTACAGGATCAGCAGGTGGGTTTACAGGACTAAAACCCAACCACCTCAAGCAAATGCTCAACCCTGCACTGGGTGACATTGCAAAGAACCTCTTGGTGGAACTAACCAGATTCACCAACACATGTCTAGCAGGCAACATACCAGCGTCCATAAGACCTATCTTTTTTGGAGCATCTCTCTGTGCTCTAAAGAAAAAGGATGGAGGGATCAGGCCAATAGCTGTGGGCAATTCTCTTCGGCGTCTCGTCGCAAAAGCAGCTGCAAGAACAGTTAGTGATGCAGCGGCCAACATGCTGAAGCCAAAACAGCTCGGGTTTGGCATTCCACAAGGGTGTGAGGCGGCAGCCCATGCAGCTCGAGCCTTCATCGCCAACATCACAGACGAAAAGGCCCTTATCAAGCTAGATTTAAAAAATGCCTTCAATTTGGTGCGGAGGGATGCTGTACTCTGTGCGGTTCATAGTCATTTCCCTTCCCTCTACCCTTTTGTACATTCATGCTACAGTATGGACCTTAAGCTACTTTTTGGCGAACATGAAATTGACTCGCGAGAAGGCGTCCAACAGGGTGACCCCCTTGCTCCTCTCCTTTTCTGCTTAGTCATCAAAGAAGTCACAGAGGTCCTGGCCAGCGAGCTTAACATCTGGTTCTTGGATGATGGTACCCTAACTGGTTCCCAAGACTCCCTCCTGGAGGACATCAGAAAAATCCAGGAGCAAGGTGCAGTTTTAGGCCTCACCCTGAACCCTTCTAAATGTGAAATAATATGTTCCAACCAGGGCATCGTAGAGAGAATAGAGGGTCTTCTGCCAAATATCCATAAAACTAAACCTGAAGACAGCACACTCCTAGGAGCTCACCTGGGGCTGAAAGCCATCGATGAGGTCCTTGATAAGAAAATCGCCGACCTTAAGAGGATGGATGGGAGGATTGAGGATATTGATGCTCATGATGCACTCTACCTCATCACCAGATGTCTGTCCCTCCCCAGGTTAACCTACTTTCTGAGGTGTTCACCATCTTACAGTAGCCAAAAACTAAGTGAGTATGACCGGTTACTGAAATCAATGCTAGAAAAAGCCCTTAACCTCTCTCTCGATGACCTACAGTGGAAACAAGCCTCTTTTCCCGTAAGACTTGGGGGCCTCGGAGTTCGAACAGCAACGCAAATCGCTGTTCCAGCCTTCCTGTCCTCCTTATCAGCATCTGACGACCTTGTGAAGGAAATTCTACCTGCCCACTTACATCAGCTGGCAGGTGTACATGATCCCAATTTTACACGCTGTGCCACAGAGTGGGCCTCTCGTGCAGGCCGATCACCTCAACCACCATCCCCAAAAGCCCACAAGCAATCAAGCTGGGATGGCCCCATTGTAGACCAAGTTGCTGCAGAGTGCCTGGGTGCTGCAACAACACAACACGACATTGCTCGCCTCACAGCAGTAGCAGCACCACATGCAGGGGATTTCCTGTTAGCAACCCCAATGTCGGCAACTGGCACGCGTCTCACACCACACGCCCTCCAAATTGCTGTGGCCCTCCGCCTTGCTGCCCCAATCCACACCAGATATAGGTGTATTTGCGGCGAGGTGGTGGCTGACAGGTACGGCCACCATGGCCTACTCTGCCAAAGCACAGGGGGATGGCACTCGAGGCACAGTGAAGTTAACGACATCATCAAGAGGAGCCTCACCACAGCTGGATGCCCAGCTGAAAGAGAGCCCCGTTACCTAACGCCCCGTAACTCTGATGCTCTTATTGGTCGCCCGGATGGTATCACAGTGAACCCCTGGAAGAATGGCAAGCAGTTGGTATGGGACTACACGTGCGTATCAACCCTGGCTAATTCCTACATTAACCTCAGTGTTGCACAACCAGGTGGCGCTGCCACCCACAGGGAAGCAGCCAAATCCCGTAAGTATAGAGAACTGGATCACCACTACAATTTTGTCCCCATTGCTTCTGAGACACTCGGCGCCTGGGGTAAAAGTGCTACCAGTTTTTTGAAGGAACTGGGTTCTAGGCTCATTGAAACAACAAGGGACCCAAGAGCTGCAAGCTTTCTTTTCCAGCGCCTCAGTGTGGCGATACAGAGGGGAAATGCGCACTGCATCCAGGGTTCCTGCCCGCCATCTGAGGAGCTGGAGAAACTCGACAACCTATGATAACCATCTTTGTAACCCATGTGTAACTCCTTTTTTGTAACAAAGTTCAAATAAAGTAAATATATATGTGTACATACAACAGAATGGGGGTGGTAGGAGAAGATAATATTAGTGTTCAGTGAGAAATCACAAGGTCTCCTCTGAATACTTTTTATTTTCTTCTCCGAGGCTATGGGTCCCCACATTGGCACCAGAGGTGGTACCCTCACAAACTTTTATATATATATATATATATATATATATATATATATATATATATATATATATATATATATATATATATATATATATATATATATATATATATATATATATATATATATATATTTAATGCACAGACTACCCTATTCCAGTAGCTGAAGTTTATAACTTTTTAGACACTCAACCCACCAGGGGACTCGAACACTGGCCAACAAGGTGGCAGTTGCATGCTGTATCCACTACGCTATACTTCAAAGCCATTAAGAGAGGTAGGAATTCTGGGGTATTTAACCAACCAGAATTCCAATCCTCTCCCAGGCGATGAGATAGTGTGGGACCTCGGATGCTCTTTCATCGGTTCCTGTTATATGGGAAAACTCAGTGCCAAATGCTTAATGCACAGACTACCCTATTCCAGTAGCTGAAGTTTATAACTTTTTAGACACTCAACCCACCAGGGGACTCGAACACTGGCCAACAAGGTGGCAGTTGCATGCTGTATCCACTACGCTATACTTCAAAGCCATTAAGAGAGGTAGGAATTCTGGGGTCACATTCTCCGTCACATACCCCTCCCCTTAAAATAAGAGTCATGTCTGGTTAGTGTATGCGGGATAAGGCATCCGCTACCACGTTGTCCTTCCCCTTGATGTGCTTGACCTCGATCCTTGTCAGACTCTCAGTGCTGGTGAGACTGGTGCCGTCCGCCCTGGACCACTTTCTTTCCTCCTCCGGGAGTTCTCGGTCCCCCTGTACACACAGAACCGTCTTCCGCTGGGGTTCTCGGGTACTCGTTCCGTCCTGCCTGGCGGCTCTTCCTTCCACAGTGAAGAAAGGTCTCAGGCGGTCTACGTGACACACCTGTTTCTTTCGGGGTCTATCCGGCTTCCCAATCTCGTACGACACTGGACCCAACCGTCGCAGCACTTGGTACGGTCCCTTGAACCGCGACTTGGTCACCTTACCTTTACCTGGAAACAAAACTATCACTTGGGATCCGACCTGGAAATTCCTTTGCGCAGCTCTCCTGTCGTACCACTCCGACATCTTACGCTGCGCCTCCTTCAGGTGTTTCCCAGCCAGTTCCTTCGCTCTAGTGAGACGTTCTTTGAAATTCTGGACATATTTATTCACCGTTCCCACGGTCGCTCCTGGTGCCCATCGTTCCTTCATCATGGATAGCATGGCATATATAATATAGATAAATGGAAAGTAAGCCTTCTCAGGACCCACACGTCCTCCTTCGGCCTCACTCACCAATTCGGGGAACTCCTCCTGCTGCAACTCTCCGAGACGAGTGCGGTCTACCCCTGGAGAACTGGTGAGGGTCACCTGCAACTCACCATTCGGGCTACCTTCGCCCTCCACTCGTTCTCTGGGTCCTACGCAGAGGTGATCTGTTCCCAGGCTGTCGGACGTCTCCTCAGCCCCATCAGATCCACAACCTCCTTGTTCTTCGCGTTGTCTTGGTATCACAGCACAAACTGGGAACGCCACCGGTGCGATTCCCTTCTCGCCCCCACAGGCGTTCAACTCTCCGCCTGTCTCCTTGTATTGTTCTAGGCACTCTTCGCCTTTCACAAGATTCGGAAGGACATATCCTCCACACGCGTCATTCCCCAAGATGACCTGTGCCTCCATCTTGGGCATTGATGTACAGACTCCCACCACTAGGGTCTGGCAGCCATAATCGGAATCCAAAGTTACCTGGTGTAGGGGCATCCTCACTGGGCCTCCCACAGTGGTCACACTTGCCACCCCCACACTGGTACTCTTGTAACCCTCGGGGAACAGGGTTTCACTTACCAGGGTAAAGTCAGCCCCGGTGTCTCTTAGCATCTTCACTGGGATGGGGTCTGCGACCCCCATCCTTACGGTTCCTTTACACATGAATGGGTGAACTTTCTTCTCCCCATCCAGCACGGGTTCATCCCGCACTCCCTCGGCCCTCTGGTCCTCGAACATCACTAAAGCAGCGTGTCCCCGCTGCTTAAAGCGTCTGCATTCCCGCGCGACGTGTCCGATTTTCCCACAGTTGTAGCAGCGGACCCTCGGCGGATACCATTCGCCACCGCTCGCCTTAGCACTGCCTTCAGAGGCCGTCGCTCCCTGTGTCCTTCTCGCCTCACTTGTCGTTTCCTTCGTTGCAGTAACCACTCCCGAGCTTTCAGCTTGGTTCTCCTCTATCGGCTCTACAGCACCTTTGGATCCTCGGGTGTTCCAACTTGAGAGGTGGGATTTGGGAGAACTCGCTCCTGTCCTCCATCCATCCGTCCTTCTATAATTCCTATCGTTTCCGACGTATACGGGTGGTCGGTGCTGTCCCTCTCGGCGTGGGCGTAGGGCTTCTTCTAACATGTCGGCTCAGTCGGCCGCGGCCCTCAGGTCCTTTATGTCCGCCTCCTTTACCCTCATCCTGATCTCAGGAGGGAGCACGGACATAAACTTTTCCATGACCATTAGTTCCTTGACCTCTTCGGCCGACCCCGCTTCTTCAGAGTCCAGCCACTTAAGGAACTTTCTTTCCATGTCCCTCGCCGTCTCCGCATACGATTTTCCTGGTGACCGGGTACATTCTCTAAACCTCTTCCGGTAACACTCCGTCGTGAGCTTGAAGAAACGGAGCACAGCTCGTTTTACCGCATCGTAGTTAGAGCATTCTTGGAAGTCGAGCATAGTGAAGGCTTCGCGAGCTTCACCTGTGAGCCTCCCTTGGACCAACTCCGCCCACTCCGCCCTCGGCCACCTCTTCATGGCAGCAACTCTCTCAAAGTGATCGAAGAAACTTTCGGCTTCACTAGGCACAAAGACCGGCAGGTCTCGTTCCCTCACTCGTTGGTCTTCCTTTGGCGGGGCAGGGGCACCTAGTCCCAGTTCAGCTCGCTTCAGCTCCACCTCCTTGTTGGCATCTATTTCCTGTTGTCTCATCCTAGTTCTCGCTCGTGTTCTTCCTTGCGTAGCTGTGCTTCTCGCTCATGCTCTTCCCGGCGTAGCTGTGCTTCTCGCTCTTGTTCTTCCCGGCGTAGCTGTGCTTCTCGCTCTTCCTTGCGCTGTTGTGCTTCTCGCTCTTCACGCTTCATCTGTGCTTCTGCTTCTGGCTCTTCTTTGCGCTGCTGTGCTTCTCGCTCTTCTTTGCGCTGCTGTGCTTCTCGCTCTTCTTTGCGCTGCTGTGCTTCTCGCACTTCTTTGCGCTGCTGTGCTTCTCGCTCTTCTTTGCGCTGCTGTGCTTCTCGCTCTTCTCTGCGCTGCTGTGCTTCTGCTTCTCGCTCTTCTCTGCGCTGCTGTGCTTCTGCTTCTCGCTCTTCTCTGCGCTGCTGTGCTTCTGCTTCTCGCTCTTCTCTGCGCTGCTGTGCTTCCAGCTGCAGCTTCATTATTTCCAGCTTCACGCTGTGCCTGCTGCCGCTGGATCCCCTGCTGCTTCCACCAATACTCAGGTGTTCACCCACACTGGCAGGTGTTTGGGGCCGTTCCTCCCCCAAAGCTTCGTCTCGAGCCCTGAGCTGAGCCATTATCTCTAGTCTTCTTTCTGCCACTCTGGCAGATTTCAGCTTTATTCCGAAATGATCCGCTCTTACCTGTAGCTGTGCCTTGGTGCACTCTTCCAGCACCTGTTCATCTCTAGAGTCAATAAACCTTGCTACTTTATCATCCTCCATCTTGTGCTACGAGTGTTAACCTGCACCTGATCTCTAACACCACTGCCAAGTATCACCACTGCAACCTTTACTTTGATCTATATCCTGGCAAGGTCGCCAATGTTGGGGGTTTCTACTACTACTTCTCTTTCTACCCTTACTCTGGGGTGAGCAATAGTTATGCTCAAGGTCACTCACCGTAGCCCTGCGGGTCTTCACTCGATCCTCACGGCGCCACTGCACGCCAGGAGAGTCTCCCAGTCAATCTTAACGGCCTCTGATTAAGAAAGAGTGGGAACACGACTCGTTCACTTGACTGTCATGTGCCCTCCCCAACAATAGGGCTCTACGGTTAACCACAAGGTCGCCAACTGGTGTTTTAGGTGGCCAGTAACACCATCAGTGGACTGGTGGAATTAGTGGTAGCCTTGGCAAGGTCACACTCAATAGATCAGGAGTCAGGCAGGTACTTACTGTTATCACTCTATGCTTTCCAGTATACTATAGCCACAAGATCAATGAAGGAGATGATAAAAACACAAAGGTAATTTTGTATTTTACTTAAAATGTATGAAAGATGTCACAAGGCCAAACAATAACAAATAAATCAACTGATCCTGACGCGGCCGGTAGTTCCCACGGATAGTATGCGATCACTAAGTGGCAACACCTCCCCTCCTTGTCAATTGTCAAGAACAGCTGATCGCCTGGCCCCTCCGCGCGAAAGCTTTGCTTGTTTTCTAGATTCACGCGCGCTGTTTCTTTAAATTCTCCGATATTACTAGAAACTCGCACACTTGATATTGGCACAAATAAACCGTATTACTTAGTTACACTGTACTCAGGCTCAAACAGTCTTTTCTACAATCAATGCTATAATGATTCACTGTAATGGATTTCACTGCCCTTCATTCAATGACATATTATAAAGTATTAACACTGGCGTTTTCAGTACTTTCTCTCGTGGGCGATAACGCAATAATTCACTGTACTCACAAATGATTAATCACTGAATGAACATAGACATTTATAGTGTATATAAATCAAACATCAATACATGGAAAATAAATAGTTTTTTGGGCACGTAGCCTAACTTCCAAATACTGGCATAATATTATATATAATTTATCACTGTATGTTCACATCAAAATCTGTAGAAAGATATACAATACACAGTAAATTTATCACTTGTTCCTGGTGCCTGTACACACCAATAATCAACATGAATATTACAAGTACTCTTGATAGTACTGTCTAGCACACTGGTGCTTTACCGTGACATGGGTGAGACTTGCTCACGACATATAAAATCCTCAGGCTAGAATATATAGCCGAATAACATAGCTAACTAAAGGGGAATGGGGAGGGAACTAGAAACACCTACTTCAACCTATCCTCCGATGAGAGTCGAGGTGTAGCTCCTGGTCCTCGTGTCGGGAACGCCCCCACACGACACGTCGTCGTGTCCTACCAGAGCCTCTCGTCGTCCCACCGTTTAGCGCGTCGTCTCCGTGCCTCTTCACTGCAGGTCCGTCCTCCTTCTTGACTTCTTGAAGGGTTGGAGTCGGTCTCCTGGCCGTCGTCTTCTCCCAGCACGGCTGTCGCCTACGTCTCAACTACAGTCGTCCGGATTCCCAAATAGTCCTCTCCTTCCTCAGCTACCCAGTGGCTCTGTCAGCCACTACGCTGTCACGAACTGGTGAACTGCCACAGACATCACATACGTCACTGCACGGCTTCACTGCTTCTTGCACAGTACCTGACTGGAGCACTTGTTGCTCAAATAACCGTCGATTCCCTCTCTGGTTCAACACATGAACTAGGGAAGACCTCTCAGAGTACTGGCGGACTTCAGGTGACGCGTAAATCCACGGGAGCGGGAAACAACTGTCATCTGACAGGACCAATCGTCGCACGTCCGACCTCTGTGACGTGTCGTGTCTGACTGATGGCGCCAGCTCGGCACGCTGGCCGGACCCCCTTCCTTCGTGACGTCACTTTCGCCACGGGAAGTTTTCATTGGCTCCCGGTGTCACATTGCTGTCGGTGACCAATCCCGTGCCACTGACGTCACACGGTTTTGGCGGGAAATCAGGGAGGCAAGCGCCATCTTGGCTCCCTAAAGGGCCTATACCACAGGCCAAAATATTACTATTTCACAAATTTCTTTGCTCTCCGAGAACACTTCACTCTCTCCCATATATCAAATTGTAGCCTGCAACGTAGAGAACGCTTGGGAAAAGTAGACATGACTCTTACTGCAGGCGTGGGAGAATTATAAGGGGGGGAACTCCGTCACAATATATATATATATATATATGTCGTACCTAGTAGCCAGAACGCACTTCTCGGCCTACTATGCAAGGCCCGATTTGCCTAATAAGCCAAGTTTTCTTGAATTAATGTTTTTTCGACTACCTAACCTACCTAACCTAACCTAACCAAACTTTTTCGGCTACCTAACTGAACCTAACCTACAAAGATAGGTTAAGTTAGGTTAGGTGGGGTTGGTTAGGTTCGGTCATATATCAACGTTAATTTTAACTCCAATAAAAAAAATTGATCTCATATATAATGAAATGGGTAGCTTTATCATTTCATAAGAAAAAAATTAAAGAAAATATATTAATTCAGGAAAACTTGGCTTATTAGGCAAATCGGGCCTTGCATAGTAGGCCGAGAAGTGCGTTCTGGCTACTAGGTACGACATATATATATATATATATATATATATATATATATATATATATATATATATATATATATATATATATATATATATATATATATATATATATATATATATGTATGTATATGTATATATATATATATATATATATATATATATATATATATATATATATATATATATATATATATATATACATATAAATATATATATATATATATATATATATATATATATATATATATATATATATATATATATATATATATATATATATATATATATTATTAAATATGACCGAAAAAGTAAGATTAATAATTCTAACACGAATTTTCTCAATCTTTCGTACATTTCTTTTCACTGTTGGAGGTAAATAAAAAATCAATTCTCCAAAATTCATTTTTATTTCTAGTCTGACGCGACACGAGCGCGTTTCGTAAAACTTATTACATTTTCAAAGACTTTAGTTTACAAATACACAACTGAATAGAACTTACGCATCTCCGATTTTGTTTTTATATCTACATTTGAGAGAGGTGGATGGGGTGAGGTGGCATTAATAGGGTATTAATTTCATCAACACAAGACAGAACAAGAGGTGGCATTAATAGGGTATTAATTTCATCAACACAAGACAGAACACGAAACAATGGGTATTGAATAGAAGTGATTGTAGAAAGCCTATTGGTCCATATTTCTTGATGCTTCTATATTGGAGCGGAGTCTTGAGGTGGGTAGAATATAGTTGTGCATTAATTGGCTGTTGATTGCTGGTGTTGACTTCTTGATGTGTAGTGCCTCGCAAACGTCAAGCCGCCTGCTATCGCTGTATCTATCGATGATTTCTGTGTTGTTTACTAGGATTTCTCTGGCGATGGTTTGGTTGTGGGAAGAGATTATATGTTCCTTAATGGAGCCCTGTTGCTTATGCATCGTTAAACGCCTAGAAAGAGATGTTGTTGTCTTGCCTATATACTGGGTTTTTTGGAGCTTACAGTCCCCAAGAGGGTATTTGAAGGCATAGACGACGTTAGTCTCTTTTAAAGCATTCTGTTTTGTGTCTGGAGAGTTTCTCATGAGTAGACTGGCCGTTTTTCTGGTTTTATAGTAAATCGTCAGTTGTATCCTCTGATTTTTGTCTGTAGGGATAACGTTTCTATTAACAATATCTTTCAGGACCCTTACCTCCGTTTTATGAGCTGTGGAAAAGAAGTTCCTGTAAAATAGTCTGATAGGGGGTATAGGTGTTGTGTTAGTTGTCTCTTCAGAGGTTGCATGGCGTTTCACTTTCCTTCTTATGATGTCTTCGACGAAACCATTGGAGAAGCCGTTGTTGACTAGGACCTGCCTTACCCTACAGAGTTCTTCGTCGACTTGCTTCCATTCTGAGCTGTGGCTGAGAGCACGGTCGACATATGCGTTAACAACACTCCTCTTGTACCTGTCTGGGCAGTCGCTGTTGGCATTTAGGCACATTCCTATGTTCGTTTCCTTAGTGTAGACTGCAGTGTGGAAACCTCCGCTCTTTTCCATGACTGTTACATCTAGAAAGGGCAGCTTCCCATCCTTTTCCATCTCATAAGTGAAACGCAGCACGGAACTCTGCTCAAATGCCTCCTTCAGCTCCTGCAGGTGTCTGACATCAGGTACCTGTGTAAAAATGTCGTCAACATACCTGCAGTATATGGCCGGTTTCAAGTTCATGTCGACTAAGACTTTTTGCTCGATGGAGCAAATCCATCGAGCATTTTGCCATCGAGCAAAAACCCAGTATATAGGCAAGACAACAACATCTCTTTCTAGGCGTTTAACGATGCACAAGCAACAGGGCTCCATTAAGGAACATATAATCTCTTCCCACAACCAAACCATCGCCAGAGAAATCCTAGTAAACAACACAGAAATCATCGATAGATACAGCGATAGCAGGCGGCTTGACGTTTGCGAGGCACTACACATCAAGAAGTCAACACCAGCAATCAACAGCCAATTAATGCACAACTATATTCTACCCACCTCAAGACTCCGCTCCAATATAGAAGCATCAAGAAATATGGACCAATAGGCTTTCTACAATCACTTCTATTCAATACCCATTGTTTCGTGTTCTGTCTTGTGTTGATGAAATTAATACCCTATTAATGCCACCTCTTGTTCTGTCTTGTGTTGATGAAATTAATACCCTATTAATGCCACCTCACCCCATCCACCTCTCTCAAATGTAGATAAAAAAACAAAATCGGAGATGCGTAAGTTCTATTCAGTTGTGTATTTGTAAACTAAAGTCTTTGAAAATGTAATAAGTTTTACGAAACGCGCTCGTGTCGCGTCAGACTAGAAATAAAAATGAATTTTGGAGAATTGATTTTTGATTTACCTCCAACAGTGAAAAGAAATGTACGAAAGATTGAGAAAATTTGTGTTAGAATTATTAATCTTACTTTTTCGGTCATATTTAATAATATATGTCTACAGGAAAGACTGCTACCAAAATATACTAATATATATATATATATATATATATATATATATATATATATATATATATATATATATATATATATATATATATATGTCGTACCTAGTAGCCAGAACTCACTTCTATGCCTACTATGCAAGGCCCGATTTGCCTAATAAGCCAAGTTTTCATGAATTAATTGTTTTTCGACTACCTAACCTACCTAACCTAACCTAACCTAACGTTTTCGGCTACCTAACCTAACCTAACCTATAAACATAGGTTAGGTTAGGTTAGGTAGGGTTGGTTAGGTTCGGTCATATATCTTCGTTAATTTTAACTCCAATAAAAAAATATTGACCTCATACATAATGAAATGGGTAGCTTTATCATTTCATAAGAAAAAAATTAGAGAAAATATATTAATTCATGAAAACTTGGCTTATTAGGCAAATCGGGCCTTGTATAGTAGGCATAGAAGTGAGTTCTGGCTACTAGGTACGACATATATATATATATATATATATATATATATATATATATATATATATATATATATATATATATATATATATATATATATATATATATATATATATATATATGTATATATATATATATATATATATATATATATATATATATATATATATATATATATATATATATATATATATATATATGTATATATGATGTACCTAGTAGCCGGAACGCACTTTTTGGCCTACTATGCAAGGCCCGATTTGCCTAATAAGCCAAGTTTTCCTGAAATAATATATTTTCTCTAATTTTTTTCTTACGAAATGATAAAGCTACCCATTTCATTATGTATGAGGTCAATTTTTTTTTATTGGAGTTAAAATTACCGTAGATATATGACGGAACCTAACCAACCCTACCTAACCTATCTTTGTAGGTTAGGTTAGGTTAGACAGAAAAAAAAGTTAGGTTAGGTTAGATTAGGTAGGTTATGTAGTCGAAAAACAATTAGTTCAAGAAAACTTGGCTTATTAGGCAAATGAAGCCTTGCATAGTAGGCTGAGAAGTGGCTACTTCTTTCGGGTTTATGAAATGGAATTCGGGTTTATGAATTCTGGCTACTAGGTACGACATATATAGACATATATATATATATATATATATATATATATATATATATATATATATATATATATATATATATATATATATATATATACATATATATATATATGTCGTACCTAGTAGCCAGAATGCACTTCTCGGCCTACTATGCAAGGCCCGATTTGCCTAATAAGCCAAGTTTTCCTGAATTAATATATTTTCTCTAATTTTTTTCTTATGAAATGATAAAGGCACCCATTTCATTATGTATGAGGAAAATTTCTTTTTATTGGAGTCAAAATTAACGTAGATATATGACCGAACCTAACCAACCCTACCTAACCTAACCTAACCTATCTTGATAGGTTAGGTTATGTTAGGTAGGTTAGGTAGTCGAAAAAACAATTAATTCATGAAAACTTGGCTTATTAGGCAAATTGGGCCTTGCATAGTAGGCTGAGAAGTGCGTTCTGGCTACTAGGTACGACATATATATATATATATATATATATATATGTCGTACCTAGTAGCCAGAACTCACTTCTCAGCCTACTATTCAAGGCCCGATTTGCCTAATAAGCCAAGTTTTCCTGAATTAATATATTTACTATAATTTTTTTCTTATGAAATGATAAAGCAACCCTTTTCTCTATGTATGAGGTCAATTTTTTTTTATTGGAGTTAAAATTAACGTAGATATATGACCGAACCTAACCAACCCTACCTAACCTAACCTAACCTATATTTATAGGTAAGGTTAGGTTAGGTAGCCAAAAAAAGCTAGGTTAGGTTAGGTTAGGTAGGTTAGGTAGACGAAAAAACAATAATTCATGAAAACTTGGCTTATTAGGCAAATCGGGCCTTGAATAGTAGGCTGAGAAGTGCGTTCTGGCTATTAGGTACGACATATATATATATACATATATATATATATATATATATATATATATATATATATATATATATATATATATATATATATATATATATATATATATATATATATATATATATATATATATATATATTTGCTTGTGCACATGCATGAGCATTGCTCGCAACGGAACCGATTGTCCGGGTATGTGGCGCCCTCCCAAAGAGGGTATCAATCAAGGCCCCACTTCAGCAGTCAGTGAAAAGACCTCCAACAGCTTCATTTCGACTGAGAATCTACTAGAAGCCATCAAAGTAACGTCAGTTGGAACCTTGCAGCACATCCCCAAAGCTGCCCGGCCCCAGGCAGCAGCCAAACTATCCAGCCTCTTGAAAAAGGTCAATGACTCCTCCGGAACCATCCAAGCATGGCGCAACCTTCGCCTGTTTGGAAACATATGCCTATCTCTCCCTGCAAGGAGAGACAAATCACTAGCTTCGTCGGTCATTATGGCTATAAATTGTTTTCCTAGAGAGGACAACCATGCACCCCTCCCCACCTGTTCCAAAAACACCCACGGCAGGAAAGGTATCAACGGCAGAACCGAGGCATCCAAAATCAGAGCAACAGTCAGCAAGAAAATAGAAGAAGGCAACACAATAGGGGCGATCAGCGTCATCACCGGTGAAGACACAGTTGCCACCAGGGATGCCGATACAGCACAAGCCCTGAGGGAAACCCCCCCCCCCCCCACCAGAGCTCCTCGTGAAAACAGTGTTCCCCTAGTCGGTGTCACCAAAGCAGAACCCCTGTGTGTGCTCGAATCCATGGTGCATAAAGCAGCTTTATCCTTACCACCAGGATCAGCAGGTGGGGTCACAGGACTAAGACCCAACCACATCAAACAAATGCTGAACCCTGCACTGGGAGACATTGCACAGGGCCTCCTGGTGGAACTAACTAGATTCGCTAACACATGTCTAGCTGGCAACATACCAGAGACCATACGGCCTCTCTTTTTCGGGGCTACCCTCTGTGCCCTGAGGAAAAAAGATGGAGGAATCAGACCGATAGCTGTGGGCAATTCACTCCGGCGTCTCGTCGCTAAGGCTGCTGCTAGAGCAGTTAGTCAGGCAGCAGCCAAAACAGCTTGGGTTAGGCATTCCCCAAGGGTGCGAGGCAGCGGCTCATGCAGTTAGAGCCTACATTGCCAACATTACGGATGAAAAACCCTGATAAAGCTGGACTTCAAAAATGCTTTCAATCTGGCTAGAAGGGATGCAGTACTCAGTGCAGTTCATCGCCTTTTTCCTTCCCTCTACCCGTTTGTAAACTCATGCTACAGCAAGAATCTAACTCTGCTTTTTGGGGAACATGAAATTGAATCACAAGAAGGTGTTCAACAGGGTGACCCCCTTGCTCCTTTTCTTTTCTGCCAAGTTATCAAGAAAGTCACCGATAACCTGTCCAGTGAGCTCAACATTTGGTTTTTGGACGATGGTACTCTAGCCGGCTCCCCAGCCTCACTCGTGGACGACATAAAAATAATTCAGGAGCAAGGAGCAAGCCTAGGCCTCACCCTGAACCCTTCCAAGTGCGAAATAACCTCCAACAACCAGCACATAATAGAGCAAATAAAGGTTGTTTTGCCTGACATTCATACAACCAACCCTGAGGACAGCACACTCCTAGGTGCTCCTCTTGGAAGGAATGCCATCGACGGGGTCCTTGGTAAGAAGATCACTGACCTGAAGAGGATGAACAAGAGGATTGAAGACATCGATGCTCATGATGCACTTTACCTCATCACCAGATGCTTGTCCCTCCCCTGGCTGACCTACGTTCTAAGATGTTCACCATCTTTCAACAATATTATATTAGAAGAGTACGACAGCTTGCTGAAATCAACACTAGAAAAAGCCCTCAATCTTTCCCTCAGCGACTCACAGTGGAAACAGGCCTCCCTTCCTGTCAGACTCGGGGGCCTTGGCGTGCGCACAGCAACACAAACTGCTGTACCAGCGTTCCTGTCCTCTTCAGTGGGGTCTAACAACTTGGTGAAGGAAATCCTACCTGAGCACCTAGTTCAACAGGCAGGGGAACATGATCCCAGCTTCATAGACTGCACAACCAAATGGGTCTCTCTCGCAGGACCAGCACCCCAACCACCGCCTTCTGAAGCCCATAAGCAATCCAGCTGGGATCGCCCCATTGCCAACTAAGAAGCTGCGACTTTGCTAGAAGCTGCGACTTTGCTAGAAGCTGCGACAACACCACATGACACTGCCCGACGTAGAGCTGTAGCAGCTCCCCATGCAGGTGATTTCCTATTAGCAACCGGCACCCGTCTCACACCGCAGGCCCTCCGAATTGCCGTGGCTCTCTGCCTCGCTGCCCCAATCCACACCGAATACAGGTGTATTTGCGGCGAGGTAGAGGCCGACAGATACGGACGGCATGGCCTTCTCTGCCAAAGGACAGGAGGATGGCATGCAAGACACGGCGAGGTCAATGACATTAATTAAAGAAGCCTTACCACAGCCGGTTGTCCAGCAGAGAGAGAGCCCCGTTACCTAATGTCCCGCAACTCTGATGAGCCTGTCGGTCGCCCAGACGGAATCACGGTGAACCCCTGGAAGAATGGTAGACAGTTGGGGTGGGACTACATTTGCGTTTCAACTTTAGCCAATATCTATGTTGACTTCAGTGCTACACAAGCAGGAGGAGCTGCCAATCACCGGGAAGAGGCCAAGTTACGTAAATACAGAGACCTTGAGCACCACTACAATTTTGTCCCCATTGCCTCAGACACTTGATGCCCGGGTAAAAGTGCTGCTAGCTTTTTGAAGGAGTTGGGGTCTAAGCAGATCGAAACAACTAGAGACCCTAGAGCTGCCAGTTTTCTTTTTCACCGCCTTAGTGTGGCAATCCAGAGAGGAAATGCTCACTGCATCCATGGTTCCTGCCCGCCATCTGAGGAGCTGGAGGGGCTGTTCAATTTGTGACAAGCAGCCTTGTACCCTGCACGTAATCAATATTGTGACTTTTTTGTGTAATGACATTTTCAAATAAAGTTAGATAAATATACACACATACCAAAAGAATAGGGGTGGTAGGAGAAGAAAATATCAAAGTGTTCAGTGAGGATCCACAAGGTCTTCTCTGAGTACTCTTTATTTTCTTCTCCGAGGCTATGGGTCCCTACACTTGCACCAGAGGTGGTACCCCTTCTAGGTTTTAATATACTATTATTTATTATATATATTTATTATATATATATATATATATATATATATATATATATATATATATATTATTTATAATATATATTTATATATATGTAATAAATAAATAAATAAATATATATATATATATATATATATATATATATATATTTATTTATTTATTACATATATATAAATATATATATATATATATATATATATATATATATATATATATATATATATATATATATACATACATATATGGCATAGGTCATATTTCAAGATCCAGTGATAAACTTTTTTTTAATAAAATTATATCATTTTTACACACTATTACAGATAGATGCCTTTCATTATTGTTCAGTTAATTAAAAACATAATTAGAAGATTGAAAAATTAGGTAATATACTATTATTTGAAGAGCGTTTGCTTCATTCTTGATCAGGATCAAATTTACAGATGGATCATCGAGGATGTCCTGGAGAGCCTGGATGGGCTCGGAGACGTGTCTGACTGCCAGTAGAGCCATGAGGTTGCCTGCGTAGCTCTGCGTCAGCACCACCGTCGCCAGCCCCCACATTGCCAACACCACCCGCTCCATCCACCGGGTCCTCTTCATCAGAATACCTGTTAGTTATACATTAGAATAATTAGACTTCATAATGGTCCAGGACGGACCAAAACTTTGTTGTCCTCTTATCTTCTTGTGTGTGATTTGGTCATCATTAAAATAATTACTTTTCGTGGATTTATTCTTAGCTACTCTTAAGTAACTTAATACTGACAATGATTGTAACTCTTATCATTAGAACTATATGACAGCTGCTCAGTTTATTTGCAGGACCTTAGCAACAAACACTCCTGTGGATGGATGTTAGATTAATCAGGAAAAAGCTTTAATGTTAAATTACACTAACAGATGACATAAAACATAAAAAGAGCTACTACCAGATCTTTCAGAGTTTATGTAATGTAACTTGTTATCTATACATATACATTTACAACAAGATTTTTAAGTGGCTTTCATTTTCTTTTATAAAGATCGTGGGTTATATATGTTTCGGGTTCAATTTCGAATCTCAAATGCCTCAGTTGAATGAAATTCAATTAATTGTACAGGTATTATAAATTTCATTTCATATGATTCAGATGGAGAAGTAAAAAATTTCTTATGCCATAGTCGTAATCCAGGAATGGTTTCAAGTTTCAGTTGGACAATAGTCAGAAATTTCTCACATCTTCCATATTTTAAGTTTTGAGTCAGAAATGTTTGATTTTAGGGAGTCGGTCGGCCGAGCGGACAGCACGCTGGACTTGTGATCCTGTGGTCCTGGGTTCGATCCCAGGCACCTGCGAGAAACAATGGGCAGAGTTTCTTTCACTCTATGCCCCTGTTACCTAGCAGTAAAATAGGTACCTGGGTATTAGTCAGCTGTCACGGGCTGCTTCCTGGGGGTGGAGGCCTGGTCGAGGACCGGGCCGCGGGGACACTAAAAAGCCCCAAAATCATCTCAAGATAACCTCAAGATATACCCTTCATGTTCACAGATAGTAGTCACACTATCATGATGCATCAATGAGAAAATCCGTAGGAGCTGTGAAATGGGTTCGAACCTCAAAAATCAAACCTACATTAGTGAACAAACTTAATATTATTCAAGCAAGTAAATAATGCACTTTATTGTAAATTTATTTATTTATTTATTTATTTATTTATTTATTTATTTATTTATTTATTTATTTATTTATTTATTTATGCATATACAAGAAGGTATATTGGAATTGTGAGGATACATAATATGGTAATTAAAATCTTGTAAAGCCACTAGTACGCGCAGCGTTTCGGACATATGACTAACAATAACAATGACTAACAATACAGTAAGGAACAGTATTTATTAACATCTGAAAATTTTGTCAACATTTGGAAATTAAATTTTCATATGATGCGCTTTGCTAAGCAAAGACCACATCATTTACACTGTCAAAGAAACAAGCTCTCTCTGTCAACACCCCTACCTGAATTTTGCACTTAACCAAATACTCTTTTATAACTTTCGGTATATTGAATTCAGAGCACATTATGGAGATTGTGTTACACTGACATTTACAGACACTAATATAACAGTACTTAATTTTCATGTCATGATGACTTCGAAGAAATAAATAAATCTCTATTATGTAACTATTTAGATTTCTGCAATTTTCCTTCAAACCATTGTTCTTTCTCTAAATTGCATACAGATTATTGAGGCAGCAAAATCATGAAATTAGGGTTAAAATCAAAACAGGTGATTGAGTTTAAATCAAAAACATTGAATTAAGGGGCCCGGTGACAGAAGATTTTTCCAAATATGAAAAATTAGTGACAATTTTTAAACAATTCTCTCGTTATTTGGCATCAGAGTCGTAAAAATTTAATCCCACTTTGTTAGGAAAATGATTTTTTACGAATTTTGTAAAAATAAATGCGTGAACAACAAGCCACAACTGGTACTGATTATAATGATAACATCTATTTACTGGCAATCAGGGATAAAGAGATGTAAGCACTTGTCCGACGCACAAAGAAGAAAGGTAGTAGTAAGGAGAGTCTACAAAGTGGATATGCAGCTTGTGCCACCTGGAGGGCCAGATTTCACACATAATAATGAGTTAGTATGTTATTATGCTGTATTTTATTATATATTATGCGGTTGGGTCTGGGTGCTCTAGATGTTTCATCCCATAAATGAGCCGCAACATGGTTTTACAAATGGCCGTTCATGATTAACAAATTTGCGAACTTTTTATTCCAGCATAGTTGAGGCAGTTGATAGTGGTAGGGATTGTGATGTTTTGTACCTTGACTTTAGCAAAGCTTTTGATACAGTGCCACATGAAAGACTAATTTAAAAAAAAGAAACTCATGGTACTGGGGGTGCTATATTAAGTTGGATTAGGGCATGGCTATTCCAAAGAAAACAGAGAGTTAGTATATATGGGGTTAAGTCAGAGTAGGATAATGTTGTTAGTGGAGTATCTCAGGGCTCTGTCCTGGGACCTCTGTTGTTTATAATATATATAAATGATTTAGATTCAGGTTTGAGTTGCAAAATCTGCAAATTTGCAGAGGATACAAAAATCGGTAGGGAAATTAACACGAAAGAAGACTCGCTATCACTTCAAGTTGATCTAAATAGGGTTTTAAAATGGTCAAAAGACTGGCAGATGCAGTTTAATGCTAATAAATGTAAAGTTTTGAGGCTAGGTAATGATGATAGAGTTACAAGATACGAGCTAGATGGTGTTGAGATTGCAAAGTCGGATTGCGAAAGGGATCTGGGAGTTATGATAAGTAAAAACTTAAAACAAAAGGATCAATGCATGAATGTTCGTAATAAGGCGAATAGGACACTGGGATTTATTAATCGAAGCGTTACAAACAAGACACCTGGTGTGGTTCTTCAGCTATATCTTGCTCTGGTTAGGCCCCATTTAGATTATGCAGTCCAGTTTTGGTCGCCGTACTATAGAATGGATATAAATTCACTTAAGAACATAAGAACAAAGACAACTGCAGAAGGCCTATTGGCCCATACGAGGCAGCTCCTATTTATAACCACCCAATCCCACTCATATACTTGTCCAACCCGCGCTTGAAACAATCGAGGGACCCCACCTCCAGCACGTTACGCGGTAATTGGTTCCACAAATCAACAACCCTGTTACTGAACCAGTATTTACCCAAGTCTTTCCTAAATCTAAACTTATCCAATTTATACCCATTGTTTCGTGTTCTGTCTTGTGTTGATACTTTTAATACCCTATTAATATCCCCTTTGTTATGTCCATTCGCCCACTTGTAAACCTCTATCATGTCACCCCTAACTCTTCCCCTTTCCAGTGAATGCAACTAAAGCTTTGTTAATCTTTTTTCATATGAAAGATTTCTAATTTGGGGAATTAGCTTAGTCATCCTACGCTGGACACGTTCAAGTGAATTTATATCCATTCTATAATATGGCGACCAAAACTGAACTGCATAATCTAAATGGGGCCTAACTAAAGCAAGATATAGCTTGAGAACCACACCAGGTGTCTTGTTACTAACGATGCGATTAATAAATCCAAGTGTCCGATTTGCCTTATTACGAACATTTATGCATTGATCCTTTTGTTTTAAATTCTTACTAATCATAAATCCCAGATCCCTTTCTGCAATCCGACTTCGCAATCTCAACACAATCTAGCTCGTATCTTGTAACTCTTTCATCATTACCTAACCTCAGAACTTTACAGTTATCAGCATTAAACTGCATCTGCCAATCCTTTGACCATTTCAAAACCCTATCTAGATCAACTTGAAGTGATAGTGAGTCCTCCTCCGAATTAATTTCCCTACCGATTTTCGTATCATCGGCAAATTTGCAAATGTTGCTACTCAAACCTGAATCTAGAACATAAGAACATAAGAACAAAGGTAACTGCAGAAGGCCTATTGGCCCATACGAGGCAGCTCCTATTCTATAACCACCCAATCCCACTCATATACTTGTCCAACCCGTGCTTGAAACAATCGAGGGACCCCACCTCCACAATGTTACGCGGCAATTGGTTCCACAAATCAACAACCCTGTTACTGAACCAGTATTTACCCAAGTCTTTCCTAAATCTAAACTTATCCAATTTATATCCATTGTTTCGTGTTCTGTCCTGTGTTGATACTTTTAATACCCTATTAATATCCCCCCGGTTATGTCCATTCATCCACTTGTAAACCTCTATCATGTCACCCCTAACTCTTCGCCTTTCCAGTGAATGCAACTTAAGAAGAACATAAGAACATAAGAACAAAGGTAACTGCAGAAGGCCTATTGGCCCATACGAGGCAGCTCCTATTCTATAACCACCCAATCCCACTCATATACTTGTCCAACCCGTGCTTGAAACAATCGAGGGACCCCACCTCCACAATGTTACGCGGCAATTGGTTCCACAAATCAACAACCCTGTTACTGAACCAGTATTTACCCAAGTCTTTCCTAAATCTAAACTTATCCAATTTATATCCATTGTTTCGTGTTCTGTCCTGTGTTGATACTTTTAATACCCTATTAATATCCCCCCGGTTATGTCCATTCATCCACTTGTAAACCTCTATCATGTCACCCCTAACTCTTCGCCTTTCCAGTGAATGCAACTTAAGCTTTGTTAATCTTTCTTCATATGAAAGATTTCTAATTTGGGGAATTAACTTAGTCATCCTACGCTGGACACGTTCAAGTGAATTTATATCCATTCTATAATATGGCGACCAAAACTGAACTGCATAATCTAAATGGGGCCTAACTAGAGCAAGATATAGCTTGAGAACCACACCAGGTGTCTTGTTACTAACGCTGCGATTAATAAATCCAAGTGTCCGATTTGCCTTATTACGAACATTTATGCATTGATCCTTTTGTTTTAAATTCTTACTAATCATAACTCCCAGATCCCTTTCGCAATCCGACTTCGCAATCACAACACCATCTAGCTCGTATCTTGTAACTCTATCATCATTACCTAACCTCAGAACTTTACATTTATCAGCATTAAACTGCATCTGCCAATCCTTTGACCATTTCAAAACCCTATCTAGATCAACTTGAAGTGATAGTGAGTCCTCCTCCGAATTAATTTCCCTACCGATTTTCGTATCATCGGCAAATTTGCAAATGTTGCTACTCAAACCTGAATCTAAATCATTTATATATATTATAAACAACAGAGGTCCCAGGACAGAGCCTTGAGGCACTCCACTTACAACATTTTCCCACTCTGACTTGATTCCATTTATACTAACTCTCTGTTTCCTTTGGTATAGCCATGCCCTAATCCAGCTTAATATAGCACCCCCAATACCATGAGACTCTATTTTTTTAATCAGTCTTTCATGTGGCACTGTATCAAAAGCTTTGCTAAAGTCAAGGTATACAACATCGCAATCCTTACCACTATCAACTGCCTCAACAATGCTAGAATAAAAAGATAACAAATTTGTTAAACATGAACGGCCATTTATAAAACCATGTTGCGACTCAATTATTAATTTATGTTTTTCAAGATGAAGACGAATTTTATTTGCTATTATAGATTCGAGTAACTTTCCCACAATAGACGTTAGGCTAATTGGTCGATAGTTAGACGCAAGTGATCTATCTCCTTTCTTAAAAACTGGTATCACATTAGCAACTTTCCAAAACTCTGGCACTCTGCCTGACTCTATTGATTTATTAAATATGGTTGACAGTGGGTCACAAAGCTCCTCTTTGCATTCTTTAAGCACCCTAGCAAACACTTCATCCGGCCCTGGGGATTTGTTTGGTTTGAGTTTTACTATTTGTTTAAGAACATCCTCCCTGGTAACTGCTAAACTCGTCAACCTGTCCTCGTCCCCACCCACATAGACTTGTTCGGCTGAAGGCATATTGTTAAGTTCCTCTTTAGTAAATACAGATACAAAATATTTATTAAAAATACTACTCATCTCTTCATCACTATCTGTTATTTGACCTGTCTCAGTTTTTAATGGACCTATCCTTTCCCTAGTCTTAGTACGATATAACTGAAAAAACCCTTTAGGATTTGTCTTTGCTTGCCCTGCTATGCGAACTTCATAGTTTCTTTTTGCTTTCCTTATCTCTTTTTTAACATTTCTAACCAGTTGTACGAATTCCTGTTCTAAAGTGACCTCCCCATTTTTAATCCTTTTGTACCAAGCTCTCTTTTTACCTATAAGGTTCTTCAAATTCTTTGTTATCCACTTTGGGTCATTAGTATACGATCTATTCAATTTGTATGGTATACTACGTTCCTGTGCTTTGTTTAGAATATTCTTAAATAAGTTATATATTGAATCCACATCGAAATCCCCATTTAAGTCACCTATCGCTGGGTTCATGTCTCGCTCCAAGACCGGCCCACACCCCATACCCAAGCCTTTCCAATCAATTTGACCCAAAAAATTTCTTAGGCTATTAAAATCAGCTTTTCGAAAATCTGGCACTTTAACAGAATTTTCTCCTACTGGTCTATTCCATTCTATGCTAAATCTGATTTCTTTGTGATCACTGCTCCCTAGCTCACTCCCTATTTCGATGTCATTAATTTGCGTTTCCCTGTTAGTTAACACTAAATCTAAAATATTATTTTCCCGTGTTGGTTCCTTAATGTGTTGCGTAAGAAAGCAATCGTCAATTAATTCTAGAAAATCTTCTGCTTCACTATTCCCTGTTTTGTTCAACCAGTTTATTCCGCTAAAATTAAAGTCACCCATGACATAAATACTGTTAGATCTAGATGCTCTAGATATTTCATCCCATAGATGCTTTGCTTCCATTCTGTCTAAATTTGGTGGCCTATATATTACTCCTATTATAATATTATTAGCTTTTTCGTTTAATTCAATCCAAATAGTTTCTGTGTGTGGCTCTGTTTTGATTCCTTCTTTGAGACTACATTTCAAATTATCCCTAACATATATGGCTACTCCACCTCCTCGTCTAATATATCTATCTGTGTGAAATAGTTTAAATCCATATATTTGATATTCAGCTAATAGTTCTCTATTTTCTACATTCATCCACGTTTCGGTAAGTGCAATAATATCTATTTTTTCTGTGCAGACAAGAGCATTTAATTCGTTAATTTTATTTCTTAGACTTCTACTGTTAGTGTAATATACCCTAAGTGAATTGTTATTTTGCGGACCTTCTCTTTCCCTGATCGTTTTGCCAATTCCTTTCTCCCACAAACACATACTTTTATTACCTCCTTCCTCCAAATCAATTCCCATACCTCTATCTACTAACAGTTTAAACCCAAACAAACACCTCTAACCACTTCTTCTAGCGAGTTCGCAACAGCAACAACCCCAGCTCTCGATAGATGCACCCCATCACGACCATACATTTCATTTCTTCCATAGAAGTGTTCCCAGTTGTCTATGAAAGATATTGCATTTGATTTGCAATATCTTTCCAGCCGGCAATTGACACCAAGTGCCCTCGATATCCATTCATTTCCCACTCCCTTTCTTGGAAGAATGCCACATATGATCGGGATTCCTCCCTTGCTCCTAACTAACTCTATGGCTGTTTTATACCTCTGAATCAGTTCCTCACTCCTGACTCGACCAACATCATTTCCTCCCACGCTAATGCAAATAATGGGATTGTTCCCATTACCAGCCATAATATCATTCATGTTGTTTATAATATCACCAATGCCAGCTCCGGGATAGCAAACCCTTAACCTGTTCCCCCTATCTCTAGCACAAAACGTTCTATCCAAATACCTTATCTGGGAATCTCCCACAACTAATGTTTGCTTAGGTACTTCCTTTACTTTCTGAGGGGCCTGCGCTTCCTTTCTCTTCGTTGCTTTCCCTTTTGCGCGATCCACAGTCTCTCCACAGCACTCGTCCTCCAAAACGTCAAATGAATTTGAAGTTGCTATGACGTTTGAAGGCGGCTTTATCAAAGTCTTCTTAAGGCCCCTGTCTTTCGCAACTCTCCAAGACGAGGTCCCTTTACTGCTGGTCTCCTCCTTCGTTACTTCTCGTTGTTTTTTAAGCTGACGCACCTCCTCCCGCAGAGAGTCTTAAGCTAACTTAAGCTTTGTTAATCTTTCTTCATATGAAAGATTTCTAATTTGGGGAATTAACTTAGTCATCCTACGCTGGACACGTTCAAGTGAATTTATATCCATTCTATAATATGGCGACCAAAACTGAACTGCATAATCTAAATGGGGCCTAACTAGAGCAAGATATAGCTTGAGAACCACACCAGGTGTCTTGTTACTAACGCTGCGATTAATAAATCCAAGTGTCCGATTTGCCTTATTACGAACATTTATGCATTGATCCTTTTGTTTTAAATTCTTACTAATCATAACTCCCAGATCCCTTTCGCAATCCGACTTCGCAATCACAACACCATCTAGCTCGTATCTTGTAACTCTATCATCATTACCTAACCTCAGAACTTTACATTTATCAGCATTAAACTGCATCTGCCAATCCTTTGACCATTTCAAAACCCTATCTAGATCAACTTGAAGTGATAGTGAGTCCTCCTCCGAATTAATTTCCCTACCGATTTTCGTATCATCGGCAAATTTGCAAATGTTGCTACTCAAACCTGAATCTAAATCATTTATATATATTATAAACAACAGAGGTCCCAGGACAGAGCCTTGAGGCACTCCACTTACAACATTTTCCCACTCTGACTTGATTCCATTTATACTACATAAGAACATAAGAACATAAGAACAAAGGTAACTGCAGAAGGCCTATTGGCCCATACGAGGCAGCTCCTATTCTATAACCACCCAATCCCACTCATATACTTGTCCAACCCGTGCTTGAAACAATCGAGGGACCCCACCTCCACAATGTTACGCGGCAATTGGTTCCACAAATCAACAACCCTGTTACTGAACCAGTATTTACCCAAGTCTTTCCTAAATCTAAACTTATCCAATTTATATCCATTGTTTCGTGTTCTGTCCTGTGTTGATACTTTTAATACCCTATTAATATCCCCCCGGTTATGTCCATTCATCCACTTGTAAACCTCTATCATGTCACCCCTAACTCTTCGCCTTTCCAGTGAATGCAACTTAAGCTTTGTTAATCTTTCTTCATATGAAAGATTTCTAATTTGGGGAATTAACTTAGTCATCCTACGCTGGACACGTTCAAGTGAATTTATGTCCATTCTATAATATGGCGACCAAAACTGAACTGCATAATCTAAATGGGGCCTAACTAGAGCAAGATATAGCTTGAGAACCACACCAGGTGTCTTGTTACTAACGCTGCGATTAATAAATCCAAGTGTCCGATTTGCCTTATTACGAACATTTATGCATTGATCCTTTTGTTTTAAATTTAGAGTTTATACTAACTCTCTGTTTCCTTTGGTATAGCCATGCCCTAATCCAGCTTAATATAGCACCCGCAATACCATGAGACTCTATTTTTTTAATCAGTCTTTCATGTGGCACTGTATCAAAAGCTTTGCTAAAGTCAAGGTATACAACATCGCAATCCTTACCACTATCAACTGCCTCAACAATGCTAGAATAAAAAGATAACAAATTTGTTAAACATGAACGGCCATTTATAAAACCATGTTGCGACTCAATTATTAATTTATGTTTTTCAAGATGAAGACGAATTTTATTTGCTATTATAGATTCGAGTAACTTTCCCACAATAGACGTTAGGCTAATTGGTCGATAGTTAGACGCAAGTGATCTATCTCCTTTCTTAAAAACTGGTATCACATTAGCAACTTTCCAAAACTCTGGCACTCTGCCTGACTCTATTGATTTATTAAATATGGTTGACAGTGGGTCACAAAGCTCCTCTTTGCATTCTTTAAGCACCCTAGCAAACACTTCATCCGGCCCTGGGGATTTGTTTGGTTTGAGTTTTACTATTTGTTTAAGAACATCCTCCCTGGTAACTGCTAAACTCGTCAACCTGTCCTCGTCCCCACCCACATAGACTTGTTCGGCTGAAGGCATATTGTTAAGTTCCTCTTTAGTAAATACAGATACAAAATATTTATTAAAAATACTACTCATCTCTTCATCACTATCTGTTATTTGACCTGTCTCAGTTTTTAATGGACCTATCCTTTCCCTAGTCTTAGTACGATATAACTGAAAAAACCCTTTAGGATTTGTCTTTGCTTGCCCTGCTATGCGAACTTCATAGTTTCTTTTTGCTTTCCTTATCTCTTTTTTAACATTTCTAACCAGTTGTACGAATTCCTGTTCTAAAGTGACCTCCCCATTTTTAATCCTTTTGTACCAAGCTCTCTTTTTACCTATAAGGTTCTTCAAATTCTTTGTTATCCACTTTGGGTCATTAGTATACGATCTATTCAATTTGTATGGTATACTACGTTCCTGTGCTTTGTTTAGAATATTCTTAAATAAGTTATATATTGAATCCACATCGAAATCCCCATTTAAGTCACCTATCGCTGGGTTCATGTCTCGCTCCAAGACCGGCCCACACCCCATACCCAAGCCTTTCCAATCAATTTGACCCAAAAAATTTCTTAGGCTATTAAAATCAGCTTTTCGAAAATCTGGCACTTTAACAGAATTTTCTCCTACTGGTCTATTCCATTCTATGCTAAATCTGATTTCTTTGTGATCACTGCTCCCTAGCTCACTCCCTATTTCGATGTCATTAATTTGCGTTTCCCTGTTAGTTAACACTAAATCTAAAATATTATTTTCCCGTGTTGGTTCCTTAATGTGTTGCGTAAGAAAGCAATCGTCAATTAATTCTAGAAAATCTTCTGCTTCACTATTCCCTGTTTTGTTCAACCAGTTTATTCCGCTAAAATTAAAGTCACCCATGACATAAATACTGTTAGATCTAGATGCTCTAGATATTTCATCCCATAGATGCTTTGCTTCCATTCTGTCTAAATTTGGTGGCCTATATATTACTCCTATTATAATATTATTAGCTTTTTCGTTTAATTCAATCCAAATAGTTTCTGTGTGTGGCTCTGTTTTGATTCCCTCTTTGAGACTACATTTCAAATTGTCCCTAACATATATGGCTACTCCACCTCCTCGTCTAATATATCTATCTGTGTGAAATAGTTTAAATCCATATATTTGATATTCAGCTAATAGTTCTCTATTTTCTACATTCATCCACGTTTCGGTAAGTGCAATAATATCTATTTTTTCTGTGCAGACAAGAGCATTTAATTCGTTAATTTTATTTCTTAGACTTCTACTGTTAGTGTAATATACCCTAAGTGAATTGTTATTTTGCGGACCTTCTCTTTCCCTGATCGTTTTGCCAATTCCTTTCTCCCACAAACACATACTTTTATTACCTCCTTCCTCCAAATCAATTCCCATACCTCTATCTACTAACAGTTTAAACCCAAACAAACACCTCTAACCACTTCTTCTAGCGAGTTCGCAACAGCAACAACCCCAGCTCTCGATAGATGCACCCCATCACGAGCATACATTTCATTTCTTCCATAGAAGTGTTCCCAGTTGTCTATGAAAGATATTGCATTTGATTTGCAATATCTTTCCAGCCGGCAATTGACACCAAGTGCCCTCGATATCCATTCATTTCCCACTCCCTTTCTTGGAAGAATGCCACATATGATCGGGATTCCTCCCTTGCTCCTAACTAACTCTATGGCTGTTTTATACCTCTGAATCAGTTCCTCACTCCTGACTCGACCAACATCATTTCCTCCCACGCTAATGCAAATAATGGGATTGTTCCCATTACCAGCCATAATATCATTCATGTTGTTTATAATATCACCAATGCCAGCTCCGGGATAGCAAACCCTTAACCTGTTCCCCCTATCTCTAGCACAAAACGTTCTATCCAAATACCTTATCTGGGAATCTCCCACAACTAATGTTTGCTTAGGTACTTCCTTTACTTTCTGAGGGCCCTGCGCTTCCTTTCTCTTCGTTGCTTTCCCTTTTGCGCGATCCACAGTCTCTCCACAGCACTCGTCCTCCAAAACGTCAAATGAATTTGAAGTTGCTATGGCGTTTGAAGGCGGCTTTATCAAAGTCTTCTTAAGGCCCCTGTCTTTCGCAACTCTCCAAGACGAGGTCCCTTTACTGCTGGTCTCCTCCTTCGTTACTTCTCGTTGTTTTTTAAGCTGACGCACCTCCTCCCGCAGAGAGTCCAACTCTGTCCTCAGGGCTCCCACTAGAGTCACCAGGTCCTTCACTACAACTTCCATATTGCTATGATAATATAACAACACTCAGGAGCTCCGGTTAACACAACCTCTCACTGTGACTTCACCTGACCCCATGACTTCACCTGACCTTTAGATGACTTCATCTAAATCATTTATATATATTATAAACAACAGAGGCCCAGGAGAGAGCCTTGAGGCACTCCACTTACAACATTTTCCCACTCTGACTTGAGGGGGCATATAGTTATAAATCGTTATAAATTAAAAGTTGTTCAATTTGCTTATAAAATTATTTATGAAATGGTTATAGAATGGGCTGCAACTGGTCCCCGTTTCACCATCACACCCTAAACAGAAAAGGAGAAAAAAATACACAACATATTATGCAAAGATTTTTCAACATTTTCAAATAATTTCAGGGAACACATGTGTCAACTAAAATCTTTTCTATAACACTCAGATATTAAAATTAGCATATAATAAAGGATTGTTGTGAGTAGTTTTATCAAAAAAGTGTTTAGTGCAATAATATAATTATTCAAAGTTACCCTTCCAAAAATATGCAATATATGATGTTTATAAATTTTTATAAAATCAACAAATAAACTTTGGACTAAAATGTCTACAACGTACTGTAGAAGCACAAAGTCTACATATAAGGTGTAATGTGCATGTAAATTGATTAATAAATGAAAGCTATGAAGTACTTTGAAGTTGTAAATTACTTTCCTGAGTAAAATAAAGATCAAAGTTCGGCCACCTGTAGCTGAGCTTGACTTCGACAGATTGTTCATAATTGGCACCCTTGGCCAATTATGATAGGCATCCATTGAGCAAGGTGTGCAAGTTTCATGCAAATCCCTTGATAACAAACGAAAAAAAAATTGGCCAAAAAAAGAAGAAAAAAAAAAAAAAAAAAAAATTTACATATAAATATATTGCACATACATATTACAATTATTAGAAGAGTTTGTGCTTCTACAGCACATAGTAGACATTTTATTTGACACATGTGTTCCCTGAGATTATTTGAGAATGTTAAACATTCGTTGTGTATTTTTTTCTCCTTTTCTGTTTAGGGTGTGATGGTGAAACTTGGACCAGTTGCAGCCCTTTCTATAACCATTTCATAAATAAATTTATAAGCAAATTGAACAACTTTTAATTTATGAAGATTTTAAAAGTTATGCCCCCTTGATTCCATTTATACGAACTCTCTGTTTCCTTTGGTATAGCTTGCCCTAATCCAACTTAATATAGCACCCCCAATACCATGAGACTCTATCTTTTTAATCAGTCTTTAATGTGGCACTGTATCAAAAGCTTTGCTAAAGTCAAGGTACCCAACATCACAATCCTTACCACTATCAACTGCCTCAACTATGCTAGAATAAAAAGATAACAAATTTGTTAAACATGAACGGCCATTTATAAAACCATGTTGCGACTCAATTATTATTATATGTTTTTCAAGATGAAGACGAATTTTATTTGCTATTATAGATTCCAGTAACTTTCCCACAATAGACGTTAGGCTAATTGGTCGATAATTAGACGCAAGTGATCTATCTCCTTTCTTAAAAACTGGTATCACGTTAGCAACTTTCCAAAACTCTTGCACTCTGCCGGACTCTATTTATTTATTAAATATGGTTGACAGTGGGTCACAAAGCTCCTCTTTGCATTCTTTAAGCACCCTGGCAAAAACTTCATCCGGCCCTGGGGATTTGTTTGGTTTGAGTTTTACTATTTGTTTAAGAACATCCTCCCTGGTAACTGCTAAACTCGTCAACCTGTCCTCGTCCCCACCCACATAGACTTGTTCGGCTGAAGGCATATTGTTAAGTTCCTCTTTAGTAAATACAGATACAAAATATTTATTAAAAATACTATTCATCTCTTCATCACTATCTGTTATTTGACCTGTCTCAGCTTTTAATGGACCTATCCTTTCCCTAGTCTTAGTACGATATAACTGAAAAAACCCTTTAGGATTTGTCTTTGCTTGCCCTGCTATGCGAACTTCATAGATTCTTTTTGCTTTCCTTATCTCTTTTTTAACATTTCTAACCAGTTGTACGAATTCCTGTTCTAAAGTGACCTCCCCATTTTTAATCCTTTTGTACCAAGCTCTCTTTTTACCTATAAGGTTCTTCAAATTCTTTGTTATCCACTTTGGGTCATTAGTATTCGATCTATTCAATTTGTGTGGTATACTACGTTCCTGTGCTTTGTTTAGAATATTCTTAAATAAGTTGTATATTGAAACCAAATCGAAATCCCCATTTAAGTCACCTATCACTGGGTTCATGTCTCGCTCCAAGACCGGCCCACACCCCATTCCCAAGACTTTCCAATCAATTTGACCCAAAAAATTTCTTAGGCTAAAATTTCTACGCTGGACACTTGAACGTGTCCAGCGTAGGATGACTAAGTTAATTCCCCAAATAAGAAATCTTTCATATGAAGAAAGATTAACAAAGCTTAAGTTGCATTAAAAGGAAAGGCGAACCGTTAGGGGTGACATGATAGAGGTTTACAAGTGGATGAATGGATATAACAAAGGGGATATTAATAGAGTATTAAAATTATCAACACAAGACAAAACACGAAACAATGGGTATAAATTGGATAAGTTTAGATTTAGGAAAGACTTGGGTAAATACTGGTTCAGTAACAGGGTTGTTGATTTGTGGAACCAATTGCCGCGTAACGTGGTGGAGATGGGGTCCCTCAATTGTTTGAAGCGCGGGTTGGATATGTATATGAGTGGGATTGGGTGGTTATAGATAGGAGCTGCCTCGTATGAGCCAATAGGGCTTCTGCAGTTAACTTTGTTCTTATGTTTTTATTATATAAATACATTGCCCATCGGCCATATTTCTTAAGTTCCTATCGAAAACGGACTGAAATACACCTAAATCATTAAGTTGAAGCTGACAATCACTTTTTTGTGTTCTTTTTCCTTTCCTGTTTTTAAGAACATAAGAACATAAGAACAAAGGTAACTGCAGAAGGCCTATTGACCCATACGAGGCAGCTCCTATCTATAACCACCTAATCCCACTCATATACTTGTCCAACCCGCGCCTGAAACAATCGAGGGACCCCACCTCCACCACGTTACGCGGCAATTGGTTCCACAAATCAACAACCCTGTTACTGAACCAGTATTTACCCAAGTCTTTCCTAAATCTAAACTAATCCAAGTCTTTCCTAAATCTAAACAAATAGAGTGTTGTTATATTATCAGTGTTGTTATATTATCATAGCAATATGGAAGTTGTAGTTAAGGACCTGGTGACTCTAGTGGGAGCCCTGAGGACAGAGTTAGAATCTCTGCGGGAGGAGGTGCGTCAGCTGAAAGAACAACGAGAAGTAACGAAGGAGGAGACCAGTAGTAAAGGGACCTCGTCTTGGAGAGTTGTGAAAGACAGGGGCCTTAAGAAGACTTTGATAAAGCCGCCTTCAAACGCCATAGCAACTTCTAATTCGTTTGACGTTTTGGAGGACGAGTGCTGTGGTGAGACTGCGGATCGCGCAAAAGGGAAAGCAACGAAGAGAAAGGAAGCGCAGGCCCCTCAGAAAGTAAAGGAAGTACCTAAGCAAACATTAGTTGTAGGAGATTCCCAGATAAGGTATTTGGATAGAGAGTTTTGTGCTAGAGATAGGGGGAACAGGTTAAGGGTTTGCTATCCCGGAGCTGGCATTGGTGATATTATAAACAACATGAATGATATTATGGCTGGTAATGGGAACAATCCCATTATTTGCATTAGCGTGGGAGGAAATGATGTTGGTCGAGTTAGGAGTGAGGAACTGATTCAGAGGTATAGAACAGCCATAGAATTAGTTAGGAGCAAGGGAGGAATCCCGATCATACGTGGCATTCTTCCAAGAAAGGGAGTGGGAAATGAATGGATATCGAGGGCACTTGGTGTCAATTGCCGGCTGGAAAGATATTGCAAATCAAATGCAATATCTTTCATAGACAACTGGGAACACTTCTATGGAAAAAATGAAATGTATGCTCGTGATGGGGTGCATCTATCGAGAGCGGGGGTTGATGCTGTTGCGAACTCGTTGGAAGAAGTGGTTAGAGGTGTTTGTTTGGGTTTAAACTGTTAGTAGATAGAGGTATGGGAATTGATTTGGAGGAAGGAGGTAATAAAAGTATGTGTTTGTGGGAGAAAGGAATTGGCAAAACGATCAGGGAAAGAGAAGGTCCGCAAAATAACAATTCACTTAGGGTATATTACACTAACAGCAGAAGTCTAAGAAATAAAATTAACGAATTAAATGCTCTTGTCTGCACAGAAAAAATAGATATTATTGCACTTACCGAAACGTGGATGAATGTAGAAAATAGAGAACTATTAGCTGAATATCAAATATATGGATTTAAACTATTTCACTCAGATAGATATATTAGACGAGGAGGTGGAGTAGCCATATATGTTAGGGACAATTTGAAATGTAGTCTCAAAGAGGGAATCAAAACAGAGCCACACACAGAAACTATTTGGATAGAATTAAACGAAAAAGCAAATAATATTATAATAGGAGTAATATATAGGCCACCAAATTTAGACAGAATGGAAGCAAAGCACCTATGGGATGAAATATCTAGAGCATCTAGATCTAACACTATTTATGTCATGGGTGACTTTAATTTTAGCGGAATAAACTGGTTGAACAAAACAGGGAATAGTGAAGCAGAAGATTTTCTAGAATTAATTGACGATTGCTTTCTTACGCAACACATTAAGGAACCAACACAGGAAAATAATATTTTAGATTTAGTGTTAACTAACAGGGAAATGCAAATTAATGACATCGAAATAGGGAGTGAGCTAGGGAGCAGTAATCACAAAGAAATCAGATTTAGCATAGAATGGAATAGACCAGTAGGAGAAAATTCTGTTAAAGTGCCAGATTTTCGAAAAGCTGATTTTAATAGCCTAAGAAATTTTTTGGGTCAAAGTGATTGGAAAGTCTTGGGTATGGGGTGGGGGCCGGTCTTGGAGCGAGACATGAACCCAGCGATAGGTGACTTAAATGGGGATTTCGATGTGGATTCAATATATAACTTATTTAAGAATATTCTAAACAAAGCACAGGAACGTAGTATACCATACAAATTGAATAGATCGAATACTAATGACCCAAAGTGGAAAACAAAGAATTTGAAGAACCTTATAGGTAAAAAGAGAGCTTGGTACAAAAGGATTAAAAATGGGGAGGTCACTTTAGAACAGGAATTCGTACAACTGGTTACAAATGTTAAAAAAGAGATAAGGAAAGCAAAAAGAAACTATGAAGTTCGCATAGCAGGGCAAGCAAAGACAAATCCTAAAGGGTTTTTTCAGTTATATCGTACTAAGACTAGGGAAAGGATAGGTCCATTAAAAACTGAGACAGGTCAAATAACAGATAGTGATGAAGAGATGAGTAGTATTTTTAATAAATATTTTGTATCTGTATTTACTAAAGAGGAACTTAACAATATGCCTTAAGCCGAACAAGTCTATGTGGGTGGGGACGAGGACAGGTTGACGAGTTTAGCAGTTACCAGGGAGGATGTTCTTAAACAAATAGTAAAACTCAAATCAAAAAAATCCCCAGGGCCGGATGAAGTGTTTGCCAGGGTGCTTAAAGAATGCAAAGAGGAGCTTTGTGACCCACTGTCAACCATATTTAATAAATCAATAAAGTCAGGCAGAGTGCCAGAGTTTTGGAAAGTTGCTAATGTGATACCAGTTTTTAAGAAAGGAGATAGATCACTTGCGTCTAACTATCGACCAATTAGCCTAACGTCTATTGTGGGAAAGTTACTCGAATCCATAATAGCAAATAAAATTCGTCTTCATCTTGAAAAACATAAATTAATAATTGAGTCGCAACATGGTTTTATAAATGGCCGTTCATGTTTGACAAATTTGTTATCTTTTTATTCTAGCATTGTTGAGGCAGTTGATAGTGGTAAGGATTGCGATGTTGTGTACCTTGACTTTAGCAAAGCTTTTGATACAGTGCCACATGAAAGACTGATTAAAAAGATGGAGTCTCATGGTATTGGGGGTGCTATATTAAGCTGGATTAGGGCATGGCTATACCAAAGGAAACAGAGAGTTAGTATAAATGGAATCAAGTCAGAGTAACAAAGAATTTGAAGAACCTTATAGGTAAAAAGAGAGCTTGGTACAAAAGGATTAAAAATGGGGAGGTCACTTTAGAACAGGAATTCGTACAACTGGTTAGAAATGTTAAAAATGAGATAAGGAAAGCAAAAAGAAACTATGAAGTTCGCATAGCAGGGCAAGCAAAGACAAATCCTAAAGGGTTTTTTCAGTTATATCGTACTAAGACTAGGGAAAGGATAGGTCCATTAAAAACTGAGACAGGTCAAATAACAGATAGTGATGAAGAGATGAGTAGTATTTTTAATAAATATTTTGTATCTGTATTTACTAAAGAGGAACTTAACAATATGCCTTCAGCCGAACAAGTCTATGTGGGTGGGGACGAGGACAGGTTGACGAGTTTAGCAGTTACCAGGGAGGATGTTCTTAAACAAATAGTAAAACTCAAACCAAACAAATCCCCAGGGCCGGATGAAGTGTTTGCTAGGGTGCTTAAAGAATGCAAAGAGGAGCTTTGTGACCCACTGTCAACCATATTTAATAAATCAATAGAGTCAGGCAGAGTGCCAGAGTTTTGGAAAGTTGCTAATGTGATACCAGTTTTTAAGAAAGGAGATAGATCACTTGCGTCTAACTATCGACCAATTAGCCTAACGTCTATTGTGGGAAAGTTACTCGAATCTATAATAGCAAATAAAATTCGTCTTCATCTTGAAAAACATAAATTAATAATTGAGTCGCAACATGGTTTTATAAATGGCCGTTCATGTTTAACAAATTTGTTATCTTTTTATTCTAGCATTGTTGAGGCAGTTGATAGTGGTAAGGATTGCGATGTTGTATACCTTGACTTTAGCAAAGCTTTTGATACAGTGCCACATGATAGACTGATTAAAAAAATAGAGTCTCATGGTATTGGGGGTGCTATATTAAGCTGGATTAGGGCATGGCTATACCAAAGGAAACAGAGAGTTAGTATAAATGGAATCAAGTCAGAGTGGGAAAATGTTGTAAGTGGAGTGCCTCAAGGCTCTGTCCTGGGACCTCTGTTGTTTATAATATATATAAATGATTTAGATTCAGGTTTGAGTAGCAACATTTGCAAATTTGCCGATGATACGAAAATCGGTAGGGAAATTAATTCGGAGGAGGACTCACTATCACTTCAAGTTGATCTAGATAGGGTTTTGAAATGGTCAAAGGATTGGCAGATGCAGTTTAATGCTGATAAATGTAAAGTTCTGAGGTTAGGTAATGATGATAGAGTTACAAGATACGAGCTAGATGGTGTTGTGATTGCGAAGTCGGATTGCGAAAGGGATCTGGGAGTTATGATTTGTAAGAATTTAAAACAAAAGGATCAATGCATAAATGTTCGTAATAAGGCAAATCGGACACTTGGATTTATTAATCGCAGCGTTAGTAACAAGACACCTGGTGTGGTTCTCAAGCTATATCTTGCTCTAGTTAGGCCCCATTTAGATTATGCAGTTCAGTTTTGGTCGCCATATTATAGAATGGATATAAATTCACTTGAACGTGTCCAGCGTAGGATGACTAAGTTAATTCCCCAAATTAGAAATCTTTCATATGAAGAAAGATTAACAAAGCTTAAGTTGCATTCACTGGAAAGGCGAAGAGTTAGGGGTGACATGATAGAGGTTTACAAGTGGATGAATGGACATAACCGGGGGGATATTAATAGGGTATTAAAAGTATCAACACAGGACAGAACGCGAAACAATGGATATAAATTGGATAAGTTTAGATTTAGGAAAGACTTGGGTAAATACTGGTTCAGTAACAGGGTTGTTGATTTGTGGAACCAATTGCCGCGTAACATTGTGGAGGTGGGGTCCCTCGATTGTTTCAAGCACGGGTTGGACAAGTATATGAGTGGGATTGGGTGGTTATAGAATAGGAGCTGCCTCGTATGGGCCAATAGGCCTTCTGCAGTTACCTTTGTTCTTATGTTCTTATGTTCTTAGTGGGAAAATGTTGTAAGTGGAGTGCCTCAAGGCTCTGTCCTGGGACCTCTGTTGTTTATAATATATATAAATGATTTAGATTCAGGTTTGAGTAGCAACATTTGCAAATTTGCCGATGATACGAAAATCGGAAGGGAAATTAATTCGGAGGAGGACTCACTATCACTTCAAGTTGATCTAGATAGGGTTTTGAAATGGTCAAAGGATTGGCAGATGCAGTTTAATGCTGATAAATGTAAAGTTCTGAGGTTAGGTAATGATGATAGAGTTACAAGATACGAGCTAGATGGTGTTGAGATTGCGAAGTCGGATTGCGAAAGGGATCTGGGAGTTATGATTAGTAAGAATTTAAAACAAAAGGATCAATGCATAAATGTTCGTAATAAGGCAAATCGGACACTTGGATTTATTAATCGCAGCGTTAGTAACAAGACACCTGGTGTGGTTCTCAAGCTATATCTTGCTCTAGTTAGGCCCCATTTAGATTATGCTGTTCAGTTTTGGTCGCCATATTATAGAATGGATATAAATTCACTTGAACGTGTCCAGCGTAGGATGACTAAGTTAATTCCCCAAATTAGAAATCTTTCATATGAAGAAAGATTAACAAAGCTTAAGTTGCATTCACTGGAAAGGCGAAGAGTTAGGGGCGACATGATAGAGGTTTACAAGTGGGTGAATGGACATAACAAGGGGGATATTAATAGGGTATTAAAAGTATCAACACAGGACAGAACACGAAACAATGGGTATAAATTGGATAAGTTTAGATTTAGGAAAGACTTGGGTAAATACTGGTTCAGTAACAGGGTTGTAGATTTGTGGAACCAATTGCCGCGTAACGTGGTGGAGGTGGGGTCCCTCGATTGTTTCAAGCGCGGGTTGGACAAGTATATGAGTGGGATTGGGTGGTTATAGAATAGGAGCTGCCTCGTATGGGCCAATAGGCCTTCTGCAGTTACCTTTGTTCTTATGTTCTTATGTTCTTAATCCAATTTATACCCATTGTTTCGTGTTCTGTCTTGTGTTGATATATTTAATACCCTATTAATATCCCCCCAGTTATGTCCATTCATCCACTTACAAACCTCTATCATGTCACCCCTAACTCTTCGCCTTTCCAGTGAATGCAACTTAAGCTTTGTTAATCTTTCTTCATATGAAAGATTTCTAATTTGGGGAATTAACTTAGTCACCCTACGTTGGACACGTTCAAGTGAATTTATATCCATTATATAATATGGCGACCAAAACTGAACTGCATAATCTAAATGGGGCCTAACCAGAGCAAGATATAGCTTAAGAACCACACCGGATGTCTTGTTACTAACGCTTCGATTAATAAATCCCAGTGTCCTATTCGCCTTATTACGAACATTCATGCATTGATCCTTTTGTTTTAAATTCTTACTAATCATAACTCCCAGATCCCTTTCGCAATCCGACTTCGCAATCTCAACACCATCTAGCTCGTATCTTGTAACTCTTTCATCATTACCTAGCCTCAGAACTTTACATTTATCAGCATTAAACTGCATTTGCCAATCCTTTGACCATTTCAAAACCCTATCTAGATCAACTTGAAGTGATAGTGAGTCCTCCTCCGAATTAATTTCCCTACCGATTTTCGTATCATCGGCAAATTTGCAAATATTGCTACTCAAACCTGAATCTAAATCATTTATATATATTATAAACAACATAGGTCCCAGGACAGAGCCCTGAGGTACTCTACTAACAACATTATCCCACTCTGACTCAACCCCATTTATACTAACTCTCTGTTTCCTTTGGAATAGCCATGCCCTAATCCAAGTTAATATAGCACCCCCAATACCATGAGCTTTTATTTTTTTAATTAGTCTTTCATGTGGCACTGTATCAAAAGGTTTGCTAAAGTCAAGGTACACAACATCACAATCTTTACCACTATCAACTGCCTCAACTATGCTGGAATAAAAAGTTAGCAAATTTGTTAAACATGAACGGCCATTTGTAAAACCATGTTGCGACTCATTTATTAATTTATGTTTTTCAAGATGGTGACGAATTGTATTTGCAATTATTGATTCAAGTAACTTTCTAACAATAGACGTTAGGCTAATTGGCCGATAGTTTGACGCAAGTGATCTATCTCCTTTCTTAAAAATTGGTACCACATTAGCTACCTTCCATGACTCTGGCACTCTGCCTGACTCTATTGATTTATTAAATATGGTAGACAGTGGCTCGGAAAGCTCCTCTTTGCATTCTTTAAGCACCCTGGCAAACACTTCATCCGGCCCTGGGGATTTGTTTGGTTTTAGTTTTTCTAATTGTTTAATTACATCCTCCCTGGTAACTGCTAAACTAGTCAACCTGTCCTCATCCCCACCCACATAGACTTGTTCGGCTGAAGGCATATTGTTAAGTTCTTCTTTAGTAAATACAGATATAAAATATTTGTTAAAAATACTACTCATCTCCTTGTCATGATCCGTTATTTGACCTGTCTCAGATTTTAATGGACCTATCCTTTCCCTAGTCTTAGTTCGATATAATTGAAAAAACCCTTTAGGATTTGACTTTGCTTGCTCTGCTATGCGAACTTCATAGTTTCTTTTTGCTTTCCTAATCTCTTTTATAACATTTCTAACCAGATGTATGAATTCCTGTTCTAACCGGACTTCCCCATTCTTAATCCTTTTGTACCAAGCTCTCTTTTTATCTATAAGGTTCTTTAAATTATTTGTTATACACTTTGGGTCATTAGTATTCGACCTATTCAATTTGTATGGTATACTACGTTCCTGTGCTTTGTTTAGAATATTCTTAAATAAGTTATATATTAAATCCATATCGAAATCCCCTTTTACGTCACCTATCGCTGGGTTCATGTCTCGCTCTAAGACCGGCCCACACCCCATACCCAAGAGTTTCCAATCTATTTGACCCAAAAAAATTCTTAGGCTATTAAAATCAGCTTTTCGAAAATCTGGCACTTTAACAGAATTTTCTCCTACAGGTCTATTCCATTCTATCCTAAATCTGATTACTTTGTGACCTCTGTTCCCTAGCTCACTCCCTATTTCGATGTCATTAATTTGTGTTTCCCTGTTAGTTAACACTAAATCTAAAATATTATTTTCCCGCGTTGGTTCCTTAATGTGTTGCGGAGGAGCCTGAGGAGCGCAGGCCCCTCAGGCTGCTCAGAAAGTTAGGGCGGTACCGAAGCGAATTTTGGTTGTGGGAGATTTCCAGGTGAGGTATTTAGACAGAACGTTTTGTGCCAGAGATAGGGGGAACAGATTAAGGGTTTGCTATCCGGGAGCTGGAATTGGTGATATTGATGGAAACATGAATGATATTATGACGGAAAATGGAAACAAACCCATTATTTGTATTAGTGCAGGGGGAAATGATGTTGGACGAGTTAGGAGTGAGGAACTAATACAGAGATTCAGGACAGCCATTGAATTAGTTAGGAGCAAGGGAGGAATCCCGATCATATGTGGCATTCTTCCAAGAAAGGGAGTGGGAAATGAATGGATGTCAAGGGCACTTGGTGTAAATTACCGGCTGGAAAGATATTGCAAATCAAATGCAATATCTTTCATAGACTACTGGGAACACTTCTATGGAAGAAATGAAATGTATGCTCGTGATGGGGTGCATCTATCGAGAGCTGGGGTTGTTGCTGTTGCGAACTCGCTTAGAAGAAGTGGTTAGAGGTGTTTGTTTGGGTTTAAACTGTTAGTAGATAGAGGTATGGGAATTGATTTGGAGGAAGGAGGTAATAAAAGTATGTGTTTGTGGGAGAAAGGAATTGGCAAAACGATCAGGGAAAGAGAAGGTCCGCAAAATAACAATTCACTTAGGGTATATTACACTAACAGTAGAAGTCTAAGAAATAAAATTAACGAATTAAATGCTCTTGTCTGCACAGAAAAAATAGGTATTATTGCACTTACCGAAACGTGGATGAATGTAGAAAATAGAGAACTATTAGCTGAATATCAAATATATGGATTTAAACTATTTCACACAGATAGATATATTAGACGAGGAGGTGGCGTAGCCATATATGTTAGGGACAATTTGAAATGTAGTCTCAAAGAGGGAATCAAAACAGAGCCACACACAGAAACTATTTGGATTGAATTAAATGAAAAAGCTAATAATATTATAATAGGAGTAATATATAGGCCACCAAATTTAGACAGAATGGAAGCAAAGCATCTATGGGATGAAATATCTAGAGCATCTAGATCTAACAGTATTTATGTCATGGGTGACTTTAATTTTAGCGGAATAAACTGGTTGAACAAAACAGGGAATAGTGAAGCAGAAGATTTTCTAGAATTAATTGACGATTGCTTTCTTACGCAACACATTAAGGAACCAACACGGGAAAATAATATTTTAGATTTAGTGTTAACTAACAGGGAAACGCAAATTAATGACATCGAAATAGGGAGTGAGCTAGGGAGCAGTGATCACAAAGAAATCAGATTTAGCATAGAATGGAATAGACCAGTAGGAGAAAATTCTGTTAAAGTGCCAGATTTTCGAAAAGCTGATTTTAATAGCCTAAGAAATTTTTTGGGTCAAATTGATTGGAAAGTCTTGGGTATGGGGTGTGGGCCGGTCTTGGAGCGAGACATGAACCCAGCGATAGGTGACTTAAATGGGGATTTCGATGTGGATTCAATATATAACTTATTTAAGAATATTCTAAACAAAGCACAGGAACGTAGTATACCATACAAATTGAATAGATCGAATACTAATGACCCAAAGTGGATAACAAAGAATTTGAAGAACCTTATAGGTAAAAAGAGAGCTTGGTACAAAACGATTAAAAATGGGGAGGTCACTTTAGAACAGGAATTCGTACAACTGGTTAGAAATGTTAAAAAAGAGATAAGGAAAGCAAAAAGAAACTATGAAGTTCGCATAGCAAGGCAAGCAAAGACAAATCCTAAAGGGTTTTTTCAGTTATATCGTACCAAGACTAGGGAAAGGATAGGTCCATTAAAATCTGAGACAGGTCAAATAACAGATAGTGATGAAGAGATGAGTAGTATTTTTAATAAATATTTTGTATCTGTATTTACTAAAGAGGAACTTAACAATATGCCTTCAGCCGAACAAGTCTATGTGGGTGGGGACGAGGACAGGTTGACGAGTTTAACAGTTACCAGGGAGGATGTTCTTAAACAAATAGTAAAACTCAAACCAAACAAATCCCCAGGGCCGGATGAAGTGTTTGCCAGGGTGCTTAAAGAATGCAAAGAGGAGCTTTGTGACCCACTGTCAACCATATTTAATAAATCAATAGAGTCAGGCAGAGTGCCAGAGTTTTGGAAAGTTGCTAATGTGATACCAGTTTTTAAGAAAGCAGATAGATCACTTGCGTCTAACTATCGACCAATTAGCCTAACGTCTATTGTGGGAAAGTTACTCGAATCTATAATAGCAAATAAAATTCGTCTTCATCTTGAAAAACATAAATTAATAATTGAGTCGCAACATGGTTTTATAAATGGCCGTTCATGTTTAACAAATTTGTTATCTTTTTATTCTAGCATTGTTGAGGCAGTTGATAGTGGTAAGGATTGCGATGTTGTATACCTTGACTTTAGCAAAGCTTTTGATACAGTGCCACATGAAAGACTGATTAAAAAGATAGAGTCTCATGGTATTGGGGGTGCTATATTAAGCTGGATTAGGGCATGGCTATACCAAAGGAAACAGAAAGTTAGTATAAATGGAATCAAGTCAGAGTGGGAAAATGTTGTAAGTGGAGTGCCTCAAGGCTCTGTCCTGGGACCTCTGTTGTTTATAATATATATAAATGATTTAGATTCAGGTTTGAGTAGCAACATTTGCAAATTTGCCGATGATACGAAAATCGGTAGGGAAATTAATTCGGAGGAGGACTCACTATCACTTCAAGTTGATCTAGATAGGGTTTTGAAATGGTCAAAGGATTGGCAGATGCAGTTTAATGCTGATAAATGTAAAGTTCTGAGGTTAGGTAATGATGATAGAGTTACAAGATACGAGCTAGATGGTGTTGTGATTGCGAAGTCGGATTGCGAAAGGGATCTGGGAGTTATGATTAGTAAGAATTTAAAACAAAAGGATCAATGCATAAATGTTCGTAATAAGGCAAATCGGACACTTGGATTTATTAATCGCAGCGTTAGTAACAAGACACCTGGTGTGGTTCTCAAGCTATATCTTGCTCTTGTTAGGCCCCATTTAGATTATGCAGTTCAGTTTTGGTCGCCATATTATAGAATGGATATAAATTCACTTGAACGTGTCCAGCGTAGGATGACTAAGTTAATTCCCCAAATTAGAAATCTTTCATATGAAGAAAGATTAACAAAGCTTAAGTTGCATTCACTGGAAAGGCGAAGAGTTAGGGGTGACATGATAGAGGTTTACAAGTGGATGAATGGATATAACCGGGGGGATATTAATAGGGTATTAAAAGTATCAACACAGGACAGAACACGAAACAATGGGTATAAATTGGATAAGTTTAGATTTAGGAAAGACTTGGGTAAATACTGGTTCAGTAACAGGGTTGTTGATTTGTGGAACCAATTGCCGCGTAACATTGTGGAGGTGGGGTCCCTCGATTGTTTCAAGCACGGGTTGGACAAGTATATGAGTGGGATTGGGTGGTTATAGAATAGGAGCTGCCTCGTATGGGCCAATAGGCCTTCTGCAGTTACCTTTAAGAACATAAGAACATAAGAACAAAGGTAACTGCAGAAGGCCTATTGGCCCATACGAGGCAGCTCCTATTCTATAACCACCCAATCCCACTCATATACTTGTCCAACCCGTGCTTGAAACAATCGAGGGACCCCACCTCCACAATGTTACGCGGCAATTGGTTCCACAAATCAACAACCCTGTTACTGAACCAGTATTTACCCAAGTCTTTCCTAAATCTAAACTTATCCAATTTATACCCATTGTTTCGTGTTCTGTCCTGTGTTGATACTTTTAATACCCTATTAATATCCCCCCGGTTATGTCCATTCATCCACTTGTAAACCTCTATCATGTCACCCCTAACTCTTCGCCTTTCCAGTGAATGCAACTTAAGCTTTGTTAATCTTTCTTCATATGAAAGATTTCTAATTTGGGGAATTAACTTAGTCATCCTACGCTGGACACGTTCAAGTGAATTTATATCCATTCTATAATATGGCGACCAAAACTGAACTGCATAATCTAAATGGGGCCTAACTAGAGCAAGATATAGCTTGAGAACCACACCAGGTGTCTTGTTACTAACGCTGCGATTAATAAATCCAAGTGTCCGATTTGCCTTATTACGAACATTTATGCATTGATCCTTTTGTTTTAAATTCTTACTAATCATAACTCCCAGATCCCTTTCGCAATCCGACTTCGCAATCACAACACCATCTTCGAACACAACAGGTGTTCGCAATCACAACACCTGACCTTCAGTCGGTCAGGTGAAGTCACAGTGAGAGGTTGTGTTAACCGGAGCTCCTGAGTGTTATATTATCATAGCAATATGGAAGTTGTAGTGAAGGACCTGGTGACTCTAGTGGGAGCCCTGAGGACAGAGTTGGACTCTCTGCGGGAGGAGGTGCGTCAGCTTAAAAAACAACGAGAAGTAACGAAGGAGGAGACCAGCAGTAAAGGGACCTCGTCTTGGAGAGTTGCGAAAGACAGGGGCCTTAAGAAGACTTTGATAAAGCCGCCTTCAAACGCCATAGCAACTTCAAATTCATTTGACGTTTTGGAGGACGAGTGCTGTGGAGAGACTGTGGATCGCGCAAAAGGGAAAGCAACGAAGAGAAAGGAAGCGCAGGCCCCTCAGAAAGTAAAGGAAGTACCTAAGCAAACATTAGTTGTGGGAGATTCCCAGATAAGGTATTTGGATAGAACGTTTTGTGCTAGAGATAGGGGGAACAGGTTAAGGGTTTGCTATCCCGGAGCTGGCATTGGTGATATTATAAACAACATGAATGATATTATGGCAGGTAATGGGAACAATCCCATTATTTGCATTAGCGTGGGAGGAAATGATGTTGGTCGAGTCAGGAGTGAGGAACTGATTCAGAGGTATAAAACAGCCATAGAGTTAGTTAGGAGCAAGGGAGGAATCCCGATCATATGTGGCATTCTTCCAAGAAAGGGAGTGGGAAATGAATGGATATCGAGGGCACTTGGTGTCAATTGCCGGCTGGAAAGATATTGCAAATCAAATGCAATATCTTTCATAGACAACTGGGAACACTTCTATGGAAGAAATGAAATGTATGCTCGTGATGGGGTGCATCTATCGAGAGCTGGGGTTGTTGCTGTTGCGAACTCGCTAGAAGAAGTGGTTAGAGGTGTTTGTTTGGGTTTAAACTGTTAGTAGATAGAGGTATGGGAATTGATTTGGAGGAAGGAGGTAATAAAAGTATGTGTTTGTGGGAGAAAGGAATTGGCAAAACGATCAGGGAAAGAGAAGGTCCGCAAAATAACAATTCACTTAGGGTATATTACACTAACAGTAGAAGTCTAAGAAATAAAATTAACGAATTAAATGCTCTTGTCTGCACAGAAAAAATAGATATTATTGCACTTACCGAAACGTGGATGAATGTAGAAAATAGAGAACTATTAGCTGAATATCAAATATATGGATTTAAACTATTTCACACAGATAGATATATTAGACGAGGAGGTGGAGTAGCCATATATGTTAGGGATAATTTGAAATGTAGTCTCAAAGAGGGAATCAAAACAGAGCCACACACAGAAACTGTTTGGATTGAATTAAACGAAAAAGCTAATAATATTATAATAGGAGTAATATATAGGCCACCAAATTTAGACAGAATGGAAGCAAAGCATCTATGGGATGAAATATCTAGAGCATCTAGATCTAACAGTATTTATGTCATGGGTGACTTTAATTTTAGCGGAATAAACTGGTTGAACAAAACAGGGAATAGTGAAGCAGAAGATTTTCTAGAATTAATTGACGATTGCTTTCTTACGCAACACATTAAGGAACCAACACGGGAAAATAATATTTTAGATTTAGTGTTAACTAACAGGGAAACGCAAATTAATGACATCGAAATAGGGAGTGAGCTAGGGAGCAGTGATCACAAAGAAATCAGATTTAGCATAGAATGGAATAGACCAGTAGGAGAAAATTCTGTTAAAGTGCCAGATTTTCGAAAAGCTGATTTTAATAGCCTAAGAAATTTTTTGGGTCAAATTGATTGGAAAGGCTTGGGTATGGGGTGTGGGCCGGTCTTGGAGCGAGACATGAACCCAGCGATAGGTGACTTAAATGGGGATTTCGATGTGGATTCAAAATATAACTTATTTAAGAATATTCTAAACAAAGCACAGGAACGTAGTATACCATACAAATTGAATAGATCGTATACTAATGACCCAAAGTGGATAACAAAGAATTTGAAGAACCTTATAGGTAAAAAGAGAGCTTGGTACAAAAGGATTAAAAATGGGGAGATCACTTTAGAACAGGAATTCGTACAACTGGTTAGAAATGTTAAAAAAGAGATAAGGAAAGCAAAAAGAAACTATGAAGTTCGCATAGCAGGGCAAGCAAAGACAAATCCTAAAGGGTTTTTTCAGTTATATCGTACTAAGACTAGGGAAAGGATAGGTCCATTAAAAACTGAGACAGGTCAAATAACAGATAGTGATGAAGAGATGAGTAGTATTTTTAATAAATATTTTGTATCTGTATTTACTAAAGAGGAACTTAACAATATGCCTTCAGCCGAACAAGTCTATGTGGGTGGGGACGAGGACAGGTTGACGAGTTTAGCAGTTACCAGGGAGGATGTTCTTAAACAAATAGTAAAACTCAAACCAAACAAATCCCCAGGGCCGGATGAAGTGTTTGCTAGGGTGCTTAAAGAATGCAAAGAGGAGCTTTGTGACCCACTGTCAACCATATTTAATAAATCAATAGAGTCAGGCAGAGTGCCAGAGTTTTGGAAAGTTGCTAATGTGATACCAGTTTTTAAGAAAGGAGATAGATCACTTGCGTCTAACTATCGACCAATTAGCCTAACGTCTATTGTGGGAAAGTTACTCGAATCTATAATAGCAAATAAAATTCGTCTTCATCTTGAAAAACATAAATTAATAATTGAGTCGCAACATGGTTTTATAAATGGCCGTTCATGTTTAACAAATTTGTTATCTTTTTATTCTAGCATTGTTGAGGCAGTTGATAGTGGTAAGGATTGCGATGTTGTATACCTTGACTTTAGCAAAGCTTTTGATACAGTGCCACATGAAAGACTGATTAAAAAGATAGAGTCTCATGGTATTGGGGGTGCTATATTAAGCTGGATTAGGGCATGGCTATACCAAAGGAAACAGAGAGTTAGTATAAATGGAATCAAGTCAGAGTGGGAAAATGTTGTAAGTGGAGTGCCTCAAGGCTCTGTCCTGGGACCTCTGTTGTTTATAATATATATAAATGATTTAGATTCAGGTTTGAGTAGCAACATTTGCAAATTTGCCGATGATACGAAAATCGGTAGGGAAATTAATTCGGAGGAGGACTCACTATCACTTCAAGTTGATCTAGATAGGGTATTGAAATGGTCAAAGGATTGGCAGATGCAGTTTAATGCTGATAAATGTAAAGTTCTGAGGTTAGGTAATGATGATAGAGTTACAAGATACGAGCTAGATGGTGTTGTGATTGCGAAGTCGGATTGCGAAAGGGATCTGGGAGTTATGATTAGTAAGAATTTAAAACAAAAGGATCAATGCATAAATGTTCGTAATAAGGCAAATCGGACACTTGGATTTATTAATCGCAGCGTTAGTAACAAGACACCTGGTGTGGTTCTCAAGCTATATCTTGCTCTAGTTAGGCCCCATTTAGATTATGCAGTTCAGTTTTGGTCGCCATATTATAGAATGGATATAAATTCACTTGAACGTGTCCAGCGTAGGATGACTAAGTTAATTCCCCAAATTAGAAATCTTTCATATGAAGAAAGATTAACAAAGCTTAAGTTGCATTCACTGGAAAGGCGAAGAGTTAGGGGTGACATGATAGAGGTTTACAAGTGGATGAATGGACATAACCGGGGGGATATTAATAGGGTATTAAAAGTATCAACACAGGACAGAACACGAAACAATGGGTATAAATTGGATAAGTTTAGATTTAGGAAAGACTTGGGTAAATACTGGTTCAGTAACAGGGTTGTTGATTTGTGGAACCAATTGCCGCGTAACATTGTGGAGGTGGGGTCCCTCGATTGTTTCAAGCGCGGGTTGGACAAGTATATGAGTGGGATTGGGTGGTTATAAATAGGAGCTGCCTCGTATGGGCCAACAGGCCTTCTGCAGTTACCTTTGTTCTTATGTTCTTATGTTCTTATCTAGCTCGTATCTTGTAACTCTATCATCATTACCTAACCTCAGAACTTTACATTTATCAGCATTAAACTGCATCTGCCAATCCTTTGACCATTTCAAAACCCTATCTAGATCAACTTGAAGTGATAGTGAGTCCTCCTCCGAATTAATTTCCCTACCGATTTTCGTATCATCGGCAAATTTGCAAATGTTGCTACTCAAACCTGAATCTAAATCATTTATATATATTATAAACAACAGAGGTCCCAGGACAGAGCCTTGAGGCACTCCACTTACAACATTTTCCCACTCTGACTTGATTCCATTTATACTAACTCTCTGTTTCCTTTGGTATAGCCATGCCCTAATCCAGCTTAATATAGCACCCCCAATACCATGAGACTCTATCTTTTTAATCAGTCTTTCATGTGGCACTGTATCAAAAGCTTTGCTAAAGTCAAGGTATACAACATCGCAATCCTTACCACTATCAACTGCCTCAACAATGCTAGAATAAAAAGATAACAAATTTGTTAAACATGAACGGCCATTTATAAAACCATGTTGCGACTCAATTATTAATTTATGTTTTTCAAGATGAAGACGAATTTTATTTGCTATTATAGATTCGAGTAACTTTCCCACAATAGACGTTAGGCTAATTGGTCGATAGTTAGACGCAAGTGATCTATCTCCTTTCTTAAAAACTGGTATCACATTAGCAACTTTCCAAATCTCTGGCACTCTGCCTGACTCTATTGATTTATTAAATATGGTTGACAGTGGGTCACAAAGCTCCTCTTTGCATTCTTTAAGCACTCTTTCTTTGTTCTTATGTTCTTATGTTCTTATGTGATGGGGTGCATCTATCGAGAGCTGGGGTTGTTGCTGTTGCGAACTCGTTGGAAAAAGTGGTTAGAGGTGTTTGTTGGGTTTTAACTGTTAGTAGATAGAGGTATGGTAATTGATTTGGAGGAAGGAGGTAATAAAAGTATGTGTTTGTGGGAGAAAGGAATTGGGAAATGATTAGGGAAAGAGAAGGGCCTCAAAATAACAATTCACTTAGGGTATATTACACTAACAGTAGAAGTCTAAGAAATAAAATTAACGAATTAAATGCTCTTGTCTGCTCAGAAAAAAATAGATATTATTGCACTTACCGAAACGTGGATGAATGTAGAAAATAGAGAACTATTAGCTGAATATCAAATAAAAGGATTTAAACTATTTCACACAGATAGATATATTAGACGAGGAGGGGGAGTAGCCATATATGTTAGGGACAATTTGAAATGTAGTCTCAAAGAGGGAATCAAAACTGAGCCACACACAGAAACTATTTGGGTAGAATTATACAAAAAAGCAAATAATATTATAATAGGAGTTATATATAGGCCACCCAATTTAGACAGAATGGAAGCAAAGCATCTATGGGATGAAATATCTAGGGCATCTAGATCTAACAGTATTTACGTCATGGGTGACTTTAATTTTAGTGGAATAAACTGGTTGAACAAAACAGGGAATAGTAAAGCAGAAGATTTTCTAGAATTAATTGACGATTGGTTTCTTACGCAACACATTAAGGAACCAACACGGGAAAATAATATTTTAGATTTAGTGTTAACTAACAGAGAAACACAAATTAATGACATCGAAATAGGGAGTGAGCTGGGGAACAGTGATCACAAAGAAATCAGATTTAGCATAGAATGGAATAGACCTGTAGGAGAAAACTCTGTTAAAGTGCAAGATTTTCGGAAAGCTGATTTTAATAGCCTAAGAAATTTTTTGGGTCAAATTGATTGGAAAGTCTTGGGTATGGGGTGGGGGCCAGTCTTGGAGCGAGACATGAACCCAGCGATTGGTGACGTAAATGGGGATTTCGATGTGGATTCAATATATAACTTATTTAAGAATATTCTTAAGCACAGGAACGTAGTATACCATACAAATTGAATAGATCGAATACTAATGACCCAAAGTGGATAACAAAGAATTTGAAGAACCTTATAGGTAAAAAGAGAGCTTGGTACAAAAGGATTAAAAATGGGGAGGTCACTTTAGAACAGGAATTCGTACAACTGGTTACAAATGTTAAAAAAGAGATAAGGAAAGCAAAAAGAAACTATGAAGTTCGCATAGCAGGGCAAGCAAAGACAAATCCTAAAGGGTTTTTTCAGTTATATCGTACTAAGACTAGGGAAAGGATAGGTCCATTAAAATCTGAGACAGGTCAAATAACAGATAGTGATGAAGAGATGAGTAGTATTTTTAATAAATATTTTGTATCTGTATTTACTAAAGAGGAACTTAACAATATGCCTTCAGCCGAACAAGTCTATGTGGGTGGGGACGAGGACAGGTTGACGAGTTTAACAGTTACCAGGGAGGATGTTCTTAAACAAATAGTAAAACTCAAACCAAACAAATCCCCAGGGCCGGATGAAGTGTTTGCCAGGGTGCTTAAAGAATGCAAAGAGGAGCTTTGTGACCCACTGTCAACCATATTTAATAAATCAATAGAGTCAGGCAGAGTGCCAGAGTTTTGGAAAGTTGCTAATGTGATACCAGTTTTTAAGAAAGGAGATAGATCACTTGCATCTAACTATCGACCAATTAGCCTAACGTCTATTGTGGGAAAGTTACTGGAATCTATAATAGCAAATAAAATTCGTCTTCATCTTGAAAAACATAAATTAATAATTGAGTCGCAACATGGTTTTATAAATGGCCGTTCATGTTTAACAAATTTGTTATCTTTTTATTCTAGCATTGTTGAGGCAGTTGATAGTGGTAAGGATTGCGACGTTGTGTACCTTGACTTTAGCAAAGCTTTTGATACAGTGCCACATGAAAGACTGATTAAAAAGTTAGAGTCTCATGGTATTGGGGGTGCTATATTAAGCTGGATTAGGGCATGGCTATACCAAAGGAAACAGAGAGTTAGTATAAATGGAATCAAGTCAGAGTGGGAAAATGTTGTAAGTGGGGTGCCTCAGGGCTCTGTCCTGGGACCTCTGTTGTTTATAATATATATAAATGATTTAGATTCAGGTTTGAGTAGCAACATTTGCAAATTTGCCGATGATACGAAAATCGGTAGGGAAATTAATTCGGAGGACTCACTATCACTTCAAGTTGATCTAGATAGGGTTTTGAAATGGTCGAAGGATTGGCAGATGCAGTTTAATGCTGATAAATGTAAAGTTCTGAGGTTGGGTAATGACGATAGGGTTACAAGATACGAGCTAGATGGTGTTGAGATTGCGAAGTCGAATTGCGAAAGGGATCTGGGAGTTATGATTAGCAAGAATTTAAAACAAAAGGATCAATGCATGAATATTCGTAAGAAGGCGAATAGGACACTGGGATTTCTTAATCGAAGCGTTAGTAACAAGACACATGGTGTGGTTCTAAAGCTATATCTTGCTTTGGTTAGGCCCCATTTAGATTATGCAGTTCAGTTTTGGTCGTCGTATTATAGAATGGATATAAATTCACTTGAACGTGTCCAGCGTAGGATGACTAAGTTAATTCCCCAAATTAGAAATCTTTCATATGAAGAAAGATTAACAAAGCTTAAGTTGCATTCACTGGAAAGGCGAAGAGTTAGGGGTGACATGATAGAGGTTTAGAAGTGGGTGAATGGACATAACAAAGGGGATATTAATAGCGTATTAAAAATATCAACACAAGACAGAACACGAAACAATAGGTATAAATTGGATAAGTTTAGATTTAGGACACACTTGGGTAAATACAGGTTCAGTAACAGGGTTGTTGATTTTTGGAACCAATTACCACGTAACGTGGTGTATGTGGGGTCCCTCGATTGTTTCAAGCGCGGGTTGGACAAGTATATGAGTGGGATTGGGTGTTTATAGATAGGAGCTGCCTCGTATGGGCCAATAGGCCTTCTGCAGTTACCTTTGTTCTTATGATCTTATGATTGCCTCGTAACGTGGTGGGGTCCCTCGATTGTTTCAAGCGAGGGTTGGACAAGTATATGAGTGGGATTGGGTGGTTATAAATAGGACCTGCCTCGTATGGGCCAATAGGCCTTCTGCAGTTGCCTTTGTTCTTATGTTCTAATATGGTAGACAGTGGCTCGGAAAGCTCCTCTTTGCATTCTTTAAGCACCCTGGCAAACACTTCATCCGGCCCTGGGGATTTGTTTGGTTTTAGTTTTTCTAATTGTTTAATTACATCCTCCCTGGTAACTGCTAAACTAGTCAACCTGTCCTCATCCCCACCCACATAGACTTGTTCAGCTGAAGGCATATTGTTAAGTTCTTCTTTAGTAAATACAGATATAAAATATTTGTTAAAGATACTACTCATCTCCTTGTCATTATCCGGTATTTGACCTGTCTCAGATTTTAATGGACCTATCCTTTCCCTAGTCTTAGTTCGATATAACTGAAAAAAACCTTTAGGATTTGACTTTGCTTGCTCTGCTATGCGAACTTCATAGTTTCTTTTTGCTTTCCTTATCTCTTTTTTAACATTTCTAACCAGTTGTATGAATTCCTGTTTTAAACTGACTTCCCCATTTTTAATCCTTTTATACCAAGCTCTCTTTTTACCTATAAGGTTCTTTAAATTATTTGTTATCCACTTTGGGTCATTAGTATTAGATCTATTCAATTTGTATGGTATACTACTTTCCTGTGCTTTGTTTAGAATATTTTTAAATAAGTTATATATTAAATCCACATCGAAATCCCCTTTTACGTCACCTATCGCTGGGTTCATGTCTCGCTCTAAGACCGGCCCACACCCCATATCCAAAACTTTCCAATCTATTTGACCCCAAAAAATTTTTAGTCTAATAAAATCAGCTTTTCGAAAATCTGGCACTTTAACAGAATTTTCTCCTACAGGTCTATTCCATTCTATGCTAAATCTGATTTCTTTATGATCACTGCACTGCAATCAGGTGCAGTCACAGTGAGAGGTTGTGTTAGCTGGAGCTCCGATTCTAGTAACATTATTATTGCAATAATGGAGGGATTAGTAAAGGATTTGGTGAGTCAGGTTGGAGCTCTGAGAGCAGAGATGGATTCCCTGCGGGAGGAGGTACGACGGCTTAGACTTCGGGAGGAAACGAAGGAGGAGGCCAGTGTTGACGGGACCTCATTAAGAAAGACTGACTGGACCAGTTTTAAGAAGACCTCGTCTTGGCAAGTTGTGAAAGACAGGGGTCTTAAGAAGACCTTGGCAAAACCGTCAACTTATAGCCTACACCTAAGGACTTTTAACGCATTTGACGTATTAGAGGACGAGTGCTGTGGTGAACCTGTTGTTCAAAGAGGAGGCAAAGAAACGAGGAGCATTGAAGCGCAGGTCCCTCAAACTGCTCGAAAGGAGAAGGGAGAATCGAAGCGAATTTTGGTTGTGGGAGATTCCCAGGTGAGGTATTTAGACAGAACGTTTTGTGCCAGAGATAGGGGGAACAGATTAAGAGTTTGCTATCCGGGAGCTGGAATTGGTGATATTGTTGGAAACATGACTGATATTATGACGGGAAATGGAAACAACCCCATTATTTGTATTAGTGCAGGGGGTAATGATGTTGGGCGAGTTAGGAGTGAGGAACTAATACAGAGATTCAGGACAGCCATTGAATTAGTTAGGAGCAAGGGAGGAATCCCGATCATATGTGGCATTCTTCCAAGAAAGGGAGTGGGAAATGAATGGATGTCGAGGGCAATTGGTGTCAATTGCCGGCTGGAAAGATATTGCAAATCAAATGCAATATCTTTCATAGACAACTGGGAACACTTCTATGGAAGAAATGAAATGTATGCTCGTGATGGGGTGCATCTATCGAGAGCTGGGGTTGTTGCTGTTGCGAACTCGTTGGAAGAAGTGGTTAGAGGTGTTCGTTTGGGTTTAAACTGTTAGTAGATAGAGGTATGGGAATTGATTTGGAAGGAGGTAATAAAAGTATGTGTTTGTGGGAGAAAGGAATTGGCAAAATGATCAGGGAAAGAGGGCCTCAAAATAACAATTCACTTAGGGTATATTACACTAACAGTAGAAGTCTAAGAAATAAAATTAACGAATTAAATGCTCTTGTCTGCACAGAAAAAATAGATATTATTGCACTTACCGAAACGTGGATGAATGTAGAAAATAGAGAACTATTAGCTGAATATCAAATAAATGGATTTAAACTATTTCACACAGATAGATATATTAGACGAGGAGGTGGAGTAGCCATATATGTTAGGGACAATTTGAAATGTAGTCTCAAAGAGGGAATCAAAACTGAGCCACACACAGAAACTATTTGGATAGAATTAAACGAAAAAGCTAATAATATTATAATAGGAGATATATATAGGCCGCCAAATTTAGACAGAATGGAAGCAAAGCATCTATGGGATGAAATATCTAGAGCATCTAGATCTAACAGTATTTATGTCATGGGTGACTTTAATTTTAGTGGAATAAACTGGTTGAACAAAACAGGGAATAGTGAAGCAGAAGATTTTCTATAATTAATTGACGATTGCTTTCTTACGCAACACATTAAGGAACCAACACGGGAAAATAATATTTTAGATTTAGTGTTAACTAACAGGGAAACACAAATTAATGACATCGAAATAGGGAGTGAGCTAGGAAACAGTGATCACAAAGAAATCAGATTTAGCATAGAATGGAATAGACCAGTAGGAGAAAATTCTGTAAAGTGCCAGATTTTCGTAAAGCTGATTTTAATAGCCTAAGAAATTTTTTGAGTCAAATTGATTGGAAAGTCTTGGGTATGGGGTGTGGGCCGGTCTTGGAGCGAGACATGAACCCAGCGATAGGTTACTTAAATGGGGATTTCGATGTGGATTTAATATATAACTTATTTAAGAATATTCTAAACAAAGCACAGGAACGTAGTATACCATACAAATTGAATAGATCGAATACTAATGACCCAAAGTGGATAACAAAGAATTTGAAGAACCTTATAGGTAAAAAGAGAGCTTGGTACAAAAGGATTAAAAATGGGGAGGTCACTTTAAAACAGGAATTCGTACAACTGGTTAGAAATGTTAAAAAAGAGATTTAGGAAAGGAAAAGCAAAAAGAAACTATGAAGTTCGCATAGCAGGGCAAGCAAAGACAAATCCTAAAGGTTTTTTTCAGTTATATCGTACTAAGACTAGGGAAAGGATAGGTCCATTAAAAACTGAGACAGGTCAAATAACAGATAGTGATGAAGAGATGAGTAGTATTTTTAAAAAATATTTTGTATCTGTATTTACTAAAGAGGAACTTAACAATATGCCTTCAGCCGAACAAGTCTATGTGGGTGGGGACGAGGTCAGGTTGACGAGTTTAGTAGTTACCAGGGAGGATGTTCTTAAACAAATAGTAAAACTCAAACCAAACAAATCCCCAGGGCCGGAAGAAGTGTTTGCCAGGGTGCTTAAAGAATGCAAAGAGGAGCTTTGTGACCCACTGTCAACCATATTTAATAAATCAATAGAGTCAGGCAGAGTGCCAGAGTTTTGGAAAGTTGCTAATGTGATACCAGTTTTTAAGAAAGGAGATAGATCACTTGCGTCTAACTATAGACCAATTAGCCTAACGTCTATTGTGGGAAAGTTACTCGAATCTATAATAGCAAATAAAATTCGTCTTCATCTTGAAAAACATAAATTAATAATTGAGTCGCAGCATGGTTTTGTAAATGGCCGTTCATGTTTAACAAATTTGTTATCTTTTTATTCTAGCATAGTTGAGGCAGTTGATAGTGGTAAGGATTGTGTTGTTGTGTACCTTGACTTTAGCAAAGCTTTTGATACAGTGCCACATGAAAGACTGATTAAAAAAATAGAATCTCATGGTATTGGGGGTGCTATATTAGGCTGGATTAGGGCATGGCTATACCAAAGGAAACAAAGAGTTAGTATAAATGGAATCAAGTCAGAGTGGGAAAATGTTGTAAGTGGAGTGCCTCAAGGCTCTGTCCTGGGACCTCTGTTGTTCATAATATATATAAATGATTTAGATTCAGGTTTGAGTAGCAACATTTGCAAATTTGCCGATGATACGAAAATCGGTAGGGAAATTAATTCGGAGGAGGACTCACTATCACTTCAAGTTGATCTAGATAGGGTTTTGAAATGGTCAAAGGATTGGCAGATGCAGTTTAATGCTGATAACTGTAAAGTTCTGAGGTTAGGTAATGATGAAAGAGTTACAAGATACGAGCTAGATTGTGTTGAGATTGCGAAGTCGGATTGCGAAAGGGATCTGGGAGTTATGATTAGTAAGAATTTAAAACAAAAGGATCAAAAAATGAAAATTTTCAAATGAAAATTTTTCAAATGAAAAACATAAATTAATAATTGAGTCGCAACATGGTTTTATAAATGGCCGTTCATGTTTAACAAATTTGTTATCTTTTTATTCTAGCATTGTTGAGGCAGTTGATAGTGGTAAGGATTGCGATGTTGTATACCTTGACTTTAGCAAAGCTTTTGATACAGTGCCACATGAAAGACTGATTAAAAAGATAGAGTCTCATGGTATTGGGGGGTCCTATATTAAGCTGGATTAGGGCATGGCTATACCAAAGGAAACAGAGAGTTAGTATAAATGGAATCAAGTCAGAGTGGGAAAATGTTGTAAGTGGAGTGCCTCAAGGCTCTGTCCTGGGACCTCTGTTGTTTATAATATATATAAATGATTTAGATTCAGGTTTGAGTAGCAACATTTGCAAATTTGCCGATGATACGAAAATCGGTAGGGAAATTAATTCGGAGGAGGACTCACTATCACTTCAAGTTGATCTAGATAGGGTTTTGAAATGGTCAAAGGATTGGCAGATGCAGTTTAATGCTGATAAATGTAAAGTTCTGAGGTTAGGTAATGATGATAGAGTTACAAGATACGAGCTAGATGGTGTTGTGATTGCGAAGTCGGATTGCGGAAGGGATCTGGGAGTTATGATTAGTAAGAATTTAAAACAAAAGGATCAATGCATAAATGTTCGTAATAAGGCAAATCGGACACTTGGATTTATTAATCGCAGCGTTAGTAACAAGACACCTGGTGTGGTTCTCAAGCTATATCTTGCTCTGGTTAGGCCCCATTTAGATTATGCAGTTCAGTTTTGGTCGCCATATTATAGAATGGATATAAATTCACTTGAACGTGTCCAGCGTAGGATGACTAAGTTAATTCCCCAAATTAGAAATCTTTCATATGAAGAAAGATTAACAAAGCTTAAGTTGCATTCACTGGAAAGGCGAAGAGTTAGGGGTGACATGATAGAGGTTTACAAGTGGATGAATGGACCTAACCGGGGGGATATTAATAGGGTATTAAAAGTATCAACACAGGACAGAACACGAAACAATGGGTATAAATTGGATAAGTTTAAATTTAGGAAAGACTTGGGTAAATACTGGTTCAGTAACAGGGTTGTTGATTTGTGGAACCAATTGCCGCGTAACATTGTGGAGGTGGGGTCCCTCGATTGTTTCAAGCACGGGTTGGACAAGTATATGAGTGGGATTGGGTGGTTATAGAATAGGAGCTGCCTCGTATGGGCCAATAGGCCTTCTGCAGTTACCTTTGTTCTTATGTTCTTATCAATGCATAAATGTTCGTAATAAGGCAAATCGGACATTTGGATTTATTAATCGCAGCGTTAGTAACAAGACACCTGGTGTGGTTCTCAAGCTATATCTTGCTCTAGTTAGGCCCCATTTAGATTATGCAGTTCAGTTTTGGTCGCCATATTATAGAATGGATATAAATTCACTTGAACGTGTCCAGAGTAGGATGACTAAGCTAATTCCCCAAATTAGAAATCTTTCATATGAAGAAAGATTAACAAAGCTTTAGTTGCATTCACTGGAAAGGCGAAGAGTTAGGGGTGACATGATAGAGGTTTACAAGTGGGTGAATGGACATAACAAAGGGGATATTAATAGGGTATTAAAAGTATCAACACAAGACAGAACACGAAACAATGGGTATAAATTGGATAAGTTTAGATTTAGGAAAGACTTGGGTAAATACTGGTTCAGAAACAGGGTTGTTGATTTGTGGAACCAATTGCCGCGTAACATTTTGGAGGTGGGGTCCCTCGATTGTTTCAAGCATGGGTTGGACATGTATATGAGTGGGATTGGGTGGTTATAGATAGGAGCTGCCTCGTATGGGCCAATAGGCCTTCTGCAATTGCCTTTGTTCTTATGTTCTTAAAATTGCAATCACTGGAAAGGCGAAGAGTTAGGGGTGACATGATAGAGGTTTATAAGTGGATGAAGGGCCACAACAAAGGGGATATTAATAGGGTATTAAAAGTATCAACACAAGACAGAACACGAAACAATGGGTATAAATTGGATAAGTTTAAATTTAGGAAAGACTTGGGTAAATACTGGTTCAGTAACAGGGTTGTTGATTTGTGGAACCAATTGCCGCGTAACATTGTGGAGGTGGGGTCCCTCGATTGTTTCAAGCACGGGTTGGACAAGTATATGAGTGGGATTGGGTGGTTATAGAATAGGAGCTGCCTCGTATGGGCCAATAGGCCTTCTGCAGTTACCTTTGTTCTTATGTTCTTATCAATGCATAAATGTTCGTAATAAGGCAAATCGGACATTTGGATTTATTAATCGCAGCGTTAGTAACAAGACACCTGGTGTGGTTCTCATGCTATATCTTGCTCTAGTTAGGCCCCATTTAGATTATGCAGTTCAGTTTTGGTCGCCATATTATAGAATGGATATAAATTCACTTGAACGTGTCCAGCGTAGGATGACTAAGCTAATTCCCCAAATTAGAAATCTTTCATATGAAGAAAGATTAACAAAGCTTTAGTTGCATTCACTGGAAAGGCGAAGAGTTAGGGGTGACATGATAGAGGTTTACAAGTGGGTGAATGGACATAACAAAGGGGATATTAATAGGGTATTAAAAGTATCAACACAAGACAGAACACGAAACAATGGGTATAAATTGGATAAGTTTAGATTTAGGAAAGACTTGGGTAAATACTGGTTCAGAAACAGGGTTGTTGATTTGTGGAACCAATTGCCGCGTAACATTTTGGAGGTGGGGTCCCTCGATTGTTTCAAGCATGGGTTGGACATGTATATGAGTGGGATTGGGTGGTTATAGATAGGAGCTGCCTCGTATGGGCCAATAGGCCTTCTGCAATTGCCTTTGTTCTTATGTTCTTAAAATTGCAATCACTGGAAAGGCGAAGAGTTAGGGGTGACATGATAGAGGTTTATAAGTGGATGAAGGGCCACAACAAAGGGGATATTAATAGGGTATTAAAAGTATCAACACAAGACAGAACACGAAACAATGGGTATAAATTGGATAAGTTTAGATTTAGGAAAGACTTGGGTAAATACTGGTTCGGTAACAGGGTTGTTGATTTGTGGAACCAATTACCGCCTAACGTGGTGGAGGTGGGGTCCCTCGATTGTTTCAAGTGCGGGTTGGACAAGTATATGAGTGGGATTGGGTGGTTATAGATAGGAGCTGCCTCGTATGGGCCAATAGGCCTTCTGCAGTTACCTTTGTTCTTATGTTCTTATGTTCTGTTCCCTAGCTCACTTCCTATTTCGAAGTCTTTAATTTGTATTTCCCTGTTAGTTAACACTAAATCTAAAATATTATTTTCCCGCGTTGGTTCCTTTATGTGTTGCATAAGAAAGCAATCGTCAATTAATTCTAGAAGATCTTCTGCTTCATTATTCCCTGTTTTGTTCAACCAGTTTATTCCACTAAAATTAAAGTCACCCATGACATAAATACTGTTAGATCTAGATGCTCTAGATATTTCATCACATAGATGCTTTGCTTCCATTCTGTCTAAATTTGGTAGCCTATATATAACTCCTATTATAATGTTATTTGCTATTTCGTTTAATTCTATCCAAATAAATAGCCCGTAAGTGGTGGCCCTTTTGAGCTATTGCCATTATCAAGAGCTGATACTGGAGATCTGTGGAGGTGCGACTGCACCCTGCGTGACGGGAGATGTCTCCCGTGTGAATGTGTTAAGATGAAGATGAAGCCACCCAAAAGGTGGCACGGGCATGAATAGCTCGTAAGTGGTGGCCCTTTTGAGCCATCACCAGTATCAAGAGCTGATACTGGAGATCTGTGGAGGTGCAAGTGCACCCTGCGTGACGGGAGACGTCTCCCATAGAAATTATTCGATTGATTGATGAAGATTAAGCCACTCAAAAAGTGGCACAGGCATGAATAGCCCGTAAGTGGTGGCCCATTTGAGCCATTACCAGTATCAATAGATGATACTGGAGATCCATTTGAGCCATTACCAGTATCAATAGATGATACTGGAGATCTGTGGAGGTGCGACTGCACCCTGCGTGACGGGAGATGTCTCCCGTGGAAATTATTGATTGATTGATTGATGAAGATTAAGCCACCCAAAAGATGGCACGGGCATGAATAGCCCGTAAGTGGTGGCTCTTTTGAGCCATTACCAGTATCAAGAGCTGATACTGGAGATCTGTGAAGGTGCGACTGCACCCTGCGTGACGGGAGATGTCTCCCGGACCAAATGGTGACCAAATGGAGGAAATTATTCGATTGATTGATTGATAAAGATTAAGCCACCCAAGAGGTGGCACGGGCATGAATAGCTCGTAAGTGGTACAATTTTTTTTTCTCAGTATTCTGAGGTTGCATTTAACCATCAAGCTGTTATCGCGGGGGAGGATACAGCTTCACAGTCTTTATGAGGGTGTCCAGCTGCTGGACACCTTTGTTGACCAGGAGAGTGGCTGTGTTGATGGCTTCAGGGTAGCCACTGCATGATTCAGGAACTCTTAAAGCTCTTCTAAGGTCATTGGTTGCTTCACATTCCAGAAGATAGTGAAGTAATGGCTTTTCTGTGACAGTTTGGCAGAAGATGCACTCTCTCTGTCGGGGTTCACCAATCTCCCAGTTGCATCTGTAACCTAGATGTAGTCTATATAGCCTAACTGCTATTTCCCTGTGGATTCCTTTTGGGATATTTAACCTTTCTAATTTGGTTGCCTGAAGATACCATGTTGCAGATGGCGAACCCTCAGCTATTCTCTGGTGCAGGTAGGCTTTGTTGGGAAATTATTCGTTGTTGTTGTTGTTAAAGATTTAGCTATTCAGGACGGAGTGTCCATGTAGCACGGGCTATGGTGAGCCCGTAATTGAGTTTGGTGATATACATGATAACCTTTTTCCTGTGATATTTAGGTCTAAGTTTAAAATGGAGGAGAGGACTTCTCCTTTTTCCCTGCTTATTTTGTCGCTTCTGTTTTATTGCACTGGTTTTAATCTTTGTTTTGTTAACTTTATCTTGGTGGCGGATGTAGATGCAGAATACTCACTAATGAGTCCCATTCCTCAACAGCTTTTCTAATCATTGTAGTCGCGGTGGAATGTGCATCTAATGCAGCTGCTGTCGTTGGATTAATGTTGAGTTTGATGCGCAGGGGTTCAGTAGCTTCACATTCTAGTAAGTAGTGCAATAGCGGCGCCTCTGCCTCAGTTTCACAGATGTGACACTCTTTAACTATTGGGTTCATTACCTCCCAGCAGCACTTGTACCCAAGTCTGAGTCTGTGTATGGCTACTGCAATGTCTCTGGATATCTTTTTGCCAGGCTTGAAAGAGGAGTAACCAGTGGCTTGTTCATACCATATCGCAGTGGATCTTCCTTCCGCTACTTTGGCTCTGGCGACTTTTGATAGTTGAGAATATTTTCTTCTTGATTTGTTCCTTTATCTGTGAGAAACTTGGAGGGATTTGAACCTGTACAACAGGTAGAGCAGTGGCAGTTTTTGCTAGTGAGTCTGCCTTTTCATTACCCTTTATGCCAATGTGACTTGGTATCCAATTTAGGGTGATTGACAGCCCTCGATTATGGGCATCTTTTCCTATATGTTGAATTTCTGTGATGAGATGTATATTATCTCTGTGCTGACTGGATAACAATGAATGGAGCGAAGATTTAGAGTCTGTATGAATGATGACATCATGTAAATTATTCTCAATTGTATAGTTTATTGCCTCCTTCAGGGCATATAATTCTGTTTGCAATGTTTAGCACCCACTATTCATGCTCCAGTAAGCTTCATGGTTGGTAGTGTAAACTGCTGCCCCAGCAGAACCTTTTTCTTGATCAACTGATCCGTCTGTGAAGATGTGAGTCGTTGTGGGTCTAGAGATAGTTTCCATTTGTTGCTCTATTACTTCCTTGAGCCTCTGCGGGTCACATGCTGATTTTTTAACTGATAATCTTTCAATGATTATCTTTAGAGTCGATTCTTCCCATGGAGGAGGCTGTCGAAAGTGTTGATATGGTCTATCTTCCCCTTTGTTTTTAATGGTCCATTTCATGTCCATTTTCTCTAAAATCTTGACCACATTATCCATCCATGAGCTTGTTCTATACTGTAGGTTTTTCTGAAAGGATCTCTGTATGCTGTCTTTGATTGACAGCCTGGCAGTTGTTCCAGTAAGTTTTCCTATTATGGTGGCTATCCTTTGTTTCATCCTGTTTTCTAATGCTGGTAAATTTGTTTCCATTCTAAGGTTCTCTCTACGCGTCCATATAGGTGCTCCAAGCATTGTTCGCAGAGCATCATTTTGAGACACTTCCAGTTTCTCCCACTGGTTATCACTGAGGGATGTAAGAGCAGGAGCAGCATAGTCGATGAGTGACCTAACTGCTTGAACGTAGTACATTTTAAGTACTGGTAGAGATGCACCCTCTCTACGACTGGTCAGAGAGCGCAAAACTGAGTTTCTGGCTTTACAGCGTTGCCTAAGATATTCAATTTCTTGAGTGAATTTCAACTGGTTGTCTATTATGACTCCTAGGTATTGAAAAGAGGTAACCCACTCAATTTCTTGTCCTTGTATTGCCAGTCTGATGTCTTGAGTTCTCATTTTAACGGCCATTGCTTTTGTTTTATTGCTGTTTATTTTCACTGCTATGCGTTCCGCTTCCTTGCTGATAATATCTAGGCATTTTTGTGCATGGTTCCTTGCACCTTTGCCATTGATGATGACCACAAAGTCGTCTGCATAGTTAAGAAGTTTGGCTTTTGGTAGCTTGAGCTTCATGAATTGTTCCATGAGACAGTTGAAGAGGAAGGGGATTAGTATTCCTCCCTGCGGAGTTCCATTTTCCAGCCTCTTTGAGGTCGATGTTTTTCCTTGGAATTTGACTTTAGCTTCTCGGTTAAGCAGGCTTCCTTTGGCAAAAGTAAGAGCGTGTCCTTTGATTTCTTTATCCACAAGGCAGCACAGTGTAGCTGGAGCACTGGCTAACTCGAAGGCTTTTTCAAGGTCTAGAAAAATAAGGATTCCAGGTTTGTCATTGATTTTATCCAGGAGGGAGGTAAGGCATTCTGTGGTTCCAACACCTTTTCTGTAAGCAAACATATTTTGGTGTAGTGGATTGGCTTTCCATTCAATTCGATTAAGAGCCATTCTTTCTGCAGTTTTAGCCAGACAGCTTGTTAATGAGATGGGTCTTGGATTTCCTGGGTCTTTAGGTTTTGGAATGGGAACTATAATTGCACTGTTCCAAGAGAGTGGTCGGGTTCTTGTCACCCATACTCTGTTGACGAGATTCAAAAAGGCTTCTTCACCCTTTTCTCCTAGCTTGGCTAGCATGTTGTAAGTGATTTTGTCCTCGCCTGGAGCTGTATTTTTAGTTTTCTTTGTAGCACTACTGAGTTCTTTTAGATTGAAAGGTTGGTCTAGTTCGTCAGGTAAGGCTAAAGCATCATCTATTTTTTTCCATCTTGCTGCTTGAAGACTTTGTTGGTGAGTCAGAGTTGCTTGAGGAAGTTGAGTGGAACTGGCTCTTGAAGCAAATAGATTTGCTAGCCTTTCTGCTTCTTGCTCTGGATGAACATGGTGCGGCGGAGCAGGAGACGATTTTCCTTTGGCCTTGTTGATCTGCCTCCAGATGTCGCCCAAGGACGTATGCTGATTTAGCTTGGCACACCACTCGAGCCATTTTTCTTCTTGGATTTTTGCTATTTCTTCGTGCACATGATCTCGGACAGCTCTAAGAAGTGCTAGATTAGCTTCGGTTCTATCTCTTCTGAAATTCTTTCGTGCACGATTTAGTCTGTTATGTAGCTCTTTGATCCTATCACAGTAATACCAATGGTCCTTGTGTTGTTGGGTGATTGTTTTTCCTCTTGGGGATGGCGTGATTTGCTGCTCTATGTATTGCATTTACTAAATCTTTTTCCATTTCTTCGGTGTTGTCAGGAAGAGTGTAGTTTTGGTGCCAAGTTTCGAGAGCTTCCTGAAACTTCATCCAATCTGCTTTGATAAAGTCCCATCCGGGCTCGGGAGCTGGAGGTAGTGCTATATTAATAACTGTTTTTGTGGCAAGGTGGACACTAGTCAGAACATGATCCACTGACCAATGACACAACTCATAAATACTGGTGGAAACAAACGTGAGATCCAACTTTCCTCCACCAGTGTGGGTTGGTTCCGTCGAATTAAGCAGACTGATTTCTGGCACTTCATTCAAAAGATGTTCAATATGTCTTCCGTTGGCGTCGGTTTTTGGTGAATCAAGAAGTAATTCACTATGAGCGTTGAAGTCGCCAGAGATGATAGTAGGTGTAGTGACTGCTATTTCAAAGATTGTTGAGAGATCCATGTCATGTTCTCTCTGGCTCTTGTATACATTGAAAATGGACAGCGTTGAGTTCCTCATAGTGAGCTTAACTCCCATAATTTCGACGTTCTCGCCACAGTTGGGCAGGTCTGTGATTGCCGTGGCATTGATATGATTTCTTACTAGAATTGAAATGCCTCTGGTGCCACCTTGTGCCATAGGGCAGTGGAATCCTTGATATTCTGGAATATTGATAAATCTGCCAGTCCTGGCGAGTGTTTCTTGGAGTAGAACAATATCAATGCTATCCTTGAGAAGCATTGCTCTGAGTGTTTGTGCTTTGCTTTTGAATCCTTGAATATTCCATTGTATAATTTTGAGATTGTCCATTTTTCCGTTTATAGTGGAATCATTGAGTCCATGGTTTTTATAGTACTGGTTTTCCCGACCGTTTGTGTCTTCTTGGCTAGAGTGGAGACTTCCTTCTTGGCGGGTGAGGAGACTCCTGGTTGGGCCGAAGCGCCCCTGCTACATCCAGCCACTGAGGCACCCGATGATGCAGGGATCATCATTCCTGCCTGGGAGGTCCCGGAGGCAACGGCAGGCATGTTCACCCTGCCGCCTCGATCCATTCTGTTGCTGTCTCCCAGTGGAGCAGCGCCCCCCCTGCCCCCTCCAGTTGTTGGAGGCCCCGTCCTTGCCCAGATCAGAAGGACCCGGCGCGCCAGACTGTTGCTGATCTTCATTTATTCGGACTTGCCGAGGGGTGTACCACTGGCTTTTTACCGAGGGTCTGGTCGATTGGGGTCTCGAAGTAGTTACTTTGGGTTGCTGGGTTGATCCGAAAGCTAGTATTCTTTTTACCCTTTCTGGACATCGTTTGTCCCAGGCGTGATGTGTATCCCCGCAGTTCGGGCATTTTGCTTTCGTTTGTCTGCCTTCTTTGTGCAGATTCTTGCATATGTCGGTATTATGGAGCTCGCTACATACACCACATCGTTCCGGGCCTCTGCAGCCATCTTTGTGGTGGCCGAAGCGCTGACATCTGTAAGAGCGCATGGGTTCTGGGTTGTACAGTCTCAGCCTGAATTGACCATAGATGCCAACACTCAGAGTGTTGATGAGAGGTCCTTTTATTGTTACAAGAACCTGTCTTGTTTCGATATTGTTGTGCTTGCATCTTTCCGCCGTTGTGACATTTGGGCATTCTAGGAGTCTGTTTGCATGAACTTCGACCGGGAAATTTTGAACTATCATTTTGGTGATTTTTTCTTCTGGTTTCAGTTCCACTAGGTGTTCTGTGTTCCTGAGGTTTGTGATTATATCCGGATTAGCTGTGGATATGTTATATCTACCTCTAATGTCGGGCTTGGCTCTAAGATCTGATCCTGGATTATTCTTTTCCAGTGCGGCAATGAAAGCATAAGTGGGACCATCCACTGGTTTTTTGGTCTTGAATATGGTCCTTGGCGTTGGTTAGGGTGCTGCTCTTGAGTTCTGGTTGGCTTCTAGTTTGGTTTCTTTGGACGTTTCTTCGGTTCTTCTTCGTTTGTTGGCCTTTCCGTTGCCTACAAGTTGCCACGGTGCTTCGTTTAGGGTTGGGTCGTCTTCAGCAATTTTCCTTGCTCTTGCTACTATATCACTGTGTCCTTCTGACGTTAATAATTCAAGAAGGATGGTTAGGAAAGTCATATCCTGGGGAGACATGGTTACACTGTACTAAAAGAGTAACTGAGGGAGTGACTGTAACTGTGTACTGCTACACTCAGCGACTGAAGTGATATTGATGGAAATTATTCGATTGATTGATTGATGAAGATTAAGCCACCCAAAAAGTGGCACGGGCATGAATAGCCCGTAAGTGGTGGCCCTTTTAAGCCATTACCAGTATCAAGAGCTGATACTGGAGATCTGTGGAGGTGCGAATGCACCCTGCATGACGGGAGATGTCTCCCTTATGAATGTGTTAAGATGAAGATGAAGCAACCCAAAAGGTGGCACGGGCATAAATAGTCCGTAAGTGGTGGCCATTTTAAGCCATTACCAGTATCAGGAGCTGATACTGGAGATCTGTGGAGGTGCGAATGCACCCTGCATGACGGGAGATGTCTCCCTTGTGAATGTGTTAAGATGAAGATGAAGCCACCCAAAAGGTGGCACAGGCATGAATAGCTCGTAAGTGGTGGCCCTTTTGAGCCATCACCAGTATCAATAGATGATACTGGAGATCTGTGGAGGTGCGACTGCACCCTGCGTGACGGGAGATGTCTCCCGGACCAAATGGTGACCAGATGGTGTGGAAATTATTCGATTGATTGATTGATAAAGATTAAGCCACCCAAAAGGTGGCACGGGCATGAATAGCCCGTAAGTGGTGGCCCTTTTGAGCCATTACCAGTATCAAGAGCTGATACTGGAGATCTGTGGAGGTGCGAATGCACCCTGCGTGACGGGAGATGTCTCCCTTGTGAATGTGTTTAAGATGAAGATGAAGCCACCCAAAAGGTGGCACGGGCATGAATAGCTCGTAAGTGGTGGCCCTTTTGAGCCATCACCAGTATCAAGAGCTGATACTGGAGATCTGTGGAGGCGCGACTGCACCCTGCGTGACGGGAGATGTCTCCCTTGTGAATGTGTTAAGATGAAGATGAAGTCACCCAAACGGTGGCACGGGCATGATTAGCTCGTAAGTGGTAGCCCTTTTGAGCCATCACCAGTATCAATAGATGATACTGGAGATCTGTGGAGGCGCGACTGCACCCTGCGTGACGGGAGATGTCTCCCGGACCAAGTGTGTCGGAAATTATTCGATGATGATGATGATGAAGATTAAGCCACCCAAAAGGTGGCACGGGCATGAATAGCCCGTAAGTGGTGGCCCTTTTGAGCCATCACCAGTATCAATAGATGATACTGGAGATCTGTGGAGGTGCGACTGCACCCTGCGTGACGGGAGATGTCTTCCGTGATTTAAACAGATTGAATTGATTGATGAAGATGAAGCCACCTAAAAGGTGGCACGGGCATGAATAGCTCGTAAGTGGTGGCCCTTTTGAGCCATTACCAGTATCAAGAGCTGATACTGGAGATCTGTGGAGGCGCGACTGCACCCTGCGTGACGGGAGATGTCTCCCGGACCAAGTGGTGACCAGATGGTGACACGTCCTGATGTGATGATGATGATGAAGATTAAGCCACCCAAAAGGTGGCACGGGCATGAATAGCCCGTAAGTGGTGGCCATTTTAAGCCATTACCAGTATCAAGAGCTGATACTGGAGATCTGTGGAGGTGCGAATGCACCCTGCATGATGGGAGATGTTTCCCTTGTGAATGTGTTAAGATGAAGATGAAGCCACCCAATAGGTGGCACGGGCATGAATTGGTAAGTGGTGGCCCTTTTGAGCCATCACCAGTATCAATAGATGATACTGGAGATCTGTGGAGGTGCGTCTGCACCCAGCGTGACGGGAGATGTTTCCCGTGTTTTAAACAGATGAAGAAGATGAAGATGAAGCCACCCAAAAGATGGCACGGGCATGAATAGCTCGTAAGTGGTGGCCCTTTTGAGCCATTACCAGTATCAAGAGCTGATACTGGAGATCTGTGGAGGTGCAACTGCACCCTGCGTGACGGGAGATGTCTCCCGGACCAAGTGTGTGGTGGAAATTATTCGCTTATCGATTGCATATATAATCAGACCACATCTCACCTCACCATCCACTAATAGGTTAGGAAGTAGTGTTAACTGAAATTAGGGGAAGAGGTATGAATTTGTTATTAGTGGACTAAGTAGAATTAACAAACCCTTCTCATTATCTGCACATAAACTAATGTGAATTTGGAGCAAGTATTTACTGACATAAGTTTAAAGTAACGTTTATTTTGTTATCTTAATTAACTGTAGTTTTAACGATGTTTTTTTTTTAATTTACTTCTGTTTCTTAATATTCCCATTGAAGATTAAATACGTTTTTTTTATGCTACGTTAGCAGACCATAAGCTGGGTATAACTGCAATATCTTAATTAACGTAATACTACATAGCCCAGATGTCTCTTACCTCTTCCCATCCCGTGGTGATGAAGTTTCAGTACTGAGCATTCGTCAACTTCTACGTTAGTAACCTCGCTTTTGCCATGGCTAAGACTGTCGCTTCTGTGGATACAATCTTCCATAAGCTACACTCATTCACGCATTAGTCCACAGCAGTCAGTGTGATAGTTATTCATATGTTATGAATAACAATGTTCTAAGAATCAAATGTCGCCTATCATCAAGGTTAACCACCAAAACTCATTTTCCATTTTTCCGTCGCGCACCATGTTATTGAATGTTACGAATCATGGGATCATCAGAAGTTTTGCGTTTTCAGTGTCTATTTGTATCACCTTTTTCACGATAAAGTTCTTAGTGAATCCTAATACTTTTAATTTTGCTCGCCTTATGTCATTATCTACTTCATGAGAAACATCTATGACTGTTTTACTGTTCTGTGCTTCAGACTATATAGTCTTCAAGGCTTGGCTCCTTCTTTTGATAATTACGTAATTTTCAAAGCCTTATAATAGTTACTGATTTTGTCAACAGACAGTTTTGTTTCAGATTAACGAAAATTTTACTAACCTTGTTGTAGAAATATTCTCGTGAAGTTGAACACATACTCCAGCCATCCTTGTGTAGCCTCCGTCGGCACACATGAGGACAGGAGAAAGACCGCCAGGGGCAGCATCAGCAGCATCGTCAGGATGGCCGCCCACACCAGTGGCGCCAGGGGAAACACGAAGCCCCACGGGTCCACCTCCGGCCGACCTCGACCTCCCACCATCCTTCCATACTCTATTATCATAGGCCAAGTAAAATCCACAACTTGGGCTCGAGATTCGCTGATGCTGATAGGACCAAGTCCAATGTCTACCTCCTGGGAGAAAGTGTTAGTCAAGTGTTAATTTGTTTTTGTCGGAAATACCGACACCATTTAATAACTTCCAGTACAATATGCTGATAATAATGCTACTGATTTTGTATTAACAAATTAACACAAAAGTATTTGATTTAATAGTTTAAAGTAGATTAGAATTGTGGAATTTTCCTCTTGAAAATGAGGATATAATTGCCCCGTCACCAGAATATACACCATTAAATATTAATCAATCATTTAAACTACCAGTCTATCTTGAGGTTATCTTGAGATGATTTCGGGGCTTTAGTGTCCCCGCGGCCCGGTCCTCGACCAGGCCTCCACCCCCAGGAAGCAGCCCGTGACAGCTAACACCCAAGTACCTATTTACTGCTAGATAACAGGGGCATTCAGGGTGAAAGAAACTTTGCCCATTTGTTTCTGCCTCGTGCGGGAATCGAACCCGCGCCACAGAATTACGAGTCCTGCGCGCTATCCACCAGGCTACGAGGCCTCTAGGGGTTAAAATTGCTAAAAACGTATTCTCTATGACTGGATCTAATAAAATTATCAATTAAACAAAGGTCTCCCTCCTTCTGTCCAATAAAGGCAGAAATTTAAACCGATTACTCGAGGCGTTGCAGGATGCCAGAGGAAGGGGAAACCGCCACTGTGATTAAGTAGACTTCCCGTGAGGACAAGCAATACGCAATGCTGTCAGTACTCTGTTGTTGTTGTTATAGATTCAGCTACTCGGAACAAGTTCCAAGTAGCACGGGCTGTGGTGAGCCCGTAACTTACCTGGCACAGGAGCGGGGCAAGAAGCACGGGCTATGGTTAACCTTGTCAGTACTCGAAATTCAGGAGTTATTTTTTAGTCAATCAGCCACAGCGACCTCACCAATTATGGGGAGTACCTTATTTCCGTTTTGAACTAATTGTCTGTATTATCAGGCTGGTTAGTATTAGTTAATTTCAACCCGGTAATGAGGTAGGATAACACCCAAAAAATGGGTGACTAATAATAATTTAACCATAATCAGTGTCATGTCATATTTGTTATAAATATGTTTTTGCATTTTTTACGGTGTATTAATCCAGCAGGTAATGTGTGTGACGCCCTGAAACAATATCAACAAATTACCTGTTCCGCGAGCCCCTCTACGACGTCATTATAAACTGGTCCACCAGAAATTCAGCTTACGTGACGTGAATGTGTCTATTGTTATTTAACCAGACCACATTCTACAAAACAGCTATGCTGTTCTCTAGTTAATTTAATACTAACCAACTCGTGAAGAAAGCTACATGTGGGAAATTTTGTATCATTCGTTTAACTTAAGGATCATACAGCCCACATTAGAATCATACAGTCCGCTATCGAAAATAATAAATTAATAAATAAGTTAATTACAATAAAATAATAAATCAGTAAGTAAATTAATTAATAATTGTAATTAAAATAAATAAATCCCAAAAGCCAGTTTTCAGCACATGTTTAGTTCATTAAAATAATTGTCTGAATATCTCTCTCTCTATTTTATCTCTCTCTCACTCTCTATTTTCTCTCTGTCTCTGTCTCTCTCTCTCTCTCTCTCTCTCTCTCTCTCTCTCTCTCTCTCTCTCTCTCTCTCTCTCTCTCTCTCTCTCTCTCTCTCTCTCTCTCTCTCTCTCTCTCTCTCTCTCTCTCTCTCTCTCTCTCTCTCTCTCTCTCTCTCTCTCTCTCTCTCTCTCTCTCTCTCTCTCTCTCTCTCTCTCTCTCTCTCTCTCGCTCTCTCTCTCTCTCTCTCTCTCTCTCTCTCTCTCTCTCTCTCTCTCTCTCTCTCTCTCTCTCTCTCTCTCTCTCTCTCTCTCTCTCTCTCTCTCTCTCTCTCTCTCTCTCTCTCTCTCTCTCTCTCTCCCTCTCCCTCTCTCTCTCTCTCTCTCTCTCTCTCTCTCTCTCTCTCTCTCTCTCTCTAAATAAATAAATAAATAAATAAATAAATATATATATATATAATACTTAAAACTGTTCTAAAATTATTAAAAATCTCTGTCTCACTCTGATTTTTTGTTTAAATATAGTTTACATTACCTACCCACTTGAGAATTAAGGAAGAAATAAGGCCTATTGCCCAGTACACAATAATAAGGAATAAGGAAGCTGAAGAAGGCATACTGGGCCCCGAACGAGGCAGTTCCTATTTATATCCATCCAAACTCATTTACACAATTCTTCCATCCCACATAAATCAAGTTCTGAAATCTAATACATACCATTCCTTACGTGATTAACAATGACATATTGCTGAACTCACCTCCCTACTCACTATGCCAATCGTGCCACTCCACGTCCCGTTCTTCAAATGGACTCCCCACTGATTGTCAGGAGGCATCACAAATGTGTACCTAATATGAAAAGGTTATTTGTAATTTTCTATTTCATAGCTCAACTTTTTCTCTTAATGTTCATAAGTGGACTTGTTGTAGTTGCAATTATTATTATTGTTTTCGTATTATTATTATTAGTATTATTAACACACAGCAATCACATTAACCTGATATATGTCAATGAGAAAAATTCACTAGGGTAATGAGGTGGGCGCAAACCTACGAACTTGCCATTGCCAGTCACATACTCTACCACCGCTAACTTGTAAAATTCATACAACCGGATTTCTACTGAAATCACAGGAAGTCTGGAGGCCTCTACTGAAGCCAGTCTAAAGTTTTTACATATGACCCACAAGCACTCGGGTGGAGGAGCATAGTTGTCCTGCACCTGTCCCACAACTTCAGAAACACACAGAAAACACATTAACGTTATATATATAAATGAGATAGTCCGCTAGGGTTATGAGGGGGGCCGCGAACCAACGACCTTGGCATTGCCAGCCAAGGTGAATTTCTCATTGATATACATAACGTTAATGTGATTTCTCTGTTTTTGAAGTTGTGGCATAAGGTGTACGACCACTGTGCCCTTACACCCGAGTGCTTGCTGGTCATGCGTAAAAACGTAGACTGGCTTCAGTAAGGGCCTCAAGACTTTCTGTGATTTCAGTGGAAATCCAGTTGTATGACTTTTCTTTGTCACGATGATCAAGTGGTAGAGTACACAGCTGGCAATACCAAGGTCGTAGGTTCTTGTTTTTCAAAGTTGTTTCCTCAACATATCTTCTTGTTTTGATGTTGGTTTGAGGTCTTGAAGTGGGTAGAATGTAGTTATGAGATAATTGGCTGCTGATTGCTGGCTTTAAATTTTTGATGTGTAGGGTCTTGCTGATGTCGAGTCTCCTGTTGTCGTTGTATCTGTCGATAATTTCTGTGTTGCGTGTTAAGATTTATCTGGTGATGGTCTGGTTGTGTGATTAGATTATGTGCTCTTTGATGGATCCCTGTTGTTTGTGCATTATTAATCGCCTAGAATGAGACGTTGCAGTCTTGTCTATATGCTGAGATCTTTGGGGCTGACAGTCCCCAAGTGAGTATGTGAAGGCATAGACGACGTTGGTTTCTTTCAAGCGTTCTATTTGGTGTTTGGAGAATTCTTCAAGGATAGGTAGCCCATTTTCTTGTTTTTGTAGTAAATTGTCAATTGTATCTTCTGATTTGTGTCTGCGGGGATAACGTTCCTATTAATAATATCTTTCAGGACACTTTCCTCCGTTTTATGAGCAGTCAAAACGATGTTCCTGTAAACAAGTCTAGAAGGATTTTCACGTCTTGTGTTAGTTGGTTCTCCAATGTTTGCATGGCATTTCACCTTTCTTTTAATGACGTCTTCAAACATATATATGTATATGAGTATATATGTCGTATTTAGTAGCCAGAACGCACTTCTCGGCCTACTATGGACGGCACGATTTGCTTAATAGGCCGAGTGAAAGACGATCAAGATGAAGTACGGGCCAATAAGCCCTCTGCAGTTACTTCCATTCCTATGCTCTCATATCCAATTAATACCCATAGTTTCGTGTTCTGTCTTGTATTTATCACAAGTTTCTTCACCTCATCCAAAACTGTTGACCCAAATGCGAGTAAAAGTATAACGGATTTGCTGACTCTGTTTAGTGTTTACAGGTTACAGTTGTGTGTGTAAACTAAAGGTCTTTGAAAATGTAATTAGTTATTACGAAAAGCGTTCAAGCGTCGCGTCAGACTAGAAATAAAAATGAATTTTGGAGAAATGATTTTTAAATTATCATCGACAGTGAAAAGAAACATAAGATATATTGAGAAAATTCGTGATGGAATTATTTATTTTACCTTTCCGGTCTTTATATATATATATATATATATATATATATATATATATATATATATATATATATATATATATATATATATATATATATATATATATATATATATATATATATATATATATATATATATATATATATATATACATATATATATACATATATATATATATATATATATATATATATATATATATATATATATATATATATATATATATATATATATATATATACATACATATATATATATATATATATACATACATATATATTTATATATACATATATATATATATATATATATATATATATACATATATATATATATATATATATATATATATATATATATATACATATATATATATATATGCGAACAAGCCTGAATGGTCCCCAGGACAATATGCAACTGAAAACTCACACCCCAGAAGTGACTCGAACCCATACTCCCAGGAGCCACGCAACTGGTATGTACAAGACGCCTTAAACTACTTGACCATCACGACCGGACAAAATGAGGTGATAGCCGAGGCTATTTGAACCACCCCACCGCCGGCACTCGGATAGTAATCTTGGGCATAGCATTTTACCAAATCACCTCATTCTTTGGGGCACACGTGAGGAACACAAATGCGAACAAGCCTGAATGGTCCCCAGGACAATATGCAACTGAAAACTCACACCCCAGAAGTGACTCGAACCCATACTCACAGGAGCCACGCAACTGGTATGTACAAGATGCCTTAATCCACTTGACCATCACGACCGGACAAAATGAGGTGATAGCCGAGGCTATTTGAACCACCCCACCGCCGGCACTCGGATAGTAATCTTGGGCATAGCATTTTACCAAATCACCTCATTCTTTGGGGCACACGTGAGGAACACAAATGCGAACAAGCCTGAATGGTCCCCAGGACAATATGCAACTGAAAACTCACACCCCAGAAGTGACTCGAACCCATACTCCCAGGAGCCACGCAACTGGTATGTACAAGACGCCTTAATCCACTTGACCATCACGACCGGACAAAATGAGGTGATAGCCGAGGCTATTTGAACCACCCCACCGCCGGCACTCGGATAGTAATCTTGGGCATAGCATTTTACCAAATCACCTCATTCTTTGGGGCACACGTGAGGAACACAAATGCGAACAAGCCTGAATGGTCCCCAGGACAATATGCAACTGAAAACTCACACCCCAGAAGTGACTCGAACCCATACTCCCAGGAGCCACGCAACTGGTATGTACAAGACGCCTTAATCCACTTGACCATCACGACCGGACAAAATGAGGTGATAGCCGAGGCTATTTGAACCACCCCACCGCCGGCACTCGGATAGTAATCTTGGGCATAGCATTTTACCAAATCACCTCATTCTTTGGGGCACACGTGAGGAACACAAATGCGAACAAGCCTGAATGGTCCCCAGGACAATATGCAACTGAAAACTCACACCCCAGAAGTGACTCGAACCCATACTCCCAGGAGCCACGCAACTGGTATGTACAAGATGCCTTAATCCACTTGACCATCACGACCGGACAAAATGAGGTGATAGCCGAGGCTATTTGAACCACCCCACCGCCGGCACTCGGATAGTAATCTTGGGCATAGCATTTTACCAAATCACCTCATTCTTTGGGGCACACGTGAGGAACACAAATGCGAACAAGCCTGAATGGTCCCCAGGACAATATGCAACTGAAAACTCACACCCCAGAAGTGACTCGAACCCATACTCCCAGGAGCCACGCAACTGGTATGTACAAGACGCCTTAATCCACTTGACCATCACGACCGGACAAAATGAGGTGATAGCCGAGGCTATTTGAACCACCCCACCGCCGGCACTCGGATAGTAATCTTGGGCATAGCATTTTACCAAATCACCTCATTCTTTGGGGCACACGTGAGGAACACAAATGCGAACAAGCCTGAATGGTCCCCAGGACAATATGCAACTGAAAACTCACACCCCAGAAGTGACTCGAACCCATACTCCCAGGAGCCACGCAACTGGTATGTACAAGACGCCTTAATCCACTTGACCATCACGACCGGACAAAATGAGGTGATAGCCGAGGCTATTTGAACCACCCCACCGCCGGCACTCGGATAGTAATCTTGGGCATAGCATTTTACCAAATCACCTCATTCTTTGGGGCACACGTGAGTAACACAAATGCGAATAAGCCTGAATGGTCCCCAGGACAATATGCAACTGAAAACTCACACCCCAGAAGTGACTCGAACCCATACTCCCAGGAGCCACGCAACTGGTATGTACAAGACGCCTTAATCCACTTGACCATCACGACCGGACAAAATGAGGTGATAGCCGAGGCTATTTGAACCACCCCACCGCCGGCACTCGGATAGTAATCTTGGGCATAGCATTTTACCAAATCACCTCATTCTTTGGGGCACACGTGAGGAACACAAATGCGAACAAGCCTGAATGGTCCCCAGGACAATATGCAACTGAAAACTCACACCCCAGAAGTGACTCGAACCCATACTCCCAGGAGCCACGCAACTGGTATGTACAAGACGCCTTAATCTACTTGACCATCACGACCGGACAAAATGAGGTGATAGCCGAGGCTATTTGAACCACCCCACCGCCGGCACTCGGATAGTAATCTTGGGCATAGCATTTTACCAAATCACCTCATTCTTTGGGGCACACGTGAGGAACACAAATGCGAACAAGCCTGAATGGTCCCCAGGACAATATGCAACTGAAAACTCACACCCCAGAAGTGACTCGAACCCATACTCCCAGGAGCCACGCAACTGGTATGTACAAGACGCCTTAATCCACTTGACCATCACGACCGGACAAAATGAGGTGATAGCCGAGGCTATTTGAACCACCCCACCGCCGGCACTCGGATAGTAATCTTGGGCATAGCATTTTACCAAATCACCTCATTCTTTGGGGCACACGTGAGGAACACAAATGCGAACAAGCCTGAATGGTCCCCAGGACAATATGCAACTGAAAACTCACACCCCAGAAGTGACTCGAACCCATACTCCCAGGAGCCACGCAACTGGTATGTACAAGACGCCTTTATCCACTTGACCATCACGACCGGACAAAATGAGGTGATAGCCGAGGCTATTTGAACCACCCCACCGCCGGCACTCGGATAGTAATCTTGGGCATAGCATTTTACCAAATCACCTCATTCTTTGGGGCACACGTGAGGAACACAAATGCGAACAAGCCTGAATGGTCCCCAGGACAATAAGCAACTGAAAACTCACACCCAAGAAGTGACTCGAACCCATACTCCCAGGAGCCACGCAACTGGTATGTACAAGACGCCTTAATCCACTTGACCATCACGACCGGACAAAATGAGGTGATAGCCGAGGCTATTTGAACCACCCCACCGCCGGCACTCGGATAGTAATCTTGGGCATAGCATTTTACCAAATCACCTCATTCTTTGGGTCACACGTGAGGAACACAAATGCGAACAAGCCTGAATGGTCCCCAGGACAATATGCAACTGAAAACTCACACCCCAGAAGTGACTCGAACCCATACTCCCAGGAGCCACGCAACTGGTATGTACAAGACGCCTTAATCCACTTGACCATCACGACCGGACAAAATGAGGTGATAGCCGAGGCTATTTGAACCACCCCACCGCCGGCACTCGGATAGTAATCTTGGGCATAGCATTTTACCAAATCACCTCATTCTTTGGGGCACACGTGAGGAACACAAATGCGAACAAGCCTGAATGGTCCCCAGGACAATATGCAACTGAAAACTCACACCCCAGAAGTGACTCGAACCCATACTCCCAGGAGCCACGCAACTGGTATGTACAAGATGCCTTAATCCACTTGACCATCACGACCGGACAAAATGAGGTGATAGCCGAGGCTATTTGAACCACCCCACCGCCGGCACTCAGATAGTAATCTTGGGCATAGCATTTTACCAAATCACCTCATTCTTTGGGGCACACGTGAGGAACACAAATGCGAACAAGCCTGAATGGTCCCCAGGACAATATGCAACTGAAAACTCACACCCCAGAAGTGACTCGAACCCATACTCCCAGGGGCCACGCAACTGGTATGTACAAGACGCCTTAATCCACTTGACCATCACGACCGGACAAAATGAGGTGATAGCCGAGGCTATTTGAACCACCCCACCGCCGGCACTCGGATAGTAATCTTGGGCATAGCATTTTACCAAATCACCTCATTCTTTGGGGCACACGTGAGGAACACAAATGCGAACAAGCCTGAATGGTCCCCAGGACAATATGCAACTGAAAACTCACACCCAAGAAGTGACTCGAACCCATACTCCCAGGAGCCACGCAACTGGTATGTACAAGACGCCTTAATCCACTTGACCATCACGACCGGACAAAATGAGGTGATAGCCGAGGCTATTTGAACCACCCCACCGCCGGCACTCGGATAGTAATCTTGGGCATAGCGTTTTACCAAATCACCTCATTCTTTGGGTCACACGTGAGGAACATAAATGCGAACAAGCCTGAATGGTCCCCAGGACAATATGCAACTGAAAACTCACACCCCAGAAGTGACTCGAACCCATACTCCCAGGAGCCACGCAACTGGTATGTACAAGACGCCTTAATCCACTTGACCATCACGACCGGACAAAATGAGGTGATAGCCGAGGCTATTTGAACCACCCCACCGCCGGCACTCGGATAGTAATCTTGGGCATAGCATTTTACCAAATCACCTCATTCTTTGGGGCACACGTGAGGAACACAAATGCGAACAAGCCTGAATGGTCCCCAGGACAATATGCAACTGAAAACTCACACCCCAGAAGTGACTCGAACCCATACTCCCAGGAGCCACGCAACTGGTATGTACAAGATGCCTTAATCCACTTGACCATCACGACCGGACAAAATGAGGTGATAGCCGAGGCTATTTGAACCACCCCACCGCCGGCACTCAGATAGTAATCTTGGGCATAGCATTTTACCAAATCACCTCATTCTTTGGGGCACACGTGAGGAACACAAATGCGAACAAGCCTGAATGGTCCCCAGGACAATATGCAACTGAAAACTCACACCCCAGAAGTGACTCGAACCCATACTCCCAGGGGCCACTCAACTGGTATGTACAAGACGCCTTAATCCACTTGACCATCACGACCGGACAAAATGAGGTGATAGCCGAGGCTATTTGAACCACCCCACCGCCGGCACTCGGATAGTAATCTTGGGCATAGCAATTTACCAAATCACCTCATTCTTTGGGGCACACGTGAGGAACACAAATGCGAACAAGCCTGAATGGTCCCCAGGACAATATGCAACTGAAAACTCACACCCCAGAAGTGACTCGAACCCATACTCCCAGGAGCCACGCAAGTGGTATGTACAAGACGCCTTAATCCACTTGACTATTACGACCGGACAAAATGAGGTGATAGCCGAGGCTATTTGAACCTCCCCACCGCCGGCACTCGGATAGTAATCTTGGGCATAGCAATGCCTATGGCATAGCATGCATAGCATGCTATGCATAGCATGCTCCATAGCATAGCATGCTATGGCTCCATAGCATAGCATGCTATGCCCAAGATTACTATCCGAGTGCCGGCGGTGGGGTGGTTCAAATAGCCTCGGCTATCACCTCATTTTGTCCGGTCGTGATGGTCAAGTGGATTAAGGCGTCTTGTACATACCAGTTGCGTGGCTCCTGGGAGTATGGGTTCGAGTCACTTCTGGGGTGTGAGTTTTCAGTTGCATATTGTCCTGGGGACCATTCAGGCTTGTTCGCATTTGTGTTCCTCACGTGTGCCCCAAAGAATGAGGTGATTTGGTAAAATGCTATGCCCAAGATTACTATCCGAGTGCCGGCGGTGGGGTGGTTCAAATAGCCTCGGCTATCACCTCATTTTGTCCGGTCGTGATGGTCAAGTGGATTAAGGCGTCTTGTACATACCAGTTGCGTGGCTCCTGGGAGTATGGGTTCGAGTCACTTCTGGGGTGTGAGTTTTCAGTTGCATATTGTCCTGGGGACCATTCAGGCTTGTTCGCATTTGTGTTCCTCACGTGTGCCCCAAAGAATGAGGTGATTTGGTAAAATGCTATGCCCAAGATTACTATCCGAGTGCCGGCGGTGGGGTGGTTCAAATAGCTTCGGCTATCACCTCATTTTGTCCGGTCGTGATGGTCAAGTGGATTAAGGCGTCTTGTACATACCAGTTGCGTGGCTCCTGGGAGTATGGGTTCGAGTCACTTCTGGGGTGTGAGTTTTCAGTTGCATATTGTCCTGGGGACCATTCAGGCTTGTTCGCATTTGTGTTCCTCACGTGTGCCCCAAAGAATGAGGTGATTTGGTAAAATGCTATGCCCAAGATTACTATCCGAGTGCCGGCGGTGGGGTGGTTCAAATAGCCTCGGCTATCACCTCATTTTGTCCGGTCGTGATGGTCAAGTGGATTAAGGCGTCTTGTACATACCAGTTGCGTGGCTCCTGGGAGTATGGGTTCGAGTCACTTCTGGGGTGTGAGTTTTCAGTTGCATATTGTCCTGGGGACCATTCAGGCTTGTTCGCATTTGTGTTCCTCACGTGTGCCCCAAAGAATGAGGTGATTTGGTAAAATGCTATGCCCAAGATTACTATCCGAGTGCCGGCGGTGGGGTGGTTCAAATAGCCTCGGCTATCACCTCATTTTGTCCGGTCGTGATGGTCAAGTGGATTAAGGCGTCTTGTACATACCAGTTGCGTGGCTCCTGGGAGTATGGGTTCGAGTCACTTCTGGGGTGTGAGTTTTCAGTTGCATATTGTCCTGGGGACCATTCAGGCTTGTTCGCATTTGTGTTCCTCACGTGTGCCCCAAAGAATGAGGTGATTTGGTAAAATGCTATGCCCAAGATTACTATCCGAGTGCCGGCGGTGGGGTGGTTCAAATAGCCTCGGCTATCACCTCATTTTGTCCGGTCGTGATGGTCAAGTGGATTAAGGCGTCTTGTACATACCAGTTGCGTGGCTCCTGGGAGTATGGGTTCGAGTCACTTCTGGGGTGTGAGTTTTCAGTTGCATATTGTCCAGGGGACCATTCAGGCTTGTTCGCGTTTGTGTTCCTCACGTGTGCCCCAAAGAATGAGGTGATTTGGTAAAATGCTATGCCCAAGATTACTATCCGAGTGCCGGCGGTGGGGTGGTTCAAATAGCCTCAGCTATCACCTCATTTTGTCCGGTCATGATGGTCAAGTGGATTAAGGCGTCTTGTACATACCAGTTGCGTGGCTCCTGGGAGTATGGGTTCGAGTCACTTCTGGGGTGTGAGTTTTCAGTTGCATATTGTCCTGGGGACCATTCAGGCTTGTTCGCATTTGTGTTCCTCACGTGTGCCCCAAAGAATGAGGTGATTTGGTAAAATGCTATGCCCAAGATTACTATCCGAGTGCCGGCGGTGGGGTGGTTCAAATAGCCTCGGCTATCACCTCATTTTGTCCGGTCGTGATGGTCAAGAGGATTAAGGCGTCTTGTACATTCCAGTTGCGTGGCTCCTGGGAGTATGGGTTCGAGTCACTTCTGGGGTGTGAGTTTTCAGTTGCATATTGTCCTGGGGACCATTCAGGCTTGTTCGCATTTGTGTTCCTCACGTGTGCCCCAAAGAATGAGGTGATTTGGTAAAATGCTATGCCCAAGATTACTATCCGAGTGCCGGCGGTGGGGTGGTTCAAATAGCCTCGGCTATCACCTCATTTTGTCCGGTCGTGATGGTCAAGTGGATTAAGGCGTCTTGTACATACCAGTTGCGTGGCTCCTGGGAGTATGGGTTCGAGTCACTTCTGGGGTGTGAGTTTTCAGTTGCATATTGTCCTGGGGACCATTCATGCTTGTTCGCATTTGTGTTCCTCACGTGTGCCCCAAAGAATGAGGTGATTTGGTAAAATGCTATGCCCAAGATTACTATCCGAGTGCCGGCGGTGGGGTGGTTCAAATAGCCTCGGCTATCACCTCATTTTGTCCGGTCGTGATGGTCAAGTGGATTAAGGCGTCTTGTACATACCAGTTGCGTGGCTCCTGGGAGTATGGGTTCGAGTCACTTCTGGGGTGTGAGTTTTCAGTTGCATATTGTCCTGGGGACCATTCAGGCTTGTTCGCATTTGTGTTACTCACGTGTGCCCCAAAGAATGAGGTGATTTGGTAAAATGCTATGCCCAAGATTACTATCCGAGTGCCGGCGGTGGGGTGGTTCAAATAGCCTCGGCTATCACCTCATTTTGTCCGGTCGTGATGGTCAAGTGGATTAAGGCGTCTTGTACATACCAGTTGCGTGGCTCCTGGGAGTATGGGTTCGAGTCACTTCTGGGGTGTGAGTTTTCAGTTGCATATTGTCCTGGGGACCATTCAGGCTTGTTCGCATTTGTGTTCCTCACGTGTGCCCCAAAGAATGAGGTGATTTGGTAAAATGCTATGCCCAAGATTACTATCCGAGTGCCGGCGGTGGGGTGGTTCAAATAGCCTCGGCTATCACCTCATTTTGTCCGGTCGTGATGGTCAAGTGGATTAAGGCGTCTTGTACATACCAGTTGCGTGGCTCCTGGGAGTATGGGTTCGAGTCACTTCTGGGGTGTGAATTTTCAGTTGCATATTGTCCTGGGGACCATTCAGGCTTGTTCGCATTTGTGTTCCTCACGTGTGCCCCAAAGAATGAGGTGATTTGGTAAAATGCTATGCCCAAGATTACTATCCGAGTGCCGGCGGTGGGGTGGTTCAAATAGCCTCGGCTATCACCTCATTTTGTCTGGTCGTGATGGTCAAGTGGATTAAGGCGTCTTGTACATACCAGTTGCGTGGCTCCTGGGAGTATGGGTTCGAGTCACTTCTGGGGTGTGAGTTTTCAGTTGCATATTGTCCTGGGGACCATTCAGGCTTGTTCGCATTTGTGTTCCTCACGTGTGCCCCAAAGAATGAGATGATTTGGTAAAATGCTATGCCCAAGATTACTATCCGAGTGCCGGCGGTGGGGTGGTTCAAATAGCCTCGGCTATCACCTCATTTTGTCCGGTCGTGATGGTCAAGTGGATTAAGGCGTCTTGTACATACCAGTTGCGTGGCTCCTGGGAGTATGGGTTCGAGTCACTTCTGGGGTGTGAGTTTTCAGTTGCATATTGTCCTGGGGACCATTCAGGCTTGTTCGCATTTGTGTTCCTCACGTGTGCCCCAAAGAATGAGGTGATTTGGTAAAATGCTATGCCCAAGATTACTATCCGAGTGCCGGCGGTGGGGTGGTTCAAATAGCCTCGGCTATCACCTCATTTTGTCCGGTCGTGATGGTCAAGTGGATTAAGGCGTCTTGTACATACCAGTTGCGTGGCTCCTGGGAGTATGGGTTCGAGTCACTTCTGGGGTGTGAGTTTTCAGTTGCATATTGTCCTGGGGACCATTCAGGCTTGTTCGCATTTGTGTTCCTCATGTGTGCCCCAAAGAATGAGGTGATTTGGTAAAATGCTATGCCCAAGATTACTATCCGAGTGCCGGCGGTGGGGTGGTTCAAATAGCCTCGGCTATCACCTCATTTTATCCGGTCGTGATGGTCAAGTGGATTAAGGCGTCTTGTACATACCAGTTGCGTGGCTCCTGGGAGTATGGGTTCGAGTCACTTCTGGGGTGTGAGTTTTCAGTTGCATATTGTCCTGGGGACCATTCAGGCTTGTTCGCATTTGTGTTCCTCACGTGTGCCCCAAAGAATGAGGTGATTTGGTAAAATGCTATGCCCAAGATTACTATCCGAGTGCCGGCGGTGGGGTGGTTCAAATAGCCTCGGCTATCACCTCATTTTGTCCGGTCGTGATGGTCAAGTGGATTAAGGCGTCTTGTACATACCAGTTGCGTGGCTCCTGGGAGTATGGGTTCGAGTCACTTCTGGGGTGTGAGTTTTCAGTTGCATATTGTCCTGGGGACCATTCAGGCTTGTTCGCATTTGTGTTCCTCACGTGTGCCCCAAAGAATGAGGTGATTTGGTAAAATGCTATGCCCAAGATTACTATCCGAGTGCCGGCGGTGGGGTGGTTCAAATAGCCTCAGCTATCACCTCATTTTGTCCGGTCGTGATGGTCAAGTGGATTAAGGCGTCTTGCACATACCAGTTGCGTGGCTCCTGGGAGTATGGGTTCGAGTCACTTCTGGGGTGTGAGTTTTCAGTTGCATATTGTCCTGGGGACCATTCAGGCTTGTTCGCATTTGTGTTCCTCACGTGTGCCCCAAAGAATGAGGTGATTTGGTAAAATGCTATGCCCAAGATTACTATCCGAGTGCCGGCGGTGGGGTGGTTCAAATAGCCTCGGCTATCACCTCATTTTGTCCGGTCGTGATGGTCAAGTGGATTAAGGCGTCTTGTACATACCAGTTGCGTGGCTCCTGGGAGTATGGGTTCGAGTCACTTCTGGGGTGTGAGTTTTCAGTTGCATATTGTCCTGGGGACCATTCAGGCTTGTTCGCATTTGTGTTCCTCACGTGTGCCCCAAAGAATGAGGTGATTTGGTAAAATGCTATGCCCAAGATTACTATCCGAGTGCCGGCGGTGGGGTGGTTCAAATAGCCTCGGCTATCACCTCATTTTGTCCGGTCGTGATGGTCAAGTGGATTAAGGCGTCTTGTATATACCAGTTGCGTGGCTCCTGGGAGTATGGGTTCGAGTCACTTCTGGGGTGTGAGTTTTCAGTTGCATATTGTCCTGGGGACCATTCAGGCTTGTTCGCATTTGTGTTCCTCACGTGTGCCCCAAAGAATGAGGTGATTTGGTAAAATGCTATGCCCAAGATTACTATCCGAGTGCCGGCGGTGGGGTGGTTCAAATAGCCTCGGCTATCACCTCATTTTGTCCGGTCGTGATGGTCAAGTGGATTAAGGCGTCTTGTACATACCAGTTGCGTGGCTCCTGGGAGTATGGGTTCGAGTCACTTCTGGGGTGTGAGTTTTCAGTTGCATATTGTCCTGGGGACCATTCAGGCTTGTTCGCATTTGTGTTCCTCACGTGTGCCCCAAAGAATGAGGTGATTTGGTAAAATGCTATGCCCAAGATTACTATCCGAGTGCCGGCGGTGGGGTGGTTCAAATAGCCTCGGCTATCACCTCATTTTGTCCGGTCGTGATGGTCAAGTGGATTAAGGCGTCTTGTACATACCAGTTGCGTGGCTCCTGGGAGTATGGGTTCGAGTCACTTCTGGGGTGTGAATTTTCAGTTGCATATTGTCCTGGGGACCATTCAGGCTTGTTCGCATTTGTGTTCCTCACGTGTGCCCCAAAGAATGAGGTGATTTGGTAAAATGCTATGCCCAAGATTACTATCCGAGTGCCGGCGGTGGGGTGGTTCAAATAGCCTCGGCTATCACTTTATTTTGTCCGGTCGTGATGGTCAAGTGGATTAAGGCGTCTTGTACATACCAGTTGCGTGGCTCCTGGGAGTATGGGTTCGAGTCACTTCTGGGGTGTGAGTTTTCAGTTGCATATTGTCCTGGGGACCATTCAGGCTTGTTCGCATTTGTGTTCCTCACGTGTGCCCCAAAGAATGAGGTGATTTGGTAAAATGCTATGCCCAAGATTACTATCCGAGTGCCGGCGGTGGGGTGGTTCAAATAGCCTCGGCTATCACCTCATTTTGTCCGGTCGTGATGGTCAAGTGGATTAAGGCGTCTTGCACATACCAGTTGCGTGGCTCCTGGGAGTATGGGTTCGAGTCACTTCTGGGGTGTGAGTTTTCAGTCGCATATTGTCCTGGGGACCATTCAGGCTTGTTCGCATTTGTGTTACTCACGTGTGCCCCAAAGAATGAGGTGATTTGGTAAAATGCTATGCCCAAGATTACTATCCGAGTGCCGGCGGTGGGGTGGTTCAAATAGCCTCGGCTATCACCTCATTTTGTCCGGTCGTGATGGTCAAGTGGATTAAGGCGTCTTGTACATACCAGTTGCGTGGCTCCTGGGAGTATGGGTTCGAGTCACTTCTGGGGTGTGAGTTTTCAGTTGCATATTGTCCTGGGGACCATTCAGGCTTGTTCGCATTTGTGTTCCTCACGTGTGCCCCAAAGAATGAGGTGATTTGGTAAAATGCTATGCCCAAGATTACTATCCGAGTGCCGGCGGTGGGGTGGTTCAAATAGCCTCGGCTATCACCTCATTTTGTCCGGTCGTGATGGTCAAGTGGATTAGGGCGTCTTGTACATACCAGTTGCGTGGCTCCTGGGAGTATGGGTTCGAGTCACTTCTGGGGTGTGAGTTTTCAGTTGCATATTGTCCTGGGGACCATTCAGGCTTGTTCGCATTTGTGTTCCTCACGTGTGCCCCAAAGAATGAGGTGATTTGGTAAAATGCTATGCCCAAGATTACTATCCGAGTGCCGGCGGTGGGGTGGTTCAAATAGCCTCGGCTATCACCTCATTTTGTCCGGTCGTGATGGTCAAGTGGATTAAGGCGTCTTGAACATACCAGTTGCGTGGCTCCTGGGAGTATGGGTTCGAGTCACTTCTGGGGTGTGAGTTTTCAGTTGCATATTGTCCTGGGGACCATTCAGGCTTGTTCGCATTTGTGTTCCTCACGTGTGCCCCAAAGAATGAGGTGATTTGGAAAAATGCTATGCCCAAGATTACTATCCGAGTGCCGGCGGTGGGGTGGTTCAAATAGCCTCGGCTATCACCTCATTTTGTCCGGTCGTGATGGTCAAGTGGATTAAGGCGTCTTGCACATACCAGTTGCGTGGCTCCTGGGAGTATGGGTTCGAGTCACTTCTGGGGTGTGAGTTTTCAGTTGCATATTGTCCTGGGGACCATTCAGGCTTGTTCGCATTTGTGTTCCTCACGTGTGCCCCAAAGAATGAGGTGATTTGGTAAAATGCTATGCCCAAGATTACTATCCGAGTGCCGGCGGTGGGGTGGTTCAAATAGCCTCGGCTATCACCTCATTTTGTCCGGTCTTGATGGTCAAGTGGATTAAGGCGTCTTGTACATACCAGTTGCGTGGCTCCTGGGAGTATGGGTTCGAGTCACTTCTGGGGTGTGAGTTTTCAGTTGCATATTGTCCTGGGGACCATTCAGGCTTGTTCGCATTTGTGTTCCTCACGTGTGCCCCAAAGAATGAGGTTATTTGGTAAAATGCTATGCCCAAGATTACTATCCGAGTGCCGGCGGTGGGGTGGTTCAAATAGCCTCGGCTATCACCTCATTTTGTCCGGTCGTGATGGTCAAGTGGATTAAGGCGTCTTGTACATATCAGTTGCGTGGCTCCTGGGAGTATGGGTTCGAGTCACTTCTGGGGTGTGAGTTTTCAGTTGCATATTGTCCTGGGGACCATTCAGGCTTGTTCGCATTTGTGTTCCTCACGTGTGCCCCAAAGAATGAGGTGATTTGGTAAAATGCTATGCCCAAGATTACTATCCGAGTGCCGGCGGTGGGGTGGTTCAAATAGCCTCGGCTATCACCTCATTTTGTCCGGTCGTGATGGTCAAGTGGATTAAGGCGTCTTGGACATACCAGTTGCGTGGCTCCTGGGAGTATGGGTTCGAGTCACTTCTGGGGTGTGAGTTTTCAGTTATATATATATATATATATATATATATATATATATATATATATATATATATATATATATATATATATATATATGTCGTACCTAGTAGCCAGAACGCACTTCTCAGCCTACTATGCAAGGCCCAATTTGCCTAATAAGCCAAGTTTTCATGAATTAATTGTTTTTCGACAACCTAACCTACCTAACCTAACCTAACCTAACTTTTTCCGCTACCTAACCTAACCTAACCTATAAAGATAGGTTAGGTTAGGTTAGGTAGGGTTGGTTAGGTTCGGTCATATATCTACGTTAATTTTAACTCCAATAAAAAAAAATTGACCGCATACATAATGAAATGGGTAGCTTTATCATTTCATAAGAAAAAAATTAGAGAAAATATATTAATTCAGGAAAACTTGGCTTATTAGGCAAATCGGGCCTTGCATAGTAGGCTGAGAAGTGCGTTCTGGCTACTAGGTACGACATATATATATATATATATATATATATATATATATATATATATATATATATATATATATATATATATATATATATATATATATATATATATATATATATATAAATGTCTTGACATTTCCATACGCATATCCAGGTTTATATTCCCCAATAAACTTTGGCAGGTGGAGTCCGGATTTCTTGGCGTTCACAGTTTCGATCAGTTTGTTGACCTTTGCTTTCAATTCGGTCGAAACTGTGAACGCCAAGAAATCCGGACTCCACCTGTCAAAGATTATTGGGGAATATAAACCTGGATATGCGTATGGAAATGTCAAGACACACAAGCCTGGAAACCCACTTTGGCCAATCATCAGGTACAGATACCCACACCCACGTACAGACTGGCGAAGCGATTCAACGGCCTGCTGACTCCTTATGTCCCTTGCGCCTTCAGCCTGAAGTCTCCAAAGGAATTTGTTGACTTACTGCGGGGCACACGGGCCACAAAGATAAGAACCTCGTTGGACGTAGAATCACTGTTTACCAACGTACCTGTGGATGAGACAATCGGGGTGATAGCCGACAGAGTGTATCGTGATCCGGCCTGTACTCCTCTTGACATACCAGAAAATATTCTAAGGAAACTACTCCAAGCTTGTACTAAAGAGGCACCCTTCTTGAGCCCGGATGGGCACATGTATAAGCAAGTAGATGGAGTCGCCATGGGTTCTCCCTTAGGTGTCCTGTTTGCAAACTTCTACATGGGTACCATCGAGCAAAAAGTCTTAGTCGACATGAACTTGAAACCGGCCATATACTGCAGGTATGTTGACGACATTTTTACACAGGTACCTGATGTCAGACATCTGCAGGAGCTGAAGGAGGCATTTGAGCAGAGTTCCGTGCTGCATTTCACTTACGAGATGGAAAAGGATGGGAAGCTGCCCTTTCTAGATGTAAAAGAGCGGAGGTTTCCACACTGCAGTCTACACTAAGGAAACGAACATAGGAATGTGCCTAAATGCCAACAGCAACTGCCCAGACAGGTACAAGAGGAGTGTTGTTATCGCATATGTCGACCGTGCTCTCAGCCACAGCTCAGAATGGAAGCAAGTCGACGAAGAACTCTGTAGGGTAAGGCAGGTCCTAGTCAACAACGGCTTCTCCAATGGTTTCGTCGAAGACATCATAAGAAGGAAAGTGAAACGCCATGCAACCTCTGAAGAGACAACTAACACAACACCTATACCCCCTATTAGACTATTTTACAGGAACTTCTTTTCCACAGCCCATAAAACGGAGGAAAGGGTCCTGAAAGATATTGTCAGTAGAAACGTTATCCCTACAGACAAAAATCAGAAGATACAACTGATGATTTACTATAAAACCAGAAAAACGGCCAGCCTACTCATGAGAAACTCTCCAGACACAAAGCAGAACGCTTTAAAAGAGACCAACGTCGTCTATGCCTTCAAATGCCCTCTTGGGGACTGTAAGCTCCAAAAAAAAAAACAGTATATAGGCAAGACAACATCTCTTTCCAGGCGTTTAACGATGCATAAGCAACAGGGCTCCATTAAGGAACTTCCCACAAACTCTCTTCCCACAAACAAACCATCACCAGAGAAATCTTAGCAAACAACACAGAAATCATCGATAGATACAGCGATAGCAGACGGCTTGACGTCTGCGAGGCACTACACATCAAGAAGTCAACACCAGCAATCAACAGCCAATTAATGCACAGCTATATTCTACCCACCTCAAGACTCCGCTCCAATATAGAAGCATCAAGAAATATGGACCAATAGGCTTTCTACAATTACTTCCATTCAATTCCAATTGTTTCGTGTTCTGTCTTGTGTTTGAATTTAAAACATTCAATACCCATTGTTTCGTGTTCTGTCTTGTGTTGGAATTTAATACCCATTGTTGAAAGTTCGTTTTTCACCTCATCCACCTCACCCAAATGTAGATATAAATCTCGAAAGATATGTAAGCTCTATTCAGTTTCAGTTGTGTGTTTGTAAACTAAAGTCTTTAAAAATGTAATAAGTTTTACGAAACGCACTCAAGTGTCGCATCAGACTAGAAATAAAAAATGAATTTTGGAGAATTGATCTTTAAATTACCATCAACAGTGAAAAGAAACATAAGAAAGATAGAGAAAATTCGTGTTAGAATTATTAATCTTACTTTTTCGGTCATAATTAATAATATATGTCTACAGGAAAGACTGCTACCAAAATATACTAATATATATATATATATATATATATATATATATATATATATATATATATATATATATATATATATATATATATATATATATATATATATATATATATATATATATATATATATATATATATATATATATATATATATATATATACATATATATATATATATATATATATATATATATATATATAATATATATATATATATATATATATAATATATATATATATATATATATATATATATATATATATATATATATATATATATATATATATATATATATATATATATATATATGTCGTACCTAGTAGCCAGAACGCACTTCTCAGTCTACTATGCAAGGCCCGATTTGCCTAATAAGCCAAATTTTCATGAATTAATTGTTTTTCTACTACCTAACCTAACTTTTTTGGCTACCTAACCTAACCTATAGAGATAGGTTAGGTTAGGTTAAGTAGGTTTGGCTAGGTTCGGTCATATATCTACGTTAATTTTAACTACAATAAACAAAAAATGACCTCATACAAAATGAAATGGGTAGCTTTATCATTTCATAAGAAAAAAATTAGAGAAAATATATTAATTCAGGAAAACTTGGCTTATTAGGCAAATCGGGCCTTGCATAGTAGGCTGAGAAGTACGTTCTGGCTACTAGGTACGACACACACACACATATATATATATATATATATATATATATATATATATATATATATATATATATATATATATATATATATATATATATATATATATGTCTTACCTAGTAGCCAGAATGCACTTCTCGGCCTACTATGCAAGGCTCGATTTGCCTAATAAGCAAAGTTTTCCTGCATTAATATATTTTCTCTAATTTTTTTCTTATGAAACGATAAAGTTACAAATTTCATTATGTATGAGGTCAATTTTTTTTATTGGAGTTAAAATTAACGTAGATATATGACCGAACCTAACCAACCCTACCTAACCTAACCTATCTTTATAGGTTAGGTAGCCGAAAAACTTAGGTTTTATATATATATATATATATATATATATATATATATATATATATATATATATATATATATATATATATATATATATATATATACATATATATGTCGTAACTAGTAGCCAGAACGCACTTCTCGGCCTACTATGCATGGCCCGATTTGCCTAATAAGCCAAGTTTTCCTGAAATAATATATTTTCTCAAATTTTTTTCTTATGAAATGATAAAGCTACCCATTTCATTACCTATGAGGTCAATTTTTTTTAAACGTAGATATATGACCGAACCTAACCAACCCTACCTAACCTAACCTAACCTATGTTTATAGGTTAGGTTAGGTTAGGTAGTCGAAAAAGTTAGGTTAGGTTAGGTTAGGTAGGTTAGGTAGTCGAAAAACAATTAATTCATGAAAACTTGGCTTATTAGGCAAATCGGGCCTTGCATAGTAGGCTGAGAAGTGCGTTCTGGCTACTATGTACGACATATATATATATAAATATGTCGTACCTAGTAGCCAGAATGCACTTCTCGGCCTACTATGCAAGGCCCGATTTGCCTAATAAGCAAAGTTTTCCTGAATTAATATATTTTCTCTAATTTTTTTCTTATGAAATGATAAAGCTACCAATTTCATTATGTATGAGGTCATTTTTTTTATTGGAGTTAAAATTAACGTAGATATATGACCGAACCTAACCAACCCTACCTAACCTAACCTATCTATATAGGTTAGGTTAGGTTAGGTAGCCGAAAAAGTTAGGTTAGGTTAGGTAGTCGAAAAAACAATTAATTCATGAAAACTTGGCTTATTAGGCAAATCGGGCCTTGCATAGTAGGCTGAAAAGTGCGTTCTGGCTACTAGGTACGACATATATATATATACATATGTCGTACCTAGTAGCCAGAACGCACTTCTCAGCCTACTATGCAAGGACCGATTTGCCTAATAAGCCAAGTTTTCATGAATTAATTGTTTTTCGACTACCTAACCTAACCTAACTTTTTTGGCTACCTAACCTAACCTATATAGATAGGTTAGGTTAGATTAGGTAGGTTTGGTAGGTTCGGTCATATATCTACGTTAATTTTAACTACAATTAAAAAAAATTGACCTCATACATAATGAAATGGGTAGCTTTATCATTTCATAAGAAAAAAATTAGAGTAAATATATTAATTCAGGAAAACTTGGCTTATTAGGCAAATCGGGCCTTTCATAGTAGGCTGAGAAGTACGTTCTATCTACTAGGTACGACACACACACACACACACACACATATATATATATATATATATATATATATATATATATATATATATATATATATATATATATATATATATATATATATATATATATATATATATATATATATATATATATATATATGTCGTACCTAGTAGCCAGAACTCACTTTTTGGCCTACTATTCAAGGCCCGATTTGCCTAATAAGCCAAGTTTTCCTGAATTAATATATTTTTTCTAATTTTTTTCTTATGAAATGATAAAGCTACCCATTTCATTATGTATGAGGTCAATTTTTTTTTATTGGAGTTAAAATTAACGTAGATATATGACCGAACCTAACCAACCCTACCTAACCTAACCTAACCTATCTTTATAGGTTAGGATTGGGTAGGTAGCCGAAAAAGTTAGGTTAGGTTAGGTTAGGTAGGTTAGGTAGTCGAAAAACAATTAATTCATGAAAACTTGGCTTATTAGGCAAATCGGGCCTTGAATAGTAGGCCAAAAAGTGAGTTCTGGCTACTAGGTACGACATATATATATATATATATATATATATATATATATATATGTCGTACCTAGTAGCCAGAACGCACTTCTCAGCCTACTATTCAAGGCCCGATTTGCCTAATAAGCCAAGTTTTTCTGAATTAATTGTTTTTCGACTACCTAACCTACCTAACCTAACCTAACCTAACTTTTTAGGCAACCTAACCGAACCTAACCTATAAAGATAGGTTAGGTTAGGTTAGGTAGGGTTGGTTAGGTTCGGTCATATATCTACGTTAATTTTAACTCCAATAAAAAAAAATTGACCTCATACATAATGAAATGGGTAGCTTTATCTTTTCATAAGAAAAAAATTAAAGAAAATATATAAATTCAGGAAAACTTGGCTTATTAGGCAAATTGGGCCTTGAATAGTAGGCTGAGAAGTGCATTCTGGCTATTAGGTACGACATATATATATATATATATATATATATATATATATATATATATATATATATATATATATATATATATATATATATATATATATATATATATATATTATTAAATATGACCGAAAAAGTAAGATTAATAATTCTAACACGAATTTTCTCAATCTTTCGTGCATTATGCTTCACTGTTGGAGGTAAATCAAAAATCACTTCTCCAAAATTCATTTTTATTTCTAGTCTGACGCGACACGGGCGCGTTTCGTAAAACTTATTACATTTTCAAAGACTTCACAAATACACAACTGAATAGAACTTGCGTTTCCCTGATTTTATATCTACATTTTGAGTGAGGTGGGAAGGGTGATGTGGCATTACATTTGAGTGAGGGGGGAAGGATGATGTGGCATTAACACAAGACAGAACACTAGAGGATATTAATAGGGTATTAAAAGTATCAACACAAGACAGAACAGAAACAATGGGTATTGAATAGAAGTGTTTGTAGAAAGCCTATTGGTCCATATTTCTTGATGCTTCTATATTGGAGCGGAGTCTTGAGGTGGGTAGAATATAGTTGTGCAATAATTGGCTGTTGATTGCTGGTGTTGACTTCTTGATGTGTAGTGCCTCGCAAACGTCAAGCCGCCTGCTATCGCTGTATCTATCGATGATTTCTGTGTTGTTTACTAGGATTTCTCTGGCGATGGTTTGGTTGTGGGAAGAGATTATATGTTCCTTAATGGAGCCCTGTTGTTTATGCATCGTTAAACGCCTAGAAAGAGATGTTGTTGTCTTGCCTATATACTGGGTTTTTTGGAGCTTACAGTCCCCAAGTGGGCATTTGAAGGCATAGACGACGTTAGTCTCTTTTAAAGCGTTCTGTTTCGTGTCTGGAGAGTTTCTCATGAGTAGGCTGGCCGTTTTTCTGGTTTTATAGTAAATCGTCAGTTGTATCCTCTGATTTTTGTCTGTAGGGATAACGTTTCTATTAACAATATCTTTCAGGACCCTTTCCTCTGTTTTATGAGCTGTGGAAAAGAAGTTCCTGTAAAATAGTCTAATAGGGGGTATAGGTGTTGTGTTAGTTGTCTCTTCGGAGGTTGCATGGCTTTTCACTTTCCTTCTTATGATGACATCATAAGAAGGAAAGTGAAAAGCCATGCAACCTCCGAAGAGACAACTAACACAACACCTATACCCCCTATTAGACTATTTTACAGGAACTTCTTTTCCACAGCTCATAAAACAGAGGAAAGGGTCCTGAAAGATATTGTTAATAGAAACGTTATCCCTACAGACAAAAATCAGAGGATACAACTGACGATTTACTATAAAACCAGAAAAACGGCCAGCCTACTCATGAGAAACTCTCCAGACACGAAACAGAACGCTTTAAAAGAGACTAACGTCGTCTATGCCTTCAAATGCCCACTTGGGGACTGTAAGCTCCAAAAAACCCAGTATATAGGCAAGACAACAACATCTCTTTCTAGGCGTTTAACGATGCATAAACAACAGGGCTCCATTAAGGAACATATAATCTCTTCCCACAACCAAACCATCGCCAGAGAAATCCTAGTAAACAACACAGAAATCATCGATAGATACAGCGATAGCAGGCGGCTTGACGTTTGCGAGGCACTACACATCAAGAAGTCAACACCAGCAATCAACAGCCAATTATTGCACAACTATATTCTACCCACCTCAAGACTCCGCTCCAATATAGAAGCATCAAGAAATATGGACCAATAGGCTTTCTACAAACACTTCTATTCAATACCCATTGTTTCTGTTCTGTCTTGTGTTGATACTTTTAATACCCTATTAATATCCTCTAGTGTTCTGTCTTGTGTTAATGCCACATCATCCTTCCCACCTCACTCAAATGTAATGCCACATCACCCTTCCCACCTCACTCAAAATGTAGATATAAAATCAGGGAAACGCAAGTTCTATTCAGTTGTGTATTTGTGAAGTCTTTGAAAATGTAATAAGTTTTACGAAACGCGCCCGTGTCGCGTCAGACTAGAAATAAAAATGAATTTTGGAGAAGTGATTTTTGACTTACCTCCAACAGTGAAGCATAATGTACGAAAGATTGAGAAAATTCGTGTTAGAATTATTAATCTTACTTTTTCGGTCATATTTAATAATATATGTCTACAGGAAAGACTGCTACCAAAATATACTAATATATATATATATGTATTTGTTTTTATATATAAACATATATATATACATATATATATATATATATATATATATATATATGTCGTACCTAGTAGCCAGAATGCACTTCTCAGCCTACTATGCAAGGCCGAATTTGCCTAATAAGCCAAGTTTTCACGAATTAATATATTTTCTCTAATTTTTCTCTTATGAAATGATAAAGCTACCCATTTCATTATGTATGAGGTCAATTTTTTTTATTGGAGTTAAAATTAACGTAGATATATGACCGAACCTAACCAACCCTACCTAACCTAACCTAACCTATCTTTATAGGTAAGGTTGGGTTAGGTAACTGAAAAAGATAGGTTAGGTTAGGTTAGGTAGGTTAGGTAGTCGAAAAACAATTAATTCATGAAAACTTGGCTTATTAGGCAAATCAGGCCTTGCATTGTAGGCTGAAAAGTGCGTTCTGGCTACTAGGTACGACATATATATATATATATATTTATATATATATATATATATATATATATATATATATATATATATATATGTCGTACCTAGTAGTCAGAACGCACTTCTCTGCCTACTATGCAAGGCCCGATTTGCCTAGTAAGCCAAGTTTTCATGAATTCATTATTTTTCGACTACCTAACCTACCTAACCTAACCTAACTTTTTCAGCTACCTAACCTACCCTAACCTATAAAGATAGGTTAGGTTAGGTTAGGTAGGGTTGGTTAGGTTCGGTCATATATCTACGTTAATTTTAACTCCAATAAAAAAAAATTGACCTCATACATAAGGAAATGGGTAGCTTTATCATTTCACAAGAAAAAAATTTGAGAAAATATGTTAATTCAGGAAAACTTGGCATATTAGGCAAATCGTGCCTTGCATAGTAGGCCGAGAAGTGCGTTCTGGCTACTAGGTACGACATATATATATATATATATATATATATATATATATATATATATATATATATATATATGTCGTACCTAGTAGCCAGAACGCACTTCTCGGCCTACTATGCAAGGCCCGATTTGCCTAATAAGCCAAGTTTTCCTGAAATAATATATTTTCTCAAATTTTTTTCTTATGAAATGATAAAGCTACCCATTTCATTACCTATGAGGTCATTTTTTTTTAAACGTAGATATATGACCGAACCTAACCAACCCTACCTAACCTAACCTAACCTATCTTTATAGGTTAGGTTAGGTAGCCGAAAAAGTTAGGTTAGGTTAGGTTAGGTAGGTTAGGTAGTCGAAAAACAATTAATTCATGAAAACTTGGCTTATTAGGCAAATCGGGCCTTGCATAGTAGGCTGAGAAATGCGTTCTGGCTACTAGGTACGACATATATATATATACATATGTCGTACCTAGTAGCCAGAATGCACTTCTCGGCCTACTATGCAAGGCCCGATTTGCCTAATAAGCCAAGTTTTCCTGAATTAATATATTTTCTCTAATTTTTTTCTTATGAAATGATAAAGCTACCAATTTCATTATGTATGAGGTCATTTTTTTTTATTGGAGTTAAAATTAACGTAGATATATGACCGAACCTAACCAACCTTACCTAACCTAACCTATCTATATAGGTTAGGTTAGGTTAGGTAGCCGAAAAAGTTAGGTTAGGTTAGGTAGTCGAAAAAACATTAATTCATGAAAACTTGGCTTATTAGGCAAATCGGGCCTTGCATAGTAGGCTGAGAAGTGCGTTCTGGCTACAAGGTACGACATATATATTTATATATATATATATATATGTCGTACCTAATAGCCAGAACGTCGTACTCGGCCTGCTATGCATGGCCCGATTTGCCTAATAAGCCAAGTTTTCCTGAATTAATATATATTCTCTAATTTTTTTCTTATGAAATGATAAAGCTACCCATTTCATTACGAATGAGGTCAATTTTTTTATATTGCAGTTAATATTAACGTAGATATTTGACCGAACCTAACCGACCCTACCTAACCTAACCTAACCTATCTTTATAGGTTAGGTTAGGTTAGGTAGCCGAAAAAGTTAGGTTAGGTAGGTTAGGTAGTCGAAAAACAATTATTTCATGAAAACTTGGCTTATTAGGCAAATCGGGCCTTGCATAGAAGGCTGACAAGTGCGTTCTGGCTACTAGGTACGACATATATATATATATATATATATATATATATATATATATATATATATATATATATATATATATATATATATATATATATATATATATATATATATATATATATATATATATATATATGTCGTACCTAGTAGCCAGAACTCACTTCTCAGCCTACTATTCAAGGCCCGATTTGCCTAATAAGCCAAGTTTTCCTGAATTAATATATTTACTACAATTTTTTTCTTATGAAATGATAAAGCAACCCTTTTCTCTATGTATGAGGTCATTTTTTTTTATTGGAGTTAAAATTAACGTAGATATATGACCAAACCTAACCAACCCTACCTAACCTAACCTAACCTATATTTATAGGTAAGGTTAGGTTAGGTAGCCTAAAAAAGTTAGGTTAGGTTAGGTTAGGTAGACGAAAAAACATTAATTCATGAAAACTTGGCTTATTAGGCAAATCGGGCCTTGAATAGTAGGCTGAGAAGTGCGTTCTGGCTATTAGGTACGACATATATATATATATATATATATATATATATATATATATATATATATATATATATATATATATATATATATATATATATATATATATATATATATATATATATATATATATATATATATATATATATATATATATATATATATATATATGTATATATAACTGAAAACTCACACCCCAGAAGTGACTCGAACCCATACTCCCAGGAGCAACGCAACTGGTACGTACAAGATGCCTTAATCCACTTGACCATCACGACCGGACATAATGAGGTGATAGCCGAGGCTATTTGAACCACCCCACCGCCGGCACTCGGATAGTAATCTTGGGCATAGCATTTTACCAAATCACCTCATTCTTTGGGGCACACGTGAGGAACACAAATGCGAACAAGCCTGAATGGTCCCCAGGAAAATATGCAACTGAAAACTCACACCCCAGAAGTGACTCGAACCCATACTCACAGGAGCAACGCAACTGGTATGTACAAGATGCCTTAATCCACTTGACCATCACGACCGGACATAATGAGGTGATAGCCGAGGCTATTTGAACCACCCCACCGTGGGTGGGGTATATTTGAACCACCCCACCATATTGTCCTGGGGACCATTCAGGCTTGTTCGCATTTGTGTTCCTCACGTGTGCCCCAAAGAATGAGGTGATTTGGTAAAATGCTATGCCCAAGATTACTATCCGAGTGCCGGCGGTGGGGTGGTTCAAATAGCCTCGGCTATCACCTCATTATGTCCGGTCAGGATCATAACCTTAAGACCTAACCTTCGTTTCAGCCTCCCTAAGAGATGCAGCAACATGGTCAGTTGAGCCCACACTCACGAGTGAATAGAACTTACGCATCTCCGATTTTATATCTACATTTGAGTGAGGTGGATGGGGTGAGGTGGCATTAATAGGGTATTAATTTCATCAACACAAGACAGAACAAGAGGTGGTATTAATAGGGTATTAATTTCATCAACACAAGACAGAACACGAAACAATGGGTATTGAATAGAAGTGTTTGTAGAAAGCCTATTGGTCCATATTTCTTGATGCTTCTATATTGGAGCGGAGTCTTGAGGTGGGTAGAATATAGTTGTGCATTAATTGGCTGTTGATTGCTGGTGTTGACTTCTTGATGTGTAGTGCCTCGCAAACGTCAAGCCGCCTGCTATCGCTGTATCTATCGATGATTTCTGTGTTGTTTACTAAGATTTCTCTGGCGATGGTTTGGTTGTGGGAAGAGATTATATGTTCCTTAATGGAGCCCTGTTGCTTATGCATCGTTAAACGCCTAGAAAGAGATGTTGTTGTCTTGCCTATATACTGGGTTTTTTGGAGCTTACAGTCCCCAAGAGGGCATTTGAAGGCATAGACGACGTTAGTCTCTTTTAAAGCGTTCTGTTTTGTGTCTGGAGAGTTTTTCATGAGTAGGCTGGCCGTTTTTCTAGTTTTATAGTAAATCGTCAGTTGTATCCTCTGATTTTTGTCTGTAGGGATAACGTTTCTATTAACAATATCTTTCAGGACCCTTTCCTCCGTTTTATGAGCTGTGGAAAAGAAGTTCCTGTAAAATAGTCTAATAGGGGGTATAGGTGTTGTGTTAGTTGTCTCTTCAGAGGTTGCATGGCGTTTCACTTTCCTTCTTATGATGTCTTCGACGAAACCATTGGAGAAGCCGTTGTTGACTAGGACCTGCCTTACCCTACAGAGTTCTTCGTCGACTTGCTTCCATTCTGAGCTGTGGCTGAGAGCACGGTCGACATATGCGTTAACAACACTCCTCTTGTACCTGTCTGGGCAGTCGCTGTTGGCATTTAGGCACATTCCTATGTTCGTTATATATATATATATATATATATATATATATATATATATATATATATATATATATATATATATATATATATATATATATATATATATATATATATATGTATATATATATATATATATATATATATATATATATATATATATATATATATATATATATATATATATATATATATATATATATATATATATGTCGTACCTAGTAGCCAGAACGCACTTCTCAGCCTACTATGCAAGGCCCGATTTGCCTAATAGGCCAAGTTTTCATGAACTAATGTTTTTTCGACTACCTAACCTACCTAACCTAACCTAACCTACCATTTTTCGGCTACCTAACCTAACCTAACCTATAGAGATAGGTTAGGTTAGGTTAGGTAGGGTTGGTTAGGTTCGGTCATATATCAACGTTAATTTTAACTCCAATAAACAAAAATTGAACTCATACATAATGAAATGGGTAGCTTTATCATTTCATAAGAAAAAAATTAGAGAGAATATAATAATTCAGGAAAACTTGGCTTATTAGGCAAATCGGGCCTTGCATAGTAGGCTGAGAAGTGCGTTCTGGCTACTAGGTACGACATATATATATATATATATATATATATATATATATATATATATATATATATATATATATGTATATGTATATCTATATATATATATATATATATGTATATGTATATGTATATATATATATATATATATATATATATATATATGTATATGTATATATATATATATATATATATATATATATATATATATATATATATATATTTCATATATAAATATATATATATATATATATATATATATATATATATATATATTAGATATATATATATATATGTATATATATATATATATATATATATATATATATATATATATATATATATATATATATATATATATATATATATATATATATATATATATATTAGATATATATATATATATGTATATATATATATATGTATATATATATATATATATATATATATATATATATATATATATATATATATATATATATATATATATATATATATATATATATATATATATATACCTACCTCAGTCGTTAAACCTCGTAAAACCGTAAACCTCGTAAAAACCGTAAAAACCTCGTAAAACCTCGTAAAAGACGTAAAACCTCAGTCGTTAAACCTACCGACAGCACACTACTCGGAGCACCTCTGGGCCACAATGCCATTGCTGCAGTCCTTGACGAAAAGTTTAGAGACCTAAAGAGGATGGAAGAGAGAATTGGGGACTTGGACTCCCACGATGCCCTCTACCTTCTCACAAAGTGCCTTACCTTGCCCAGGCTAACATACTTCTTAAGGTGTGCACCAACTTTTGGCAACCCACTTCTAAATCAATATGATGAGCTCCTCAGGTCAATATTCAGGAAGGCGCTCAACCTAGATTTAGATGACAGTCAGTGGGACCAAGCAACACTACCAGTGAGATTTGGAGGGATAGGCATACGAAAGGCAACTGAGGTAGCACTTCCAGCATTCTTATCCTCATGTACAGCAGCCAACGAATTGGTAGGGCAGATCCTACCAGAGCGTATGAGAGAGACAGCGGGAACTCATGATCAAACGTTCATCGAAGCAGCCAGACAATGGGACACCATTGCACACCCTCAACCCCGACCACAAGTCCCAAAAGACCACAAGCAGGCCCACTGGGATAGCCCCATAATGGAAAAGACTGTCACAGCAATGATTGACAAAGCTGATGCTGAAAACAAAGCCCGCCTCCTAGCGGTAACAGCACCCCACGCCGGGGATTTTTTATTTGCTGTGCCCAATGCAGCCCTGGGAACTCGCCTCAGTCATGACGCTCTCCGCATTGGAGTTGCCCTTCGCCTTGCCGCCCCGATCCTCACCGAACATAGGTGCATCTGCGGAACTGCGATGGCAGACCAATATGGTCGTCATGGTCTGGTATGTCGTAAATCACAGGGTAAAATCGCAAGACATGAAGAAGTCAACGACATCATCAAGAGGAGCCTCGCCACAGCCCGCTGCCCGGCACAAAGAGAACCACACTTATCCAGACCTAACGACCCTCAGAAGCGCCCTGATGGGGTCACCTTGCTACCTTGGAAGGATGGTAAGCAAGTGGTATGGGACTACACGTGCGCTGCCACACTGGCCAGTACCTACCTCACCTACAGCACACGTGAAAGCGGTGGTGCTGCTTCTTTCAGGGAATCGCAGAAAATTATTAAATACAGAGGTCTAGCACACTGCTACAGCTTTGTTCCGATCGGCTCGGAGACCCTTCGGTTCATGGGGAAAATGTGCATTGAAGTTCCTGAAGGAATTGGGGGACAAGTTGATCAGCGCTACAAAAGACCAGAGAGCAAAAAGTTTCTTGTTCCAGCGCCTCAGTGTTGCGATTCAGAGGGGAAATGCCTGTTGCGTCTTGGGCACTAGTCCAACTTCAGAGGAATTCGAAGAAGTGTTTGACTTGCAACAATGATCGAACCCGTCTGTGACATTCATCAATGTTTCCCATTGTTGTGTTTTTCAAGAGATCCATAACCTTTAAGCACCTTTTTGCATTATTATTTTTGTATCAACCCATGTATATCTTGTAACCATCAAATGTATATATATATATATATATATATATATATATATATATATATATATATATATATATATATATATATATATATATATATATATATATATATATATATATATATATATACACGCAACAAGCCTGAATGGTCCCCAGGCATATATGCAACTGAAAACTAACACCCCAGAAGTGACTAGAACCCATACTGCTAGGAGCACTCTGCAACTGGTGTACAACACCCCTTAACTATTAAGGGTCTTTATATATTTCGCATTTGTGTTCCTCCCGTGTGCCCCAAAGAATGAGGTGATTTGATAAAATACCATAGCCATGATTACCATCAGGGTTCCGGGGGGGATGATGGTAATTAGCCTCGGCTACCATCATCTATATATATATATAATTAATTAGAACCTTATTCAACCCAAGGGACCCCATATATCTCAGCATCCTCGCAGTGTATAAAGCACATGGATACCCCCACCTCTTTATCGTACTCCCCTAGTGGCACCAACTGGCTCATCATCTACACTTTTTTGGTGGTGGCTGCCAGCATCCCGCCTCCGTTGACCTCAATACACATAAATATCTCTCTTTTTTACCCCATAATTGCTGGTACCTACCGGCACCCCACCTCCGATGACCTCAATATCCATCATTATCTCACTTTTCACCCCATAATTACTGGGTACAATTGCTGATGCCAATTACCACTAAAACCACTACTCATCTAGTCCCTTGTGGATTTGTTAATTTGATATATCATTTTATTTTGATTTGTGTGTGCACTGAAGTAGGTAGAGGTACGTCAGAGGTAGAACTATTTGGTTGACAGAGCCTGAGGTGAATTGATTGAAACCCCCGGTTAGACTTCAGTAGGAACCTTGGAATCCACTGCCGTTGGTATATCTTGGTGCCTCAAGCTTGGTGCACACATGATGCTCATGCGGCCCCAGCATATTGAAATGACCACCACTTCGACACAAATATAAAGACATCCACCTATCACAGGCATCTTGGGTTTATTTCCATAGTAAATCGTAAACTGTTAGAAAGGCCAGTGACACCGCCTAGGTATAATTCATGAATGCTTAACAGGCAGACCCTCAAAAGCGATATTAGTTACAAATTCACCAATGTTAAGGTAATAAGAACTTCTACTGGTTCAAGTTTATATATAGTTGATGCTGACTCCAGGTATTGCCTCAAAACATGTAACATAAACCTCAACTATGCCTATCGATCGAAGTCGGCTCAAAGAGCTGAAGGTCACACCCTTCGAACACATTTAGGTTGGAAAACACACACACACACACACACACACACACACACACACACACACACACACACACACACACACACACACACACACACACACACACACACACACACACACACACACACACACACACACACGCACACACACACACACACACACACACACACACACACACACACACACACGCACACACACACACACACACACACACACACACACACACACACACACACACACACACACACACACACACACACACACACACACACACACACACACACACACACACACACACACACACACACACACACACACACGTATAACAATGACAATACATTTTTGAGCTCTGTTATGGCCGAGCCGTTTGTCTGGTGTTCACCTCGGCTACTGAACGATAACCTCACAATTCAACCCGTCCTCCTAATAGAACGTCGCATTTTCATGTATACTCAACGTAAGGGCAAAACGTTTCCAACTCGTCCTCGACTCAAGGTATTACATCCAGCGGTCGACCCCACAGACACATTCATAAATTTTAAAATGCTGTTCATTCAAAACAGGAATTTTCTCAAATACAAATTAATATTATAATTTATTAGCATATTGTGCATATATGGGCATAGGTGAGGTTAGGTTAGGTGTTTAGGTTCTGTTGGCGATTATTTGTATTTGAAGTACGTGGGTGAAGCATTTACAGCATTGTGGTTCGAACAAAATTCGTCAGTGAAGCACTTGTTCCGAAAGTGTTCGAATGTCATCAGTTGTTCGTGTGTAAACTTTTTCATTCATAAAAAGGGGGTTTGGCGGGTGCATGGAATCACTTTTGGGTCTTTGTTTGGAGGACGGGCTGAAATTTCGTATTAGAAAATGGTAGCGGTTCGCAAAATTGACTTACTGTCCCGTTCTCTTTTTCGGGTCCTCTAAAACAAAATTGTGGAAAAACTGACCAAGAAGATAACCGAACAAAATAAGGAAATCATGCACCAAAAGACGATGATAACCACTCTTCAGGACACTGTGAGAGTATTAACTGAGTGCAGGCCACACCAACCTGGGGTACCACCATGTGCTCCCATGCGGCCAGTACCCCAGGGGAGACCCCAGCAGGGGGTGTCCCAGCCCTCACACCAGCTGGGCTCTCCCACCACGGCTCCCCACACCCCAGCCTCATCAACGCAGTGCGCTATGAACAGAGGTAAACTATTCCACGTAGAAACGCATAGTGCTCTCGATGAGTATTATGGCGCAACTGATCATGATAATGAACATAGTGACACTGAGGGTGAGAACTTTAATGATGATGACGATCAAGATGTTGATACCGGGTCTAATAAAACTCTGTTTGAAGGAAAATAGTAGTGGAAATGTTGAAAGTGATTGTGATAAAGAACAAAGTGAAACCAGTGACGCTTGTAGTGATAATGACGAAGTTAATGACGAGGCGGACATCCAACTGGACGTGGATGTCCGCCTCGGGCCGCGCACGCCACATCCCAGATGGTTCCGCCGTGACACATTTAAAGAAATGGTGACAGGTGATGTGCTGACTGAAGAGGAAAAAGAAGCTGTAATAAAGCACTACAACCGGTATGTAGACATACTTGCTTTCCTGAAACTGCAGACTGATAAAGTACAAAAGAACAATGGCGGCCTCTGAATCTCATAAAAACAAGTACAGTGTCATCAAGATACTCAGTTGGAATATTGCTACTCTTAGAAAACGGTATTCAGATCTCCATCATAAGGTTATGACTGAAGACATAGATATTGTCTGCCTCCAGGAAACCCTAACTCCCGCAGGTAAAACCCCGCAGAATTTGCCTAGTTATCAGTGTTATAATCCCAGATCAAAAAATACGTGTCTTATTTATGTTAAAAAATCCCTGCCACATGAGCCACTCCCCGCCCAACAACGAGAGGGGTTTCAATATCATGGTATCCGGGTACACGTTGGTAACTCTACACTTAATGTTTTGAATGCCTATGCACCTACTGGCCTCCTCCAGTATACTGACCTACCTAGTTTTGCACATACTGATTCTACAATATTAATTGGGGATTTAAATGCTAAACACAAACAATTAGGGGATCAACTTACAAACACCAACGTGAGAAGATTGTTGGCACTTCTCGATGCATATGATGATGTTCAAATTATCAGTAAGAATCAACCAACGCAAATATATGGAGGAGTCCTAGATAGGTGCATTGGCTTTAACCTGTCATACACAACTCATGAGACTGATATTATGGATGACTTAATATCTGTCCATTTAGCCATAGCAGCTAACATACATGTGGCTAATGTTGACCTACCTGGCACTAAGCTGAGTAGACGCCGGCTAACAGTAAGGAAAGACCAAGAAAAATTCTTTATAGACAGCATAGAACATTGGTATAACAATTATGAGCCTGAGAATGTACAACAGTTTTATGATGACCTCATAAATAATACCTATGAGGCCATCAAAAATAGTGAGTCACGCCAAACAAAAAGAAGTACTGGTAAACAGGTCAGACACAACCAGTACTATGAGGATGCTAAACTGAAAGAGCTTAAATCAATTGCTAGACTGACAGGTAAAGCATATAAGAGCCTTAGAACTCCTCAAATGTTAAAACTGTTTCAGGCCGCGCTTGCAGCGGCAAGGGAGAGAATGACTGAACTGAGACAAAATGAATGGGAGGGTTTTGTTAGTGGACTTAACCTGCATACTCCCCTGGGCAAAGCCTGGAAAGGCATAAACAAAATTATTGGTAAAAATAGTAGACAAGTTTCACACCCAAACCCGCTACAGAAAGCCAATCAGTTAATTGCAAAATGGGCTCAGGTTTCCAGCCTTGGAATGTTACCAGCTAGCACTAGGGAGAAATTGCAGGAGAGGTTCACAGACAGAAATTCTCTCATAAATTTCATGTTGAGCAAGCAACATGATGAATGTGATGTTCCATATACAGATTATGAATTGGATGCAGCCCTCTCCAGGGGCAGTAGCACTGCTCCTGGTGAGGACGGTATCACCTATGATATTCTAAGACTCCTACATCGTGTACCCGGTAACCCATTATTAGAATTGTTTAATGCCAGCTATGTCACTGGGCAGTTGCCTGTATCATGGACCACCGGTCTTACGGTACCTGTACCAAAGCCTGGCCAACCTGATGCTTTCCGTCCCATCTCACTGACCAGTTGCATGTGCAAAACCTTTGAGAGAATGGTGCTTAATAGATTATTGTATAGAGTTAAAGAGCACATGTCACCTGATATCAATGGTTTCACACATGGTAAAAGTGTACACAACTGTATCACAACCTTTCTTACTGTTCATGGAGATAAAAGACACAAGTACACAACATTTCTTGATTTAAAAAATGCCTTTGATATTGCTAATAGGGAAGTGATTATGTATGAATTAGCGAGAATGGATATAGGTGGACAATTATTACAATGGATACGGGGCTATCTTACCAACCGGAAGTCCTCTGCACTGTTCCAAGGCTACAAGAGTGAAACTAAAGTAATGCAACTAGGCACCCCACAAGGAGGAGTACTTAGTCCTACCTTGTTTAATGTTCTAATTAATGCTTTACTAAAATCAATCCCAACTAGTCCGGCAAACATCACTATCAGCTATGCAGATGACATCCTTGTGCATACTAAAACCCACCGCGAAATGCAAACAGTCTTAAATTATATACATACAGCTTGTGAGAGCCTTGTTCTTGTAATGAACGCTGCTAAAACTAAGGTATTTAACAGACAAATTGGCAACCGCAAAAGTGGACCACGAAAACTTAAGATAGACAACATACCAATAGACTATGTCTCTTCTTTCAAATACCTTGGCGTCTCTGTCCCTTGTACCTCAACTGCAGTCAATAAGTTACATCAACAATGTAGAGACAGACTCAAGGCTCTCAGAACTGTAGTGGGGTACAGCCCGAAATATGGTGTTAATATTAGAATAGCAAGAATGATGTATTTAGCGTATATAAGGTCTCTGATAGACTATCATGCACCAGCTTTGGTCCTGCAGAATGGCAAAAGTATTGATAGACTGGAAAAAATGCAAAATGAAGCACTCAGAATTATACTTGGCTGTCCTATAACTACCAAAGTTCTCAACATGCGGAAAGAATTAAATATACTTAGCTTTAGAGATAGAATATTTGAAATTAATCTTATGATGGGACTAAAGCTGCTGCGTGATAACAAAAACAACATTGTGTCAGTTGCACTGTTAGAACACATACGAAATGGAACTAGCGAGTCTAAATGGATTCAAAGAACTGCCACTCATATTAAAATGATGGGACTGCACGATGTATATACAGATGAAAGAGTACAGTACTTCCTTCCACCCTGGCAGATAGTACCTTTTGACATCCTGACCCCTGCATACCCCACCAAGAAACTAATCACAAGCAACCCTCATGCTCAGCTTGCTGCTAAATTAAGCACCATAGAACACATACACAATATACAAGCTGAAAACAACATTGCACAGACCATATACACTGACGGATCACTCAATACAGCTACAGGGAGGGCAGGAAGTGCTGTTATTGCTCATCAGCCCGATGGCAGCACAATTTAAAGAAATATCCACATTAGTAACTGGGCGTCCACAATGCAAGCCGAGTTGGTAGCGATACTGGTAGCACTTGAAATTATTGACAACACTGAAGTAGACAGCTTAATTATTTCTGACTCCCTATCCTCACTACGAGCAATAAACAGTTTGCAATCAAGTAATAACGTGCTTGTCTTGGAAGCTAGACGTAGATATATAAGAATACTTAGCAAGAGGGTAAATATAAAAATGTTGTGGATTCCTTCTCACATTGGCATGCAGGAACATGATAAAGTTAACGTCCTTGCTAAGGCTGCAGTAAATAAAGACAGTATTGAACGGAATCTTGAGTTATCAAATAGGTCCCTTAAAAGTGTCATTAGACGAGAACTCCTGGATGGATTTGAAGAAAGTAGAACAGTGCAAACTGGAACTAGCAGGTCCATTGTTCATCACAATGAAATGTGTGAAGTAAAACATGTGTATGGGGCAAGTAACAAAGTCAGTAGACTAACAGATGTTGTCACAGCTCGTATAAGACTTGGCTACAAGTATCTCTGGCAGTTCGGCTTGTATAGGGATCTAGATGAAGTAAAGTGTAAAGTGTGTGGACATAGGCAGGGACACACACTCGAACACTATATCTTGGATTGTTGTAAAATTGAGCCTTTTAGAGATAAATCTAAGCTCACTCTGTATGATATGGCAACCTATCTTATTACCATGGATATATTACCTGAAATCCTTGCACTGTACCCACATTTTGCTTCCAGTAGATGAACGACATATGAGATTCAGAAACAATTAGTGTATTGTGAGGACTAATAATAAACAGAAGCTCCCCTATGACTCTGTAATATCCCCATTGGCCAAACTATTATGTATTAGCGATAAGACCTACCATTAATGTATGATGACTTACTGTAAATATGTAGCTCTTGTAATAGCACTTTCTCTGTAACTAGCTGACATTGTATCTATAAAGTGTAAAGGATTGAAGAAATTGTTTATGTAATAATCTAAGATGAGGTCTGATAAAAGACCTTTTGTGCCCTCTGTAATGCTTTTGCGCTACCGCTCACAGGATGAGTATGAGGTGCACAATAAACTAGCCGCCTTCGGCGGCAACAATAAAAAAAATCAATGGTAAGTTAGGATAAGGGACTTTAGTACAACAGTTTCTTACCGTTGGGAAACCTTAGGCCGACGAGCTGCACAATTATGTAAAGTAATATTCCATTATTCTACATGTAATCAGTAAATTCGTGCTCTCTCAACACGAAATATGGAAACTCACGTGAAATTTGTAGTGTCGGCCAAGATTTTCATGAGGTTGGCCAAGGGACCGATAAATGCAAGTTTCTTTCCTCCTGGCACCTTGGGATCATCGAGCACCACCGGCTCATGGGAAGGATACGCATGTGTCATTACTACTAGGCTAGGCCCCGTGGCAAGCCTGGAAGACAGGAGAGTCATTACTACTAGGCTTGGCCCCGTGGCGAACCTGGAAGAGAGGACAATCATAACTACTAGGCTTTGCCCCGTGTCAAGCCACGAAGACAGGAGAGGCATGACTACTAGGCTTGGCCCCGTGGCGAGCCTGGAAGACAGGAGAGTCATGACTACTAGGCTTGGCCTCGTGGCAAGCCTGGAAAACAGGAGAGTTATTACTACTAGGCTACTTTACTACCCCGTGGCGAGCCTGGAAGACAGGAGAGTCATGACTACTAGGCTTGGCCCCGTGGCGAGCCTGGAAGAAAGGGCAGGCATTAAGGGGAAACATCACCATGGTAAGATCATATGTTTCAGCAACCCAGGGAAGGCAAGCTGGCAATGTAGATAAATGTATGCTGTGGCAACAATGGGATAAATAGCACAATATTATTTGGAAATGAAGAAAATAAAAAATTATTTATTCTAATAAAGGAACTGGTAAAACCTATAACCGAGAAAGCTTTTCCTGAATAGTTTCAGGAAGAAAAGTTTGCTGGTTTTATGTTCATCGCGATTTAATAAATTAGAAGATGAGAGAGTAAATATTGCAGTTATAGTTGATAATAATTAAGGGACTACTGTTTTATGCAATAATATTACAGTTATTGTGGTTCACTCTCAACCAACATCCCAATTTTTTTTTATATTAACAGCAAATGTCCTGCTACCCTATTCGATATGAAATATTACACAGTGAAGATAGAAAAAAACTTGCTATAAGTTCCTCTAATATTCCTATCGCACAGGACGGTTAGTCATACATGGAATCAGGAAAGAAAATACCTGCCTCAATATAAAAAAAAAATATTAAATTTGACTAAATACTAATTTTATGATTTTCATAAAAGCTAAGCACTGAATCATGGAAATATTATATTATAATTTTTTTACCAGTTTCTATAAGATTCCTTTCGAATAATTGTTTTTTAAGAAGCTTAAGCAATGTGCAATGTGCTGTTACCCTAGCAATGTGCTGTTACCCTATTCTGTATGAAAGATTACACAGTGTAGATAAAAATCTAGCAATAAATTCATCTAATATCCCAATCTTACTAGATATTTATACCTCCAATAGCAAAATCTGGGAACAGTACAAGAATATCTTCCAATAAACCTGATAGTATGAAGTAATTCTGAGGGTATGAAGTAATTCAGATCAAATGGTCCTTCATACCATTTGATCTGAAATCACTGATAACAGAGCAATCACTGATATAGTGTAGCAGAGTATGTCCCAGCTCTTGTTCACATAGTTTACAATTGGAATGTTCACCATTTGGGAGGATTCATTACCTGCAGCCACCTGCCGTAGATATCGATATCCAAACCTAATTCTGGCAATTACAATGTCACACTGTCTAGTAAATGTTTTATGCAGCCCGTTCATATAATTCTCGGTTCAAAACATGTCATAGCCCGAGACATGAACTCTCAAGGCTACTTGGTGCTTGGCTCAGTCCATCATCAAACGCTTACACTTCTGTATCTGAAGTAAGTTTCTGCATTATTCTCATCATTTTTGTTGCTGTGTTCGGAAAATAATGTTCTAGAGCTTTAATGACCATCAGTTTGTGTATGCAGTACAGTTTACTGATGATATCAGTCAATACGCCAAATTTTATGGACACTACAATTTGCTTCTTCAATTATTTATCACGTTTTGGGGAGAACTATAGGCGCATGAGTGACCTATATAAAGTACTGTATAACAAAACTTGAATATTGTTTGGTACATTGTTACTAAATCTCGTTTTTAGATTTAGACTAAATCTAAATATACATTTTATGGACATCAAATGTCACGTGGACAACAAGTGGACAAATTACACATAAATTTATAGAGAGTGAGCCATGTCATACTTCAAAAGAATTACCTCTCATTTTTTCTTTGGTAACGATATGAATAGTTACATATAGGTATTTTATATATGCTTAAATGATTCATATTTCATTTAGAATTAAAAAAAATAAATCAAATGTTAAAACATGAGTAAAAAAACATAAGCTCAGCAATTTGTTGTTACATGTTAAATATTTATGATAATAAGAATTTTGAATCTTTTTGTATTTTAATGTTTTCTGTATGGTTTTGTAAAAGAAATTGGCTATAATACTAATATAAAAATTGTATAATGAGTGCTTCTTACTCTCTTATGCGTTCGTGGTATATTTTATCCATTGCATATTTTGACAAACAAATATTTAATGCCAACCATTTTATGCTTTGTAATATCTAATTACATTCCTTCATTAATTTTAATGTAAATAAAAACACGGAGCGTGCTCTTGAGACACTCATGGTAGATGGAACTTGGATTGAATTCACTTATTGTCCTGCCTGTACTTGGTGTATCCTCCTGCCTGTTACCTGGTGTATCCTCCTACCTGTAATTGGTGTTGGTGACTGCTACATCTAAGAAGGGCAGCTTACCCAACTCCTGCTACAGCTTACTTCTTAGATGTAGCATTCATGGAAAGGAACGGCAGCTTTCATCATGCAGTATATACTAAGGAGACAAACATAGGGACGTGTCTTAACGCTGACAGCGACTGCCCATACAGATACAAATGGGGTGTTGTGAACGCTTATGTCGACCGAGCTCTTCCACCCACAGCTCTGGATGGAAGCAGGTGGATGAGGAGTTATGTATAATAAGGCAGATTTGGGTCAAGAATGGTTTTTCCAATGGTTATGTCGAAGACATCATAAAAAGGAAGATAGCGAGGCGACGGAACAACTAGTACCCCAATACCTGTACTTCCATTAAAATTGTTCTAAATAACTTCTTCTCCACGGCCTACAGAGCGGAGGAAAGAGCCCTGAAAGAGATCATTGAGGGGAACGTTATCCCAACTGACGTCAACCAAAAGATAAAACTAACAATATATTATAAGAGCAGGAAAACCGCCAACTTGCTAATGAACAATTCTCCCGAAAGCAAGAAAAACGTCTTGAAAGAGACCAACGTTGTTTACGTCTTCACGTGCCCACTTGGAGATTGTCAGCCCCAACGAACTCAGTATACAGGCAAGACAACAATGTCTCTCTCTAGGCGATTAACAATGCACTAACAACAGGGCTCCATCAAGAAACAGATAATCGCCACACACAACGAGATGATCACCACAGATATTTTGACGAGCAACACCGAAATAATTGATAGATACAATGACAACAGAAAATTAGATATCAGTGAAGCGCTGCATATCAAGAAATCTAGACCAGCAATCAATAACCAGCTAATACACAGTTACACTCTTCCCACTTCAAAACTCCAGACCAATGCAGAAACAGGACCGAATGACCCTATAACAGGAACGGAAGCAACCAGAAGAACATTGTCCCCATCGCACACTCTTAATTTACTACCCTATTATAAAGGACCGCTCTATATTAGACCCCATTAATACCACAGGTAAGTCATTCATCCATGTCACCTACAACCTCACCATTAGAGGACATAATCAGGTGCTACACAAAAGAATTTGTCTTTCTGAATGTTAAATGAGACCTTACGAAACGCATCACTAGGCATCAGACCTAAATAATAAGTAAAAATGACAGTTGGAGAGCAAATTTTTAATCTTTCTGCTTCAGTGAAGAAAAAATAAATCTAAAACTTAATGTCATTTTCAACGAAATTTGTTTAAAAGAAAGACTCATACCAAAATATATTAAAAAAAATATATATATATATTTTATATATATATATATATATATATATATATATATATATATATATATATATATATATATATATATATATATATATATATATCTGAAAACTCACACCCCAGAAGTGACTCGAACCCATACTCCCAGAAGCAACGCATCTGGTATGTACAAGACGCCTTAATCCACTTGACCATCACGACCGGACATAATGAGGTGATAGCCGAGGCTATTTGAACCACCCCACCGCCGGCACTCGGATAGTTATCTTGGGCATAGCATTTTACCAAATCACCTCATTCTTTGGGGCAACACGTGAGGAACACAAATGCGAACAAGCCTGAATGGTCCCCAGGACATATGCAACTGAAAACTCACACCCCAGAAGTGACTCGAACCCATACTCCCAGAAGCAACGCATCTGGTATGTACAAGACGCCTTAATCCACTTGACCATCACGACCGGACATAATGAGGTGATAGCCGAGGCTATTTGAACCACCCCACCGCCGGCACTCGGATAGTTATCTTGGGCATAGCATTTTACCAAATCACCTCATTCTTTGGGGCAACACGTGAGGAACACAAATGCGAACAAGCCTGAATGGTCCCCAGGACATATGCAACTGAAAACTCACACCCCAGAAGTGACTCGAACCCATACTCCCAGAAGCAACGCATCTGGTATGTACAAGACGCCTTAATCCACTTGACCATCACGACCGGACATAATGAGGTGATAGCCGAGGCTATTTGAACCACCCCACCGCCGGCACTCGGATAGTTATCTTGGGCATAGCATTTTACCAAATCACCTCATTCTGGGGTGGTCCTGGGGACCATTCAGGCTTGTTCGCATTTGTGTTCCTCACGTGTTGCCCCAAAGAATGAGGTGATTTGGTAAAATGCTATGCCCAAGATAACTATCCGAGTGCCGGCGGTGGGGTGGTTCAAATAGCCTCGGCTATCACCTCATTATGTCCGGTCGTGATGGTCAAGTGGATTAAGGCGTCTTGTACATACCAGATGCGTTGCTTCTGGGAGTATGGGTTCGAGTCACTTCTGGGGTGTGAGTTTTCAGTTGCATATGTCCTGGGGACCATTCAGGCTTGTTCGCATTTGTGTTCCTCACGTGTTGCCCCAAAGAATGAGGTGATTTGGTAAAATGCTATGCCCAAGATAACTATCCGAGTGCCGGCGGTGGGGTGGTTCAAATAGCCTCGGCTATCACCTCATTATGTCCGGTCGTGATGGTCAAGTGGATTAAGGCGTCTTGTACATACCAGATGCGTTGCTTCTGGGAGTATGGGTTCGAGTCACTTCTGGGGTGTGAGTTTTCAGTTGCATATGTCCTGGGGACCATTCAGGCTTGTTCGCATTTGTGTTCCTCACGTGTTGCCCCAAAGAATGAGGTGATTTGGTAAAATGCTATGCCCAAGATAACTATCCGAGTGCCGGCGGTGGGGTGGTTCAAATAGCCTCGGCTATCACCTCATTATGTCCGGTCGTGATGGTCAAGTGGATTAAGGCGTCTTGTACATACCAGATGCGTTGCTTCTGGGAGTATGGGTTCGAGTCACTTCTGGGGTGTGAGTTTTCAGTTGCATATGTCCTGGGGACCATTCAGGCTTGTTCGCATATATATATATATATATATATATGTATATATATATATATATATATATATATATATATATATATATATATATATATATATATTGTGGGGAAACTCCAGGCAGCTAATCTCTTTTTTAAATTGACTTTAATAAGATAAAGTTATGTCTTATTTATTTTTCTTAGTAAGTAAGAATTAATTGAGTGAACTGTATGCACTTGTAAACTGCCTGAAATTATCTCACACACTAATGGGGGGGGACAATTGGTAGTCTAAACCACTTTGAGATGGCTCCTTCTTAAACTACCAATTGTTTACCTCTTATTATTATAATATACCACATGTGGTGGTCTAATCTACTAGTAATAATTACTAATACTGATACAAAATGGCTTAGCTGTGCCAGTAGTGTGGGCCTGGTAAGGCGTGTAGGTGTAGCTTCCAGATTGGGTGTGGCTCTGTGCCTCCTTGTGCCACGTAATGGCGGCTGGTGGGAAGAACAAAGCTTGGCAAACAAATAGTTAATAATGTATATGAACCAAAAGTCTGCATAGATTCTTGCTGCTCCTCTCACAATTTACCTGTATGGAATGCAAGGAATTAATCAAAGTTCCCTAAACATATCAATTACAGGTAGGGCATGAAATAGGTGGGTGTAAACTGGGGTACATGTACTTTGTGGGTTGAGTTCTTCCTACATTATAACCGCCTATACCTATTGATACTAAACAGTGCATTGGTTTAATATACAAATACTTGGTAAGACGGATACAGTCGTTGATGTGATAGTTGTTAGGCTGTGTTGCTGGTTGTTGACACATAATTGGGGTGTCTAGTTGTTTCACCAGTCCTGGAGCCAAGTACAGCGTATGGCTGCTTTGTTATGGTTCTGGCGCGGGAGCCTTGCTCTCCGAGGAGCCAACGTCCTGATCCTGGTTCATCTCTCAAAGTAATTTTACATTAACAAGGGAACCTAGCTACAATTTGATGTTAATAATTATATTCAGTCTTGTTGATTACTTTTTTGTTAACTCTAGATACTAAACACTAGTCTATTAACAATGTTTCATAATGTAAATATACGATGACATCCATGACGTCACGGAGTCGATGACGTCACGGAGTCTCCCATTTTCCATCCTGAAGGGATTACAGACTAAGGGAGACTGTGTTATGTGTGTGTGTGTGTGTGTGTGTGTGTGTGTGTGTGTGTCGGATTCCCGACATAATTCCGGGGGGAAGAACACGGGTCGAAGTCCCGGTAAGGACTGCGATCACTTTATTCTTCTCCTTCAGAATTATAGTGCTGCTTTAATTTGAGTTTACATTGTTGAGCAGCAGTCCGTTGGGGACGTATGTCCCGCACTGGCGTATCGGGTGCTGGAAGTCGTTGCACATCTTCTTTCCTGGCCAGTTCTAAAGGTACTAATTTCTCTAAAGTTTTGAGAGTAGTGTTGCCTCGGCATTTTACTTTCACTATTCTCAAGATGCCCTGGCTGTCTGGATCAATAGAGACTATTTGACCTATAGGCCACTCTGAGCGTGGTCCATCACTATCCACCAGAACTATGTCACCTGGGTTCAAGTTAATTCTGTTATAGGGGTTGTTTGCCCTGTAATGATACTCCCTCAGAGCTGTAAGGTATTCACGAGTCCATACGTCATTCCACCGACTTATCACCCTTGAAAGATGTTTGAAACGTTGAACCAAATCACTCTCTTTGACATATGAAGGATCCTCTGGTTCCTCGTTCGTAAGGAACACCAGTGTTTTGAGAGGTCTCCCATACATCAGATGAGCTGGACTTAATGGTTCACGCTGCAAAACATCATCAGAGAGGTAGGTAAGTGGTCGGTTATTAACTCGTGCTTTATCTCTATGATTACTGTTTGAAGCTCCTGTAGGTCAATCTTTTGGCGGTGTAGGGTTTTCCGTAAAGAACGTTTCACCGTACCAACCATGCGTTCATAGAAGCCTCCGTGCCATGGTGCTCTGGGAGGTATGAATTTCCAATGGCACTGCCGTTGAGTTAGGGCAGTGCGTACCTTTGGGTGTGTCCAGATTTTCCTCAGACATGCTTCTCCTGCCACCAAGTTGAACCCATTGTCTGAAATCATTAACTTAGGACAAGATCTACGTGAAGCAAACCTGCAGAAAGCCTGTAAGAATGCTTCGGCACTCATATCGGGAGTCACTTCTAGATGGACTGCCCTTGTTGTGGCACAAGTAAAAAGACAGACATAGGCCTTTACTGGTTTCTTGTCTTTAGTGCCTGTCAGTGTTAGTGCTCCTGTGAAATCTACTCCTGTTGTCTCAAAAGGATGAATATGTACGACTCATTCCTTCGGAAGTGGAGGAGGGCCAGGATATGGACACACTCTGGCATCGTATCTCCGGCAACCAACACAGGATTTGATAATGGATTTTACTGTCTGTCTACCTTGGGGTAGCCAGTACTGTTGTCTTAAGTCCGTGAGAGTATCTAATACCCCACCATGCAGAGTGCAGTATTTGTGTATATGTAACACAATTAGTTTGCTTACTATGTGGTAACGAGGGAGCAATATTGGATTTTTTGCTTCCAGATCTATATCAGCATGCTGTAAGCGTCCTCCGCATCTTATCAAGTTATAATTGTCAGTGTCTAACCAGAGACCCAGATCATGTTGTAGCTTCTTTGGAACATTGTCAATTTCTGTCCCGAATGTGTCGGTCTGAGCTCTTTTAACCCAGTACCTTAGGGCATTAGGGAATTTATGCTTGATTCCTATTTTCTTTAGAAAATCAAACACTACTTGGGTGACACCTACAAGTTTGTTCAGTTCAGAGTACCGAGCAGGATCAATTACCAAAGTCCGAGGTAGCTCCGGGTTCTCAGTGGGAACAGTGACATTGGTCACAATGACTTGTGGCTTTTGTTCAGGCCACTGGTCGCTGATTAGCCACTGAGGTCCATTGAACCACATCTCTGCCTTTGTTAATTGCCGTCAAGACAAGCTTCTGGAGAGATAGTCAGCTGGATTCTCTTTAGTAGGTACATATCTTAGTTTATACCCTGCTGACAACTCTCGTATTTCCTTAACGCGGTTACTCATGTAAGGATTCTTACTGTTATTGTTTTTAACCCACTGTAGCACTGCCTCATTATCTGACCATACTACTGTTTCTTTAAAGTGGATGTGGCTTAAGGCCTTGATCAGATAATGAGCCAATCTTACACCTAGCAGTAAGGCTGTTAATTCCAGTTGTGGCAGTGATCTTTTCTTTAAAGGTGCCACTGTGGCCTTTGATGTGAGCAAATTGGCTTGCCCATTTGAGACCAGGTAAGCTACTGTACCATAAGCCTTTCCTGAGGCATCACAAAATACATGCAGCTTAATTGGTTCCTTTTCATTTACTACTGTGTTCCTAGGAACTTGACAGACTGTAGGATACTTAAATCTTTCATTAACCCTTGCCATTTTTCTTGTAGGGCAGGTGTTAGAAGATCATCCCAGCCTATCTTTTGTTGCCAACATTCCTGTATTATCTTCTTCCCATTAATTAGTATTGGACTTAATAAGCCTAATGGGTCGAAGGGTTTGCTGACTTGTGATAGCAATTTCCTCATTGTTAAGTTAGTGGTATCTGTCTCCACTGACTTGATTGTCAGCTGATCGTTTGTCGTGTTCCATTGGACACCTAGTACCTTTGTCATCTCGGGTACTTGGTAGTTGGGAAGTTCAGTTGCGATCAGTTGTTTTAATTTGTCATTGTTAGAGACCCAAGACTGGAGAGGCATATTGGCTCCCATTAATTCTCGATTGGCCTCATGGTATATGTCCAACAGCTTACTTTCACTGTTGGTTGTTCCTTGAAAATTATCCACATACAGGTTTTCGCTAATTTCCATCTTGTTCGGGCTATTGGACTTCTTCAAGTGCGTATCCAAGGTAGTTTGAAGCAGAAATGGAGAGGACGTGGCCCCGAACAAAACAGATGCAAACCGATAAGTGATTATTTCACTGTTTGGGTCGTTAGGATCCCTAATCCATAGGAACTTTGTGTAGTTCCACTCTTCTTCTTGAAGACCTACCCTAAGGAATGCCTTACTAATGTCAGCCGTATATGCATAAGTCCCTATACAAAACTTTAACAGAACGTCATAAAGCCTTTGTGTTAGGCTAGGGCCAGTTTGAAGGCAGTCATTTAACGAAACACTATTCTGTCCCATCTTAGCACTGCAATTAAATACTATCTGTAGTGGGGTAGTAGCAGAACTCTTCTGTACAGGATGGTGTGGCAGGTAGTGTCCTTCCTTTGGGTTATCATTTGTTACAACTTCGATAAATTTGTCATCGAGCTGCTTCTGTATTATTTCATGGTACAACTTCAAGTTCTCAGGTTGTCTTTGTAAGCGTAACACCTGCGATCTTAATTGATTTTGTGCCATAAAGTAGTTGACGGGTAGCTGAGGATGATTCAGCTTCCATGGTAACCTGACTCAGTACTGATTATCTCTGTAGATATATGAGTCTAGGTATTGTTTGTAAGTCCAGTCATCATCTGGGCTAGGTTGTTCAGGGACAATGCCGAGAGTTGCCAGGTCCCATAACTTATGTACTGGGGGATCAAACTCATCCTCGGACATGTCTCTGAGTTGCAGTGGAGACTGGTCTCCTAGTCATGCAACCATTACTGTGTTGGCATGTTGGTGATCTACAGGTGCGGGTTGTTTTAGCCGTAATACTGGGCCTGTTAGTAAATAGCCACCTGCAGATGGTAACACGTTCATACCGTGGTAATCTTCCTTTCCTGTGATAAACTTATGGTAGACATCTGATCCCATAAGGATTCCAATATTGGAAAGGTTGTCCGATGTAATATTATCAGCCAAAGGAATTCCCTTTTCTTCCAGGAATTTGGCTGTTGTTCCTAGACCTTCTATATACAGGTCTGTTGGGAATCTATCTACTACCAGTGCTGGTACTTTTCGTACATAACCTCCTAATTGTACTTTGGGTCGTACTACCCTGTAAGCTCGGGCTCCTGAGTCAGTCAGGAATCCTGCTATGTTTATCCGTGTCTCCTCTACAGGTGTAAGTTTCAGTTTATCTACCAACTCCTTTGATATAAAGATCAGTTGGGACCCTTGATCAAATAATCCACGTATGGTGGCCTTATTCTTTCCATTTCTAATGATCATTCGTGCAGTAGGTAGAGCTGATTTATGGTTAGACCTTGTTGAGAAGACACTTATGTCAGGTAACACAGTACAAAGCTGTACTGAAGTGGTAGCTTCTTCCTCCTCCTGTGGTTTGGCAGACTTTGTACTTGTGTCCCCACAAAGTGCTGTATGGTGTTGACCCTTATGGCACTTATTGCAGGTGCGTATTGAAGTTGTGCAATTGTCGGGATGATGTTCCCTTATACACTTGGTACATCTATGTAACTCCTTGAGTCGTTTTATGCGTGTTGCACGATCAGTGTAGCGTCTGCAATTGTACATGGAATGTGATTGCTCACAAAACACACATGGTCTCCAGACGTTAACAGTATCTTGAGGAGTCACCGTTTTGGGTGACACGTTAACTGTAGGTTTGGAGGGACCAACTGCATATGTTCCTACACTGCCCTGATTCCACTTTGTGGAGGGGGAAGTTGTTTTAGCTTTGTTTGGAGTACTGTTTGTACTCTGTTGTTTACTATTAGTAGTAGACGAAGGTTTAGATGTCACTTTTCCTTCTGGATTAACTCTTTCTCGTTCTATGATGGTTTGTAAACCCTTGGTAATCTCCGGTACTGTTAGGGAGGACTTACCTACTAATACAAACAACTTATCCAGTATGTCCCTGGGTAATTTTCATGTCATATGGACTTGGATTATCCAATCTGATTCATCCAAGTTCACTTTATTTTTAAGTGCCTTGAGCATGGACTCAAGCTCCAATCTGAAGGCTTGGAGTGAGACTGCAGTATTATTTGGAGGTTTAATGTCTAACAGTTTCTGTGTTAGAATTCTGATGGTCCTTTCTGGTTTAGCGTAATTATCTTTCAGGAGTTGTACTGCATTGTCATAATCATCATCTGTGTGATTCAGATTACAGACTACCTGATACGCTTCATCCTTCAAGACACTCTGTAAGTATGTAAACTTTGTCGTTTTTGGCACATTGGCATTAGAATCCACAGAATCGACAAATTTGCTCCAGAAACCGTCCCAACTCTCGTCTTCTGTTCCAGAAAAAGTTGGTTGCAATATTTATATTGGCTTTATGGGCATTTATGATACCATCAAAGTGTTGCAACTTTATAAACATTGCATCTTCATAATCGGAATGTTCTTGTAGTACATTTTTCATTGTATCTTCATCAACACTGGTAAGCTTAAGTAAATCTTGATATTCCTTCATTTGTTGCAACACACGGTCATATTTGTTCCGTGTAAGCCTAAGATAGTTTTCCAGTGCTGCATAATTAACTGGAGTTTGGTTACTCATGTCTTCACATGTACTAATCTGCCGTGTTAAATGTCCCCTCAATCCTGTGAGGGTTATTTGGACATTTGTGACAGTAGACTTCTTGGAAGTACTTGTTCGTCGTATGGACTAGTGTCAGGACTATTTCTGGCACTTGTATTAGTAGAGCCACCAGTTTCCGAACTAGAGCTACTTATCATTTATTTAAATATACACTGTATAATCATACACACTATAATTTGAGTGGTAGACCTGTATCAATGCTGGTATCCGCAAGTTAGCCCATCTTTATCACTCTTGGTTGGTACAGAAACACGGGTTAACACTCAAAGGTGAAATGATTATAGTTAAATTATGCCTATAGTTATATTGATATCATGTTGACAACACAATTCGGGTTGTCTTAAATACTGCATAAAAATATGTACTTGCTAGGTTGTAATATGTGCTCAACTCTAGACAAGTGTAAAATTCTTACCCTTACACCAGGTTAGCACAATAAATTAGACTAGGTTGCTGTACAACACCAGCCTAAAATGTCCTACCCTTGTGCAAGAATTAGTTGTAAATAATGTGGCATGCAATAAGTGTTACAGTAATAGCAGTAATAATGCAATAATTACAAAAAACATTTATAAGTAACTTATAAGTAAAGTAGCCTCTCATCAACCTCTTGTAATGAAATGAAAAAAGCACAATTGTTCCCTTGGTACTGCCAGAACAATAATAGTGCTTGTTGTAAGTTCTGTTTGCTATGAGATTGAAAGTTAGGCTAGAAAAAATGCAAAAATATAGCAGTGTCTTCCTGCTATAATGTGTGTAGGTAATATTGCACTATATGTATGTATAATATCTAGGTTCGAAGGACCAAATTAATGTGGGGAAACTCCAGGCAGCTAATCTCTTTTTTAAATTGACTTTAATAAGATAAATTTATGTCTTATTTATTTTTCTTAGTAAGTAAGAATTAATTGAGTGAACTGTATGCACTTGTAAACTGCCTGAAATTATCTCACACACTAATGGGGGGGGACAATTGGTAGTCTAAACCACTTTGAGATGGCTCCTTCTTAAACTACCAATTGTTTACCTCTTATTATTATAATATACCACATGTGGTGGTCTAATCTACTAGTAATAATTACTAATACTGATACAAAATGGCTTAGCTGTGCCAGTAGTGTGGGCCTGGTAAGGCGTGTAGGTGTAGCTTCCAGATTGGGTGTGGCTCTGTGCCTCCTTGTGCCACGTAATGGCGGCTGGTGGGAAGAACAAAGCTTGGCAAACAAATAGTTAATAATGTGTATGAACCAAAAGTCTGCATAGATTCTTGCTGCTCCTCTCACAATTTACCTGTATGAAATGCAAGGAATTAATCAAAGTTCCCTAAACATATCAATTACAGGTAGGGCATGAAATAGGTGGGTGTAAACTGGGGTACACGTACTTTGTGGGTTGAGTTCTTCCTACATTATAACCGCCTATACCTATTGATACTAAACAGTGCATTGGTTTAATATACAAATACTTGGTAAGACGGATACAGTCGTTGATGTGATAGTTGTTAGGCTGTGTTGCTGGTTGTTGACACATAATTGGGGTGTCTAGTTGTTTCACCAGTCCTGGAGCCAAGTACAGCGTATGGCTGCTTTGTTATGGTTCTGGCGCGGGAGCCTTGCTCTCCGAGGAGCCAACGCCCTGATCCTGGTTCATCTCTCAAAGTAATTTTACATTAACAAAGGAACCTAGCTACAATTTGATGTTAATAATTATATTCAGTCTTGTTGATTATGTTTGTTAACTCTAGATATTAAACTAGTCTATTAACAATGTTTCATAATGTAAATATACGATGACATCCATGACGTCACGGAGTCGATGACGTCACGGAGTCTCCCATTTTCCATCCTGAAGGGATTACAGACTAAGGGAGACTGTGTTATGTGTGTGTGTGTGTGTGTGTGTGTGTGTGTGTGTCGGATTCCCGACATATATATATATATATATATATATATATATATATATATATATATATATATATATATATATATATATATATATATATATATATATATATATATATATATATATATATATATATATGTCGGGAATATGGAAGATATCTTCAGAAGATTTCTTCCCTTCCCTTCTGAAGATGTATATATATATATATATATATATATATATATATATATATATATATATATATATATATATATATATATAAATATATATATATATATATATATATATATATATATATATATATATATATATATATGTATATATATATATATATACATATATATACATATATATATATATATATATATATATATATATATATATATATATATACATATATATATATATATATATATATATATATATATATATATATATATATGTATATATATATATATATATATATATATATATATATATATATATACATATATACATATATATATATATATATATATATATATATATATATATATACATATATACATATATATATATATATATATATATATATATATATATATATATGTATATATATATACCTCACACCTCACTCAAATGTAGATATAAAATCAGAGATACGTAAGTTCTAATCAGTTGTGTATTTGTGAAGTCTTTGAAAATGTAATAAGTTTTACGAAACGCGCCCGTGTCGCGTCAGACTAGAAATAAAAATGAATTTTGGAGAAGTGATTTTTGATTTACCTCCAACAGTGAAGCGTAATGTACGAAAGATTGAGAAAATTCGTGTTAGAATTATTAATCTTACTTTTTCGGTCATATTTAATAATATATGTCTACAGGAAAGACTGCTACCAAAATATACTAATATATATATATATATATATATATATATATATATATATATATATATATATATATATATATATATATATATATATATATACATATATATATATATATATACATATATATATATATGCGGAAAAACACAAAGAAATGTGAAAGAGAGAGGAACGTTTCGGCCTGTTAAAGCCGTTGTCAACATCAGACTGACTAGAGGAAGAGAGAGTGGATGCAGGCCAGCACCAAGGAACCTGACCAACCCATCTCTAGGGAAAGAATTACCAAAAACAGGAGAGGTCAAAGAGGATTAAGCGGTCAGAGAATAAGGAATAAGATTAAAGAAAAGCCTCATGAACACACAATAAATGAATATAAAATTGTAATGAGACAGTGTAAGCCTCCCTTTCAGAGTTTTTTTTTAAACTGTTGTGCGATATTGTAACTTAAAACAGGGTCAAGTTTGTACATACCAGTACTAACATTGAGAAGATTTGGACATTGACTAATTAGCGCAGACTCAATTAAATTCCGTTCCACAGAGCTATTGCAATTGGCAATGCTTTTCGCCCCATCCCAATTAATAGTGTGATCACACAAACTTGTATGTAGATACAAAGCATTAGACGTTTGGGCAGTTCTTATACTATTTGCATGTTGGGACATAAGTAATTGTAAGGATTTTCCTGTTTGTCCAAGGTACACAGACTCAAAATCATTGCAGGGAATCGAATACACACAACCTGCTGTACCAGGGGAGTTTTTTATTAAATTAGACTTGATCGTATTATTAGTGAACACCAAATTGATATTAAGGTTCTTAAAAACTGGGGAAAGTTTCTCAAATCCCATCGCATAAGGTACCACCAATGAGTTTCTATTTTCTGGTTTCGCTTTGGAGACATTATTATAAAACGTACGTTTAGCTTTCCCAAACGAACAATCCAAAAACATCTTAGGTTATTGTAAACTCTTCCCAATTTCATATATTTTAACTATCTCTTCATCAAAAAAACTCAGGGCTGCATACCCTCAAAGCTCAAAGAAACATTCCTGAAAATACTGCCTGTTTAACTTTACTATGATGATTCGAATAATAATGAACAAACAACCCCACGTTGGTAGGTTTCCTATACACATTAAATTTGAACCTTCTATTGACTCTATGAATCATAATGTCCAAAAACAGAAGAGTACCATTCTCCTCATTTTCGCATGTGAATTTTATTGAAGGTACCAAAGAATTAAGTTCATTAAGAAAAACAATTTGGTCTTGGTCACACGGCCATAAGCACAAAATATCGTCGACATACCTAAACCAGACAACATTAGAGGGGGATAATCCTGGATAAGATCTTTGTTTCGAAGAACTCCATATACAAATTGCTCAAAACTGGGGAAAGGGGATTGCCCATAGCCATTCCAAATGTTTGTTTGAAAATTTTTCCATTGAAACTGAAATAATTGTCTTTTATACATAATTTGATAAGTTCCAACACATTATTGGTCTGCAAGCTCAAATTATATTTAGGCAGTTCCTCACGTAGGTATTCTAACAAATCATCAACGGGTACTTTAGTGAATAAAACAGTCACGTCAAAACTTACTAGTTTAAAATCAAAATTCAAATTTAGTGTGGATAGCTTATTAATTAAGTCTACATTATTAGTTAAGTGCGAGTTAGAAATAGTACCAACGATAGGGGACAAAACTTTAACAACCACTTAGAAAGTTTATAAGCCGCCGAACCAACTGAACTAATAATCGGTCTAACTGGATTAAGAGGTTTATGGGTTTTTATAAGACCATACATATAAGGTAGAGAGGGAGATCGACTTGTTAGCCTAGAAATCAACTCTTGATCGCCTTTGCACAAAGTTTTGAGAGTTCGATCACTGTGTGCGAATGTGCGATCACTTTTTCAGTAGGATCTCTGTTAACCAATAGGTAAGTATCCCTATCTTCCAAAAGTAACTCCAATTTTCGAACATAGTCATCCTTATTCATAATAACTACTGCATTTGACTTATCAGCTTTGGTAATATGTAATGAATGATCTTTTTTGAGATTTTTGAACGCATGAATAAATCGACTTGGACAATTAGGTACAGAATTGTTAAGTAAAACACCATACATCATACCTTTGCACACATTAATATCTTCAACTGAGACATCACTATACTTTTCGAGATTACAGAAACCTTTGGCAATATCTACAAAATTTACTGTCCCGTTAGACGTGGCAAAGCTCAGGCCATATCCTAATGCAGTAATCGTGTTGTTATCAAGTTGTCTATCCGAGAGGTTGATGACAAAATCACGGTTAGAGTGTTTACTCCAGTTACTTTATTAAATAAGTTTCTTCAATTTTAAATCCAGTTTAGTACTCACCTTTCTGTAGGTAGACCTCAAAGTAGTGTAACAATAATCCATCAAACAGCGGTTCCATTAAGGCGGAATGGCTTGGAGAAAGGCATACTTACAGATATCCACCACTTTAAAACATTCGCGCACTTCTAATTTAAGTAAATCGATGTTTTTCATAAGCACTATGCGGGGAATCTCATCAAACGGCCGATCAGATAATTTAAGAACGCTGTTGGGTATTAATGAACGGGGTAGCACTTGTTCACTGAGGCATTTTCGAAGAATACGGAGGCGAAGTTTTAAGGAATGAGATTTCACTAAAGCAGAACGAAGTTTAGTAACAAAAGGCTTAAGATAAGGGTAAAGAGAGGAGAAGTTTAGCCTTTTGTTACTAAACTTCGTAACATATATATATATATATATATATATATATATATATATATATATATATATATATATATATATATATATATATATATATATATATATATATATATATATACATATATATATGTATATATATATGTCGTACCTAGTAGCCAGAACGCACTTCTCAGCCTACTATGCAAGGCCCGATTTGCCTAATAAGCCAAGTTTTCGTGAATTTATATATTTTCTCTAATTTTTTTCTTATGAAATGATAAAGCTACCCATTTCATTATGTATAAGGTCAATTTATTTTTATTGAAGTTAAAATTAACGTAGATATATGACCGAACCTAACCAACCCTACCTAACCTAACCTAACCTATCTTTATAGATTAGGTTAGGTTAGGTAGCTGAAAAAGTTAGGTTAGGTTAGGTTAGGTAGGTTAGGTAGTCGAAAAACAATTAATTCATGAAAACTTGGCTTATTAGGCAAATCGGGCCTTGCATAGTAGGCTGAGAAGTGCGTTCTGGCTACTAGGTAATCTTGTAAATAGTAATCTTGTAGATAGTAATCTTGGGCATAGCATTTTACCAAATCACCTCATTCTTTGGGGAACACGTGAGGAACACAAATGCGATAAAATGCTATGCCCAAGATTACTATCCGAGTGCCGGCTGTGGGGTGGTTCAAATAGCCTCGGCTATCACCTCATTATGTCCGGTCGTGATGGTCAAGTGGATTAAGGCGTCTTGTACATACCAGTTGCGTCGCTCCTGGGAGTATGGGTTCGAGTCACTTCTGGGGTGTGAGTTTTCAGTTGCATATTGTCCTGGGGACCATTCAGGCTTGTTCGCATTTGTGTTCCTCACGAGTTCCCCAAAGAATGAGGTGATTTGGTAAAATGCTATGCCCAAGATTACTATCCGAGTGCCGGCGGTGGGGTGGTTCAAATAGCCTCGGCTATCACCTCATTATGTCCGGTCGTGATGGTCAAGTGGATTAAGGCGTCTTGTACATACCAGTTGCGTCGCTCCTGGGAGTATGGGTTCGAGTCACTTCTGGGGTGTGAGTTTTCAGTTGCATATTGTCCTGGGGACCATTCAGGCTTGTTCGCATTTGTGTTCCTCACGTGTTCCCCAAAGAATGAGGTGATTTGGTAAAATGCTATGCCCAAGATTACTATCCGAGTGCCGGCGGTGGGGTGGTTCAAATAGCCTCGGCTATCACCTCATTATGTCCGGTCGTGATGGTCAAGTGGATTAAGGCGTCTTGTACATACCAGTTGCGTCGCTCCTGGGAGTATGGGTTCGAGTCACTTCTGGGGTGTGAGTTTTCAGTTGCATATTGTCCTGGGGACCATTCAGGCTTGTTCGCATTTGTGTTCCTCACGTGTTCCCCAAAGAATGAGGTGATTTGGTAAAATGCTATGCCCAAGATTACTATCCGAGTGCCGGCGGTGGGGTGGTTCAAATAGCCTCGGCTATCACCTCATTATGTCCGGTCGTGATGGTCAAGTGGATTAAGGCGTCTTGTACATACCAGTTGCGTCGCTCCTGGGAGTATGGGTTCGAGTCACTTCTGGGGTGTGAGTTTTCAGTTGCATATTGTCCTGGGGACCATTCAGGCTTGTTCGCATTTGTGTTCCTCACGTGTTCCCCAAAGAATGAGGTGATTTGGTAAAATGCTATGCCCAAGATTACTATCCGAGTGCCGGCGGTGGGGTGGTTCAAATAGCCTCGGCTATCACCTCATTATGTCCGGTCGTGATGGTCAAGTGGATTAAGGCGTCTTGTACATACCAGTTGCGTCGCTCCTGGGAGTATGGGTTCGAGTCACTTCTGGGGTGTGAGTTTTCAGTTGCATATTGTCCTGGGGACCATTCAGGCTTGTTCGCATTTGTGTTCCTCACGTTGTTCCCCAAAGAATGAGGTGATTTGGTAAAATGCTATGCCCAAGATTACTATCCGAGTGCCGGCAGTGGGGTGGTTCAAATAGCTTCGGCTATCACCTCATTATGTCCGGTCGTGATGGTCAAGTGGATTAAGGCGTCTTGTACATACCAGTTGCGTCGCTCCTGGGAGTATGGGTTCGAGTCACTTCTGGGGTGTGAGTTTTCAGTTGCATATTGTCCTGGGGACCATTCAGGCTTGTTCACATTTGTGTTCCTCACGTGTTCCCCAAAGAATGAGGTGATTTGGTAAAATGCTATGCCCAAGATTACTATCCGAGTGCCGGCGGTGGGGTGGTTCAAATAGCCTCGGCTATCACCTCATTATGTCCGGTCGTGATGGTCAAGTGGATTAAGGCGTCTTGTACATACCAGTTGCGTCGCCCCTGGGAGTATGGGTTCGAGTCACTTCTGGGGTGTGAGTTTTCAGTTGCATATTGTCCTGGGGACCATTCAGGCTTTTTCGCATTTGTGTTCCTCACGTGTTCCCCAAAGAATGAGGTGATTTGGTAAAATGCTATGCCCAAGATTACTATCCGAGTGCCGGCGGTGGGGTGGTTCAAATAGCCTCGGCTATCACCTCATTATGTCCGGTCGTGATGGTCAAGTGGATTAAGGCGTCTTGTACATACCAGTTGCGTCGCTCCTGGGAGTATGGGTTCGAGTCACTTCTGGGGTGTGAGTTTTCTGTTGCATATTGTCCTGGGGACCATTCAGGTTTGTTCGCATATATATATATATATATATATATATATATATATATATATATATATATATATATATATGTCGTACCTAGTAGCCAGAACGCACTTCTCTGCCTACTATTCAAGGCCCGATTTGCCTAATAAGCCAAGTTTTCATGAATTAATTGTTTTTCGACTACCTAACCTACCTAACCTAACCTAACCTAACTTTTTCGGCCACCTAACCTAACCTAACCTATAAAGATAGGTTAGGTTAGGTTAGGTAGGGTTGGTTAGGTTCGGTCATATATCTACGTTAATTTTTACTCCAATAAAAAAAATTGACCTCATACATAATGAAATGGGTAGCTTTATCATTTCATAAGAAAAAAATTAGAGAAAATATATTAATTCAGGAAAACCTGGCTTATTAGGCAAATCGGGCCTTGAATTGTAGGCTGAGAAGTGCATTCTGGCTACTAGGTACGACACATATATATATATATATATATATATATATATATATATATATATATATATATATATATATATATATATATATATATATATATATATATATATATATATATATATATATATATATTTTGGTAGCAGTCTTTCCTGTAGACATATATTATTAAATATGACCGAAAAAGTAAGATTAATAATTCTAACACGAATTTTCTCAATCTTTCGTACATTTCTTTTCACTGTTGGAGGTAAATAAAAAATCAATTCTCCAAAATTCATTTTTATTTCTAGTCTGACGCGACATGAGCGCGTTTCGTAAAACTTATTACATTTTTAAAGACTTTAGTTTACAAATACACAACTGAATAGAACTTACGCATCTCCGATTTTATATCTACATTTGAGTGAGGTGGATGGGGTGAAGTGGCATTAATAGGGTATTAATTTCATCAACACAAGACAATACAAGAGGTGGCATTAATAGGGTATTAATTTCATCAACACAAGACAGAACACGAAACAATGGGTATTGAATAGAAGTGTTTGTAGAAAGCCTATTGGTCCATATTTCTTGATGCTTCTATATTGGAGCGGAGTTTTGAGGTGGGTAGAATAAAGTTGTGCATTAATTGGCTGTTGATTGCTGGTGTTGACTTCTTGATGTGTAGTGCCTCGCAAACGTCAAGCCGCCTGCTATCGCTGTATCTAAAGATGATTTCTGTGTTGTTTACTAGGATTTCTCTGGCGATGGTTTGGTTGTGGGAAGAGATTATATGTTCCTTAATGGAGCCCTGTTGCTTATGCATCGTTAAACGCCTAGAAAGAGATGTTGTTGTCTTGCCTATATACTGGGTTTTTTGGAGCTTACAGTCCCCAAGAGGGCATTTGAAGGCATAGACGACGTTAGTCTCTTTTAAAGCGTTCCGTTTTGTGTCTGGAGAGTTTCTCATGAGTAGGCTGGCCGTTTTTCTGGTTTTAAAGTAAATGTTTAAATTCATATTTCTTTATTTCATATCATATTTCGTGGGGACCATTCAGGCTTGTTCGCATTTGTGTTCCTCACGTGTGCCCCAAAGAATGAGGTGATTTGGTAAAATGCTATGCCCAAGATTACTATCCGAGTGCCGGCGGTGGGGGTGGTTCAAATAGCTTCGGCTATCACCTCATTATGTCCGGTCGTGATGGTCAAGTGGATTAAGGCGTCTTGTACATACCTGTTGCGTTGCTCCTGGGAGTATGGGTTCGAGTCACTTCTGGGGTGTGAATTTTCAGTTGCATATTGTCCTGGGGACCATTCAGGCTTGTTCGCATATGTGTTCCTCACGTGTGCCCCAAAGAATGAGGTGATTTGGTAAAATGCTATGCCCAAGATTACTATCCGAGTGCCGGCGGTGGGGTGGTTCAAATAGCTTCGGCTATCACCTCATTATGTCCGGTCGTGGTGGTTAAGTGGATTAAGGCGTCTTGTACATACCAGTTGCATTGCTCCTGGGAGTATGGGTTCGAGTCACTTCTGGGGTGTGAGTATTCAGTTGCATATTGTCCTGGGGACCATTCAGGCTTGTTCGCATTTGTGTTCCTCACATGTGCCCCAAAGAATGAGGTGATTTGGTAAAATGCTATGCCCAAGATTACTATCCGAGTGCCGGCGGTGGGGGGGTTCAAATAGCTTAGGCTATCACCTCATTATGTCCGCTCGTGATGGTCAAGTGGATTAAGGCGTCTTGTACATACCAGTTGCGTTGCTCCTGGGAGTATGGGTTCGAGTCACTTCTGGGGTGTGAGTTTTCAGTTGCATATTGTCCTCGGGACCATTCAGGCTTGTTCGCATTTGTGTTCCTCAAGTGTGCCCCAAAGAATGAGGTGATTTGGTAAAATGCTATGCCCAAGATTACTATCCGAGTGCCGGCGGTAGGGTGGTTCAAATAGCTTCGGTTATCACCTCATTATGTCCGGTCGTGATGGTCAAGTGGATTAAGGCGTCTTGTACATACCAGTTGCGTTGCTCCTGGGAGTATGGGTTCGAGTCACTTCTGGGGTGTGAGTTTTCAGTTGCATATTGTCCTGGGGACCATTCAGGCTTGTTCGCATTTGTGTTCCTCACGTGTGCCCCAAAGAATGAGGTGATTTGGTAAAATGCTATGCCCAAGATTACTATCCGAGTGTCGGCGGTGGGGTGGTTCAAATAGCTTAGGCTATCACCTCATTATGTCCGGTCGTGATGGTCAAGTGGATTAAGGCGTCTTGTACATACCAGTTGCGTTGCTCTTAGGAGTATGGGTTCGAGTCACTTCTGGGGTGTGAGTTTTCAGTTGCATATTGTCCTGGGGACCATTCAGGCTTGTTCGCATTTGTGTTCCTCACGTGTGCCCCAAAGAATGAGGTGATTTGGTAAAATGCTATGCCCAAGATTACTAACCGAGTGTCGGCGGTGGGGTGGTTCAAATAGCTTAGGCTATCACCTCATTATGTCCGGTCGTGATGGTCAAGTGGATTAAGGCGTCTTGTACATACCAGTTGCGTTGCTCCTGGGAGTATGGGTTCGAGTCACTTCTGGGGTGTGAGTTTTCAGTTGCATATTGTCCTGGGGACCATTCAGGCTTGTTCGCATTTGTGTTCCTCACGTGTGCCCCAAAGAATGAGGTGATTTGGTAAAATGCTATGCCCAAGATTACTATCCGAGTGCCGGTGGTGGGGTGGTTCAAATAGCCTCGGCTATCACCTCATTATGTCCGGTCGTGATGGTCAAGTGGATTAAGGCGTCTTGTACATACCAGTTGCGTTGCTCCTGGGAGTATGGGTTCGAGTCACTTCTGGGGTGTGAGTTTTCAGTTGCATATTGTCCTGGGGACCATTCAGGCTTGTTCGCATTTGTGTTCCTCACGTGTGCCCCAAAGAATGAGGTGATTTGGTAAAATGCTATGCCCAAGATTACTATCCGAGTGCCGGCGGTGGGGTGGTTCAAATAGCTTAGGCTATCACCTCATTATGTCCGGTCGTGATGGTCAAGTGGATTAAGGCATCTTGTACATTCCAGTTGCGTTGCTCCTGGGAGTATGGGTTCGAGTCACTTCTGGGGTGTGAGTTTTCAGTTGCATATTGTCCTGGGGACCATTCAGGCTTGTTCGCATTTGTGTTCCTCACGTGTGCCCCAAAGAATGAGGTGATTTGGTAAAATGCTATGCCCAAGATTACCATCCGAGTGCCGGCGGTGGGGTGGTTCAAATAGCTTCGGCTATCATCTCATTATGTCCGGTCGTGATGGTCAAGTGGATTAAGGCGTCTTGTACATACCAGTTGCGTTGCTCCTGGGAGTATGGGTTCGAGTCACTTCTGGGGTGTGAGTTTTCAGTTGCATATTGTCCTGGGGACCATTGAGGCTTGTTCGCATTTGTGTTCCTCACGTGTGCCCCAAAGAATGAGGTGATTTGGTAAAATGCTATGCCCAAGATTACCATCCGAGTGCCGGCGGTGGGGTGGTTCAAATAGCTTCGGCTATCACCTCATTATGTCCGGTCGTGATGGTCAAGTGGATTAAGGCGTCTTGTACATACCAGTTGCGTTGCTCCTGGGAGTATGGGTTCGAGTCACTTCTGGGGTGTGAGTTTTCAGTTGCATATTGTCCTGGGGACCATTCAGGCTTGTTCGCATATATATATATATATATATATATATATATATATATATATATATATATATATATATATATATATATATATATATATAAATATATATATATAAATATATATATATACATATATAAATATAAATATATATATATATATATATATATATAAATATATATATATATATATATATATATATATATATATATATATATATATATATATATATATATATATATATATATATATATATAACTGAAAACTCACACCCCAGAAGTGACTCGAACCCATACTCCCAGAAGCAACGCAACTGGTATGTACAAGACGCCTTAATCCACTTGACCATCACGACCGGACATAATGAGGTGATAGCCGAGGCTATTTGAACCACCCCACCGCCGGCACTCGGATAGTAATCTTGGGCATAGCATTTTACCAAATCACCTCATTCTTTGGGGCACGCGTGAGGAACACAAATGCGAACAAGCCTGAATGGTCCCCAGGACAATATGCAACTGAAAACTCACACCCCAGAAGTGACTCGAACCCATACTCCCAGAAGCAACGCAACTGGTATGTACAAGACGCCTTAATCCACTTGACCGTCACGACCGGACATAATGAGGTGATAGCCGAAGCTATTTGAACCACCCCACCGCCGGCACTCGGATAGTAATCTTGGGCATAGCATTTTACCAAATCACCTCATTCTTTGGGGCACACGTGAGGAACACAAATGCGAACAAGCCTGAATGGTCCCCAGGACAATATGCAACTGAAAACTCACACCCCAGAAGTGACTCGAACCCATACTCCCAGAAGCAACGCAACTGGTATGTACAAGACGCCTTAATCCACTTGACCATCACGACCGGACATAATGAGGTGATAGCCGAGGCTATTTGAACCACCCCACCGCCGGCACTCGGATAGTAATCTTGGGCATAGCATTTTACCAAATCACCTCATTCTTTGGGGCACACGTGAGGAACACAAATGCGAACAAGCCTGAATGGTCGCCAGGACAATATGCAACTGAAAACTCACACCCCAGAAGTGACTCGAACCCATACTCCCAGAAGCAACGCAACTGGTATGTACAAGACGCCTTAATCCACTTGACCATCACGACCGGACATAATGAGGTGATAGCCGAGGCTATTTGAACCACCACACCGCCGGCACTCGGATAGTAATCTTGGGCATAGCATTTTACCAAATCACCTCATTCTTTGGGGCACACGTGAGGAACACAAATGCGAACAAGCCTGAATGGTCCCCAGGACAATATGCAACTGAAAACTCACACCCCAGAAGTGACTCGAACCCATACTCCCAGAAGCAACGCAACTGGTATGTACAAGACGCCTTAATCCACTTGACCATCACGACCGGACATAATGAGGTGATAGCCGAGGCTATTTGAACCACCCCACCGCCGGCACTCGGATAGTAATCTTGGGCATAGCATTTTACCAAATCACCTCATTCTTTGGGGCACACGTGAGGAACACAAATGCGAACACAAATGGAACACAAGTTGCGTTGCTTCTGGGAGTATGGGTTCGAGTCACTTCTGGGGTGTGAGTTTTCAGTTGCATATTGTCCTGGGGACCATTCAGGCTTGTTCGCATTTGTGTTCCTCACTTGTGCCCCAAAGAATGAGGTGATTTGGTAAAATGCTATGCCCAAGATTACTATCTGAGTGCCGGCGGTGGGGTGGTTCAAATAGCCTCGGCTATCACCTCATTATGTCCGGTCGTGATGGTCAAGTGGATTAAGGCGTCTTGTACATACCAGTTGCGTTGCTTCTGGGAGTATGGGTTCGAGTCACTTCTGGGGTGTGAGTTTTCAGTTGCATATTGTCCTGGGGACCATTCAGGCTTGTTCGCATTTGTGTTCCTCACGTGTGCCCCAAAGAATGAGGTGATTTGGTAAAATGCTATGCCCAAGATTACTATCCGAGTGCCGGCGGTGGGGTGGTTCAAATAGCCTCGGCTATCACCTCATTATGTCCGGTCGTGATGGTCAAGTGGATTAAGGCGTCTTGTACATACCAGTTGCGTTGCTTCTGGGAGTATGGGTTCGAGTCACTTCTGGGGTGTGAGTTTTCAGTTGCATATTGTCCTGGGGACCATTCAGGCTTGTTCGCATTTGTGTTCCTCACGTGTGCCCCAAAGAATGAGGTGATTTGGTAAAATGCTATGCCCAAGATTACTATCCGAGTGCCGGCGGTGGGGTAGTTCAAATAGCCTCAGCTATCACCTCATTATGTCCGGTCGTGATGGTCAAGTGGATTAAGGCGTCTTGTACATACCAGTTGCGTTGCTTCTGGGAGTATGGGTTCGAGTCACTTCTGGGGTGTGAGTTTTCAGTTGCATATTGTCCTGGGGACCATTCAGGCTTGTTCGCATTTGTGTTCCTCACGTGTGCCCCAAAGAATGAGGTGATTTGGTAAAATGCTATGCCCAAGATTACTATCCCAGTGCCGGCGGTGGGGTGGTTCAAATAGCCTCGGCTATCACCTCATTATGTCCGGTCGTGATGGTCAAGTGGATTAAGGCGTCTTGTACATACCAGTTGCGTTGCTTCTGGGAGTATGGGTTCGAGTCACTTCTGGGGTGTGAGTTTTCAGTTGCATATTGTCCTGGGGACCATTCAGGCTTGTTCGCATTTGTGTTCCTCACGTGTGCCCCAAAGAATGAGGTGATTTGGTAAAATGCTATGCCCAAGATTACTATCCGAGTGCCGGCGGTGGGGTAGTTCAAATAGCCTCGGCTATCACCTCATTATGTCCGGTCGTGATGGTCAAGTGGATTAAGGCGTCTTGTACATACCAGTTGCGTTGCTTCTGGGAGTATGGGTTCGAGTCACTTCTGGGGTGTGAGTTTTCAGTTGCATATTGTCCTGGGGACCATTCAGGCTTGTTCGCATATATATATATATATATATATATATATATATATATATGTCGTACCTAGTAGCCAGAACGCACTTCTATGCCTACTATGCAAGGCCCGATTTGCCTAATAGGCCAAGTTTTCATGAATTAATAGTTTTTCGACTACCAAACCTACCTAACCTAACCTAACCTAACTTTTTTCGGCTACCTAACCTAACCTAACCTATAAAGATAGGTTAGGTTAGGTTAGGTAGGGATGTTTAGGTTCAGTCATATATCTACGTTATTTTTAACTCCAATAAAAAAGAATTTACCTCATACGTAATGAAATGGGTATCTTTATCATTTCATAAGAAAAAAATTAGAGAAAATATATTAATTCAGGAAAACTTAGCTTATTAGGCAAATCGGGCCATGCATAGTAGGCTGAGAAGTGCGTTCTGGCTACTAGGTACGACATATATATATATATATATATATATATATATATATATATATATATATATATATATATATATATATATATATATATATATATATATATAAATATATATATATATATATAAATATATATATATATATATACATATATAAATATAAATATATATATATAAATATATATATATATATATATATATATATGTATATATATATATATATATATATATATATATATATATATATATATATATATATATATATTTATATATATATATATATATATATATATATGTATATATATATATATATATATATATATATATATATATATATATATATATATATATATATATATATATATATATATATACATGAGGTTGACTCGAACTCAGAGAGCACAGTATTCGTGCACCTAACATAACTGATTTGCTAATTGTTACACCAACCGGACCCTTCAAAAGGAATGGAAACATCGGAATATTTCCGCAACATTTACATCCCCTGATGGCTCCAGGGAAGTACACGCACAGATTACGTTTTCATCAAGCACTTGCATTATTAGGGAAAACTCGTTCCTTTTTATTTACACACATATTTGCCAAAACCAAAAGTGAGAGGTAAACACAATTTAGACACACACACCCTATGAAGTGACACGAACTCAGAAAGTACGTTCGCACACCTGACATAACTGATACGCTAACTGTTACACCACCCGGACCCTTCAAAAGTAATAGAAATTTCGGAACATTTCCGCATCATTTCGATCCTCCGAGAGCACAGAGGTAGTATATAATCGGATTACGTTTTTCATCAAACACTTGCATTATCAAGGAAAACTCGTGCCTATTAATTTACACACATATACATGCCAAAAATTCAAGTGAGATGTAAACACACACCCTGCAAGGTGACTCGAACTCAGAAAGCACAGGTGTTCGTGCACCTGACATTACTCATGCGTTAACCATTACACCTCCCAGACCCTTCAAACAGGAATGGATACTTCGGAATATTTCCGTAACATTTCCATCCCCCGAGGGAACCAGCGAAGTGCACGGTCAGATTACGTTATCAATCAAACACTTGCATTATCAGGGAGAACTCGTGTCTTTTTTTTCACACACACATACCTGCCTAAACCACAAGTGAGAGGTAAACTCAACTTAGACTTGCATCCTATGAAGTGACTCTTCATAGTGCTTGAGTGAAAATAGTAAGTGCTTGATGAAAAATGTAATCTGATCAATCTAATCTCAGGAAACACTGGTGTTCGCGCACCTGACACAACTGATAAGCTAACAGTTCTACCACCCAGACCCTTTAAAAGGAATGGAACTTCGGATTATGTCCGCAACATTTCCATCCCCTGATTACTACAGGGAAGTACACCATCAGATTGCGTTTTTCATCAAGCACTTGCATTATAAGAGAGAACTCATACCTTTTTATTCACACACATATATTTGCCAATACCACAAATGAGAGGAAAACACAACTTAGACACAAACCCTAAGAAGTGAATCGAATTCCGAAATTACAGTTTCGCAAATCGGACATAACTGATGCGCAAACTGTTACACCACACAGACAATTCAAAAGGTATGGAAACTTCGGAACTTTTCCGCAACATTTCCATCTCCCGAGGGCACAGAGATAGTACATGATCAGATTACGTTTTTCATCAAGCACACATATTCACACACATATACTTGCAAAAACCACAAGTGAGAGGTAAGCACAACAAAGACACACACCCTCTTGCAAGGTGACTCTAACTCAGAAAGTACAGGTGTTTGCGCACCTGACATAACTGATACGCTAACCATTACACCACCCAGACCTTTCAAAATAATTGAAACTTCGGAATATTTCTGCAACAGTTCCATTCCCCGATGGCACCAAGGTAGTACACGATCAGATTACGGATTTCAACAACCACTTACATAATCAGAGAGAACTCGTCCATTTTTATTCTCACACACATAATTGCATATGATCAGTACAAGATCAGATGACGTTTTTCATTAAGCACTTGCATTAATAGGGAGAACCCATGCCTTTTTATTTACACATACACATATACTTGCCAAAACCACAAGTGAGAGGTAAACACAAAAAGGATACACCCCCTGCAAGGTGACTCGAACTCAGAAAGCACAGGTGTTTGCACTCCTGACATAACTGACACGCTAACCGTTACACCACCCAGACACTTCAGAAGATTTGGAAATTTCGGAATATTTCTGCAACAGTTCCATTCCCCGAGGTCACCAAGGTAGAACACGAACAGAATACGGTTCTCAACAAGCACTTACATAATCAGAGAGAACTCGTGCATTTTTATTCTCACTCACAAACTTGCATAAACCACAAGTGAGAGGAAAAAAACAACGTAGACACTGTTATGATCTCAGCCTACAGGAGAAACGAGTCTCCCTCCTTGAGAGTTATTCAGCAAGCCTGACCTGATTAGAAGGTCTAGCAAATATTGAGGTGATAACCATATGAAAAATAGTATGGTGGATTCAATGAACAGTTTAAGATTATGGGCAGAAAGTAAGGAAATAGATAAATGACTGGCTAGGAGATGTAGACATTTTGCTGGAGGCGTGAGGCTCGCTTCTGGAGGGGCTTTGACCTCACTTGAGTGCCAGACATCGCAGGGGAAAGCCGCGCTCCGTTGAGCTCCCGTCAGAAGGAAACCCCTAGTGATATATCTCGAAGAGAAGAGAAGTATGCAGATGTGCCAGCTGTAGAATCGAGCTGGGAACGTTGTGGTCTCAAGTCCTGGTCGACGAGCAGATATTAAATCGCCCAGAGGCATTATTGTGGGCCGTGGAAGCGCCCTGACCAAGCTCTGTCAGAGGGATAGCGCCCTCGACTAGACAATCTGTGGTAAGCACGATTTAAGCCAGTTCATAGTGATTGCTTGTAGTTGGTCGTGTGCCCAGCGACAGTAGCAATGTTTATTGATAAGTTAGACATGTTTTAATAAGGCAGAAGGCCTGAAATAAGAGAGTGGAGAGGGAGGAACATGGAGCGACATCCGTCCCCTCTGAGCGCTGGCGGGCAACTGAGGGAGCCTGGCTCCTGACGGTGAAGGACCCTCCCTGAGTGAGGAGGCCCGCCGGGCGAGGTGGAGTATGGACCTGCCCAAAACGGGGGAGTCCACTCTCACTGTATGTAGAGGACAGATAGAGGTTGGAGGCAAACATATTGTGTAATTATTTTTGTTTATGTGTTAAAGGGGAAACAATTTTATTGGAGTGTCGATGGGTTGCAGGTTTGTCTTTGGGGAAGAAGTTGCTGAGAACTTCGAAGCCAGCACAGATGAAGTAGTTGATGAGACTCCAAGGTAGTGGAGCAGAGGACCTCGAGCTGTGAGGAAAAGCAGTGAAGAGGAGTGTCACGTGCTTCTGTAGAGGTGGTGAAGCACCATAGTTGCTCGAGAGAACTTCATGGTGTAGCAGCCAAGAGAGCTGTGGAGGAACTTAGCAGAAGTAGTAGAGCACCATAGTTGCTCAAGGAAAACTTCATGGTAGCAGCCTGGAGGAACTGCAGAGGATCCTGGTAGTTAAGCCCAGAAGAACCTGAAGATATCAGGGTAGTGAACTTCCAGATGTGGAAGGGAAGTTCTGGTGGATTACTTGTAGGGAGTTGATAGTGTTTGGTTGTCATTAGCGTGCAAGACGCAGTGAGAGGTGAGTGACTGTTTGCATTCTTATGTCAAGGAGTGTTTTATACTGAAGTTTAGAGTTACAGTCGTAGGCTGGATTACCTACAGATGTATGTGTTCTAGGACTGATAGAGTGATCGATTGATCATTGTTGTGTATCAAGGAACATTTATACTGATATATGTCATTACATTCACATGATGATTTTCATTGTACACATTTATAGATACATATTTTATTAAATATGACCGAAAAAGTAAGATTAATAATTCTAACACGAATTTTCTCAATCTTTCGTACATTTCTTTTCACTGTTGGAGGTAAATCAAAAATCAGTTCTCCAAAATTCATTTTTATTTCTAGTCTGACGCGACACGAGCGCGTTTCGTAAAACTTATTACATTTTCAAAGACTTTAGTTCACAAATACACAACTGAATAGAACTTACGCATCTCCGATTTTATATCTACATTTGAGTGAGGTGGAAGGGGTGATGTGGCATTAACACAAGACAGAACAAGATGTGGCATTAATAGGGTATTAATTTCATCAACACAAGACAGAACAAGAGAATTAATAGGGTATTAATGTCATCAACACAAGACAGAACACGAAACAATGGATATTGAATAGAAGTGTTTGTAGAAAGCCTATTGGTCCATATTTCTTGATGCTTCTATATTGGAGCGGAGTCTTGAGGTGGGTAGAATATAGTTGTGCAATAATTGGCTGTTGATTGCTGGTGTTGACTTCTTGATGTGTAGTGCCTCGCAAACGTCAAGCCGCCTGCTATCGCTGTATCTATCGATGATTTCTGTGTTGTTTATTAGGATTTCTCTGGCGATGGTTTGGTTGTGGGAAGAGATTATATGTTCCTTAATGGAGCCCTGTTGCTTATGCATCGTTAAACGCCTAGAAAGAGATGTTGTTGTCTTGCCTATATACTGGGTTTTTTGGAGCTTACAGTCCCCAAGAGGGCATTTGAAGGCATAGACGACGTTAGTCTCTTTTAAAGCGTTCTGTTTTGTGTCTGGAGAGTTTCTCATGAGTAGGCTGGCCGTTTTTCTGGTTTTATAGTAAATCGTCAGTTGTATCCTCTGATTTTTGTCTGTAGGGATAACGTTTCTATTAACAATATCTTTCAGGACCCTTTCCTCCGTTTTATGAGCTGTGGAAAAGAAGTTCCTGTAAAATAGTCTAATAGGAGGTATAGGTGTTGTGTTAGTTGTCTCTTCAGAGGTTGCATGGCTTTTCACTTTCCTTCTTATGATGTCTTCGACGAAACCATTGGAGAAGCCGTTAATGACTAGGACCTGCCTTACCCTACAGAGTTCTTCGTCGACTTGCTTCCATTCTGAGCTGTGGCTGAGAGCACGGTCGACATATGTGTTAACAACACTCCTCTTGTACCTGTCTGGGCAGTTGCTGTTGGCATTTAGGCACATTCCTATGTTTGTTTCCTTAGTGTAGACTGCAGTGTGAAAACCTCCGCCCTTTTCCATGACTGTTACATCTAGAAAGGGCAGCTTCCCATCCTTTTCCATCTCGTAAGTGAAACGCAGCACGGAACTCTGCTCAAATTCCTCCTTCAGCTCCTGCAGATGTCTGACATCAGGTACCTGTGTAAAAAGCAAAGGTCAACAAACTGATCGAAACTGTGAACGCCAAGAAATCCGGACTCCACCTGCCAAAGATCATTGGGGAATATAAACCTGGATATGCGTATGGAAATGTCAAGACACACAAGCCTGGAAACCCACTTCGGCCAATCATTAGCCAGATACCCACACCCACGTACAGACTGGCGAAGCGACTCAACGGCCTGCTGACTCCTAATGTTCCTTGCGCCTTCAGCCTGAAGTCTCCAAAGGAATTTGTTGACTTACTGCGGGGCACACGGGCCACAGGGATAAGAGCCTCGTTGGACGTAGAATCGCTGTTTACCAACGTACCTGTGGACGAGACAATCGGAATGATAGCTGGCAGAGTGTATCGTGATCCAGCCTGTACTCCTCTTGACATACCAGAAAATATTCTGAGGAAACTACTCCAAGCTTGTACTAAAGAGGCACCCTTCTTGAGCCCGGATGGGCACATGTATAAGCAAGTAGATGGGGTCGCCATGGGTTCTCCCCTAGGTGTCCTGTTTGCAAACTTCTACATGGGTACCATCGAGCAAAAAGTCTTAGTCGACATGAACTTGAAACTGGCCATATACTGCAGGTATGTTGACGACATTTTTACACAGGTACCTGATGTCAGACATCTGCAGGAGCTGAAGGAGGCATTTGAGCAGAGTTCCGTGCTGCGTTTCACTTACGAGATGGAGAAGGATGGGAAGCTGCCCTTTCTAGATGTAACAGTCATGGAAAAGGGCGGTGGTTTCCACACTGCAGTCTACACTAAGGAAACAAACATAGGAATGTGCCTAAATGCCAACAGCGACTGCCCAGACAGGTACAAGAGGAGTGTTGTTAACGCATATGTCGACCGTGCTCTCAGCCACAGCTCAGAATGGAAGCAAGTCGACGAAGAACTCTGTAGGGTAAGGCAGGTCCTAGTCAATAACGGCTTCTCCAATGGTTTTGTCGAAGACATCATAAGAAGGAAAGTGAAAAGCCATGCAACCTCTGAAGAGACAACTAACACAACACCTATACCTCCTATTAGACTATTTTACAGGAACTTCTTTTCCACAGCTCATAAAACGGAGGAAAGGGTCCTGAAAGATATTGTTAATAGAAACGTTATCCCTACAGACAAAAATCAGAGGATACAACTGACGATTTACTATAAAACCAGAAAAACGGCCAGCCTACTCATGAGAAACTCTCCAGACACAAAACAGAACGCTTTAAAAGAGACTAACGTCGTCTATGCCTTCAAATGCCCTCTTGGGGACTGTAAGCTCCAAAAAACCCAGTATATAGGCAAGACAACAACATCTCTTTCTAGGCGTTTAACGATGCATAAGCAACAGGGCTCCATTAAGGAACATATAATCTCTTCCCACAACCAAACCATCGCCAGAGAAATCCTAATAAACAACACAGAAATCATCGATAGATACAGCGATAGCAGGTGGCTTGACGTTTGCGAGGCACTACACATCAAGAAGTCAACACCAGCAATCAACAGCCAATTATTGCACAACTATATTCTACCCACCTCTAGACTCCGCTCCAATATAGAAGCATCAAGAAATATGGACCAATAGGCTTTCTACAAACACTTCTATTCAATATCCATTGTTTCGTGTTCTGTCTTGTGTTGATGAAATTAATACCCTATTAATACTCTTGTTCTGTCTTGTGTTGATGAAATTAATACCCTACTAATGCCACATCTTGTTCTGTCTTGTGTTAATGCCACATCACCCCTTCCACCTCACTCAAATGTAGATATAAAATCGGAGATGCGTAAGTTCTATTCAGTTGTGTATTTGTGAACTAAAGTCTTTGAAAATGTAATAAGTTTTACGAAACGCGCTCGTGTCGCGTCAGACTAGAAATAAAAATGAATTTTGGAGAATTGATTTTTGATTTACCTCCAACAGTGAAAAGAAATGTACGAAAGATTGAGAAAATTCGTGTTAGAATTATTAATCTTACTTTTTCGGTCATATTTAATAATATATGTCTACAGGAAAGACTGCTACCAAAATATACTAATTTATAGATACATATATATATTCTCTTGCTGATGGTGCAACAGTGTATGTAGACTTGATCAACTTAAGGAGGTTGATAGTATCAGGTGGTGAAACAGGAGATAGGACACCACTTGATAAGCTGATGATAGAGTTCTGATGATGTTGGAGTGCAACCTGATTGTAATATAATAGAGAATAGGATTCATTATTATTATGTGTGTGTATGTATCGTGTATGTGCTTTGTCCAGTAAATGTATTCCAATTTGCTGGTGTTTGCCCTTGTCCTAGTGAGGCTTCCCAGGAGGTAGTAAAGAAGGAGAGAGAGAGAGAGAAAGAACCAAGAACCACTGCTGTGGACAGGGTAGAAGGTAATACTAATAAGTCAAAGGGGGATTGAGGAGATCATATCACCTAAGGAGAGAGTGGGGAGTCACAGCGGCTCGAGTGGGTGTGTGCACGTGACAACGAGGCTAAGTGTTGGAGCCGCATCCCCTAAACGTGTGACGTTGAGCCCCTCTCCAAGAGCCAGAAGCGCCAAGGGTGATCTCCTAGTGAGGTGTAAGCACTCTACCGAGTTGTGGGTTGGGTTGTCCGTAAAGATGGATCAACGACGACAACACCAACCAACCCACAGACTATAATAACACCCACCCTGCAAGGTGACTCAAACTAAGAAGGCACAGGTGTTCAGGCACCTGACATAATTGATTCGCTAACCGTTACACTTTCCAGACCCTACAAAAGGAATAGAAACTTCGGAATATTTCCGCAACATTTCCATCCCCCTGATGGCTCCAGGGAAGTACACGATCAGATTACGTTTTCGTCAAGCACTTGCAGTATTATGGAGAACTCGTACCTTTTTATTCACACATATATATTTGCCAATACCACAAGTGAGAGGTAAACACAACTGAGAAACAAACCCTATGAAGTGACTCGAATTCCAAAATTACAGGTGTTCGCACATCTGACATAACTGATACGCTAATTGTTACACCACACAAACCATTCAAAAGGTATGGAAAGTTTGGAACATTTCCGCAACATTTCCATCTCCCGAGGGCACAGAGGTAGTACTTATTCAGATTACGTTTTTCATCAAGCACTTGCATTATCAGGGAGAACTCATGCCTTTTCACTCACACACATATACTTGCCTAAACCCCAAGTGAGAGGTAAACGCACACCCTGCAAGTTGATTCGAACTCAAAAAGCACAGGTGTTTGCTCACCTGACATAACTGATACGATAACTATTACATTACCAAGACCCTTCAAAAGGAATGGATTCTTCGGAATATTTACGTAACATTTCCATCCCCCGAGGGAACCAGCGAAGTACATGGTCAGATTACGTTTTTAATCAAACACTTGCATTATCAGGGAGAACTCGTGCCTTTTTATTCACAAACATATACTTGCCTAAACTACAAGTCAGAGGTAAACACAACTTAGACTCACACCAAGCAAGGTGACTCGAACTCAGAAACCACAGGTGTTTCTGCACCTGACATAAATGATGCTCCTAACTATTACACCACCCAGACCATTCAAAAGTAATAGAAACTTCGGAACATTTCCGCAACATGTCCACCCTCCGATTGCACTGAGGAAGTACATGATCAGATTACGTTTTTCATCAAGCACTTGCATTATCAGGGAGAACTCGTGGCTTTTTATTCACACACATATACTTGCCTAAAATTCAAGTGCAAACACAACGTAGACACATACCCTGCAAGTTGACTCAAACTTAGGAAACACAGGTGTTCGCGCACCTGACAATACTGATACGCTAACAATTACGACACCCAAACCATTCAAAACTAATGGAAATTTCGGAATGTGTCCGCAACATTTCCATCCCCTGATGGCTCCAGGGAAGTACACGATCAGATTACGTTTTTCATCAAGCACTTACATGATTAGGGAGAACTCATGACTTTTTATTCACACACATATACTTGCAAAAACCACAACTGAGAGGTAAACACACACCCTGCAAGGTGACTCGAACTCAGAGAGCACAGGTGTTTGCGCACCTGACATAACTGATACGCTAACCATTACACCACCCAGACCTTTCAGAAGTAATGGAAACTTTGGAATATTTCCTCAACTTTTCCATCCCCCGAGGGCACCAGGGTAGTACACGATCAGATTACGTTTTTCATCAAGCACTTGCATTATGTGGGAAAACTCATGCCTTTTTATTCACACACATTCCTGCCTATACCACAAGTGAGAGGTAAAATCAACTTAGACAAGCATCCTATCTTGTGATTCGAACTCAGAAAGTACAGGGGTTCGCAGACCTGACATTACTGATACACTAACTGTTACACCACCCAGACCATTCAAAAGGAATAGAAACTTCGGAACATTTCCGCAACATATCCATTCTCGTAAGGCATTGAGGAAGTACATGATCAGATTACGTTTTTCATCAAGCACTTTAATTATCAGGGCGACCTCTTGGTTTTTAATTCACACACATATACTTGCCTAAAATTCAAGCAAGAGGTAAACACAACGAAGACACATGCCCTGCAAGGTGACTCAAACTCAGGAAAAACAGGTGTTCGCGCACCTGACACTACTGATACGCTAACAGATTCCCCACCCAGACCCTTTAATAGGAATGGAAACTTCGGAATATGTCCGCAACATTTCCATTCCCTGATAACTCCATGGAAGTACACGATGAGATTACGTTTTTCATTAAGCACTTGCATTATTAGGGAGAACTCATGCCTTTTTATTCACACACACACACATACATATACTTGCCAAAACTGCAAGTGAGAGGTAAACACAACAAAGACACACACCCTGCAAGGTGACTCGAACTCATAAAGCACAGCTGTTTGCGCACCTGACATAACTGAGACGCTAACTTTTACACCACCCAGACACTTCAGCAGAAATGGAAACTTCTGAATATTTCTGCAACAGTTCCATTCCCCGAAAGCACCAAGGTAGTACTCGATCAGAATACGGTTTCCAACAAGCACTTACATAATCATAGAGAACTCATGCCTTTTTATTCACACACACATATACTTGCCAAAACCACAAGTGAACACAACTAAGACACCCCCCCCCCCCCGCAAGATGACTCGAACTCAGAAAGCACAGGTGTTTGCACTCCTAACATAACTGACACGCTAACCGTTACACCACCTAGACACTTCAGCAGAAATGGAAACGTCGGAATATTTCTGCAACAGTTACATTCCCCGAGGACACCAAGGTAGAACACGATCAGATTACGGTTCTCAACAAGCACTTAGATAATCAGAGAGAACTCGTGCATTTTTATTCTCACACACAAACTTGCATAAACCACAAGTGAGAAAAAAACAACGTAGACACCCACCCTGCAAGGTGACTCAAACTCAGGAAGCACAGGTGTTCTGGCACCTGACATAAATGATTCGCTAACCGTTACACTTTCCAGACCCTTCAAAAGGTATGGAAACTTTGGAATATTTCCGCAACATTTCCCTCCCCTGATGGCTCCAGGGAAGTACACGATCAGATTACGTTTTCGTCAAGTACTTGCATTATTATGGAGAACTCGTACCGTTTTATTCACACACATATATTTACCAATACCACAAGTGAGAGGTAAACACAACTTAGACACACACACCCTATGAAGTGACTCGTATTTTGAAAATACAGGTGTTCGCACATCTGACATAACTGATACGCTAACTGTTACACCACTCAGACCATTCAAAAGGTATGGAAACTTTGGAACATTCTCACAACATTTCCAACTCCCGAGGGCACAGAGGTAGTACTTGATCAGATTACGTTTTTCATCAAGCACTTGCATTATTAGGGAGATCTCATGCCTTTTCATTCACACACATGTACTTGCCTAACCCCAAGTGAGAGTTAAACACACACCCTGCAAGGTAATTCGAGCAGGAAAAGCAGAGGTGTTCGCTCTCCTGACATAACTGTTACGATAACTGTTACATTAACCAGACCGTTCAAAAGGAATCGATACTTCGGAATATTTCTGTAACATTTCCATCCCCTGAGAGAACCAGCGAAGTACAAGGTCAGATTACGTTTTTAATACAACACTTGCATTATTAGGGAGAACTCGTGCCTTTTTATTCACACACACACATATACTTACCTAAAATACAAGTGAGAGGTAAACACAACTTAGACCCACACCCTGCAAGGTGACTCGAACTCAGAAACCACAGGTGTTTGTGCTCCTGAGATAACTGATACCCTAACAATTACACCACCCAGGCCTTTCAAAAGTAATGGAAACTTTGGAATATTTCCTCAACATTTCCATCCCCCGAGGGCACCAGGATAGAACACGATCAGATGACGTTTTACATCAAGCACTTGCATTATCAGGGAGAACTCGTGCCTTTTTATTCACACACATACCTGCCTAAACACCAAGTGAGAGGTAAACTCTACTTAGATATGCATCCTATGAAGTGACTCGAACTCAGAAAGTACAGGTGTTCGCACACCTGACATAACTTATACGCTAACTGTTTCACCACCCAGACCATTCAAAAGGAATAGAAACTTTGGAACATTTCCGCAACATGTCCATCCTCTGAGGGCACTGAGGAAGTACATGATCAGATTACGTTTTTCATCAAGCACTTACATTATCAGGGAAAACTCTTGGCTTTTTATTCACAGACATAACCGTGCCTAAAATTCAAGTGTAAACACAACGCAGACACATACCCTTTAAGGTGACTTAAACTCAGGAAAAACAGGTGTTCACGCACCTGACACTACTGATAGGCTAACATTTACAACACCCAGACCCTTCAAAAGGAATGGAAACTTCGGAATGTGTCCGCAACATTTCCATCCCCTGATAACTCCAGGGAAGTACACGATCAGATTACGTTTTTCATCAAGCACTTGCATTATTAGGGAGAACTCATGACTTTTTATTCACACACATATACTTGCAAAAACCACAAGTGAGAGGTAAACACACACCCTGCAAGGTGACTCGAACTCAGAGAGCACAGGTGTTTGCGCACCTGACGTAACTGATGCGCTAACCATTACGACACCAAGCCCTTCCGAAAGAAATGGAAACTTCGGAATATTTCTGCAACAGTTCCATTTCCCGAGGGCACCAAGGTAGAACACGATCAGATTACGGTTCTCAACAAGCACCTACATAATCAGAGAGAACTCGTCTATTTTTATTCTCACACACAAACTTGCATAAACCACAAATGAGAGGAAAAAAACAACGTAGACACACACCCTATGAAGTGACTCGAATTCCGAAATTACAGGTGTTCGCGCATTTGACATAACTGATACGATAACTGTTACATTACACAGACCCTTCAAAAGGAATGGATACTTCAGAATATTTCTGTAACATTTCCAACTCCCGAGGGAACCAGCCAAGTACACGGTCAGATTACGTTTTTAATCAAACACTTGCATTATCAGGGAGAACTCGTGCATTTTTATTCACACACATATTCTTGCCTAAACTACAAGTGAGAGGTAAACAATACTTAGACCCACACCCTGCAAGGTGACTCGAACTCAGAAACCACAGGTGTTTGTGCTCCTGACATAACTGATACCCTAACCATTACACCACCCAGACCTTTCAAAAGTAATGGAAACTTAAAAATATTTCCTCAACATTTCCATCCCTGAGGGGACCAGGGTAGTACACGATTAGATTACGTTTTTCATCGAGCATCGGGAGCCGGTCAGCCGAGCGGACAGCACGCGGGACTTGTGATCCTGTGGTCCTGGGTTCGATCCCAGGCGCCGGCGAGAAAACAATGGGCAGAGTTTCTTTCACCCTATGCCCCTGTTACCTATCGGTAAAATAGGTACCTGGGTGTTAGTCAGCTGTCACGGGCTGCTTCCTGGGGGTGGAGGCCTGGTCGAGGACCGGGCCGCGGGGACACTAAAGCCCCGAAATCATCTCAAGATAACCTCAAGAAGCACTTGCATCATCAGGGAGAACTCGTGCCTTTTTATTCACACACATACCTGCCTAAATACCAAGTGAGAGGTAAACTCAACTTAGACATGCATCCTATGAAGTGACTCGAACTCAGAAAGTACAGGTGTTCGCACACCTGACATAACTGATATGCTAACTGTTACACCACCAAGACCATTCAAAAGGAATATAAACTTTATAACATTTCCGCAACATGTCCATCCTCCGAGGGCACTGAGGAAGTACATGATCAGATTACGTTTTTCATCAAGCACTTGCATTATCAAGGAGGAGTCTTGCTTTCTATTCACACACATACACTTGCCTAAAATTCAAGTGTAAACACAATGTAGACACATGCCCTGCAAGGTGACTCAAACTCAGGAAAAACAGGTGTTCGCACACCTGACACTACTGTTATGCTAACAGTTACACCACGCAGACCCTTCAAAAGGAATTAAATCTTCGGAATATGTCCGCAACATTTCCATCCCCCGACGGCTCCAGGGAAGTACTCGATCAGATTACGTTTTTTCATTAAACACTTGCATTATTAGGGAGAACTCATGCCTCTTTATTCGCACACACACATACATATATACTTGCCAAAACCACAAGTAAGAGGTAAACACAACAAAGACACCTGCAAAGTGACTCGAACTCAGAAAGCACAGGTGTTTGCGCACCTGACAACTGAGACGTTAACCGTTACACCACCCAGACACTTCAACAGAAATGGAAACTTCGAAATATTTTGGCAACAGTTCCATTCCCCGAGGGCACCAAGGGAGTACACGATCTGATTACGATTTTCAACAAGCACTAACATAATCAGAGAGAACTCTTGCATTTTTATTCTCACACACATACTTGCATATGATGGGTACACGATCAGATTACGTTTTTCATTAAGCACTTGCATTATTACGGAGAACTCATGCCTTTTATTCACACACACATATATACTTGCCAAAACCACAAGGGAGAGGTAAACACAACTAAGACACACACTGAAAGGTGACTCGAACTCAGAAAGCACAGGTGTTTGCACTCCTGATATAACTGACAGTCTAATCGTTACACCACCCAGACGCTTCAGAAAAAATGGAAACTTCGGAATATTTTTGCAACAGTTCCATTCCCCGAGGACACCAAGGTAGTACACGACCAGATTACGGTTTTCAACAAGCACTTACATAATCAGAGAGAACTCGTGCATTTTTATTCTCACACACATACTTGCATAAACCACAAGTGAGAGGAAAACAACGTAGACACCCACCCTGTAAGGTGACTCAAACTCAGGAAGCACAGGTGTTCAGGAACCTGACATAATTGATTCGCTAACCGTTACACTTTCCAGACCATTCAAAAGGAATGGAAACTTCGGAATATTTCCGCAACATTTCCATCCCCTGATGGCTCCAGGGAAGTACACTCAGATCAGATTACGTTTTCGTCAAGCATTTGCATTATTATGGAGAACTCGTACTTTTTTATTCACACACATATACTTGCCAATACCACAAGTGAGAGGTAAACACAACTTAGACACAAACCCTATGAAGTGATTCGAATTCCAAAATTACAGGTGTTCGCACACCTGACATAACTGATGCGCTAACTTTTGCACCACACAGACCATTCTAAAGGTATGGAAACGTCGGAACATTAACGCAACATTTCCATCCCCCGAGGGCACAGAGGAAGTACATGATCAGATTACGTTTCTCATCAAGCACTTGCATTATCAGGGAGAACTCGTGCCTTTTTATTCACACACATACCTGTCTAAATACCAAGTGAGAGGTAAACACACACCCTGCAAGGTGATAGGAACTCAAAAAGCACAGGTGTTCGCTCACCTGCTTAACTGATACGATAACTGTTACATTACCCAGACCCTTCATAAGGAATGGATACTTCGGAATATTTCCGTAACAGTTCCATCCTCCGAGGGAACCAGCGAAGTGCACGGTCTGATTACGTTTTTCATCATGCACTTGCATTATCCGGGAGAACTCGTTTCTTTTTTTCACACACACATACCTGCCTAAACCACAAGTGAGAGGTAAACTCAACTTAGACATGCATCCTTTGAAGTGACTCTTCATAGTGCTTGAGTGAAAATAGTAAGTGCTTGATGAAAAACGTAATCTGATCAATCTAATCTCAGGAAACACAGGTGTTCGCGCACCTGACACTACTGATACGCTAACAGTTCCACCACCCAGACCCTTTACAAGGAATGGAACTTCGGATTATGTCCACAATATTTCCATTCCCTGATTACTTACTCCAGGGAAGTGCACGATCAGATTGCGTTTTTTCATGAAGCACTTGCCTAAACCACCTCATTCTTAGGGAGAACTCATACCTTTTTATTCACACATATAATTGCCAATACCACAAGTGAGAGGTAAACACAACTTAGACACACACCCTATGAAGTGACACGAATTCCGAAATTACAGGTTTTCGCACATAGTACATAACTGATGCGCAAACTGTTACACCACACAGACAATTCAAAAGGTATGGAAATTTTGGAACTTTTCCGCAACATTTCCATCTCTCGAGGGCACTGAGGAAGTACATGATCAGATTACGTTTTTCATCAAGCACTTGCGTTATCAGGGAGAAGTCTTGGCTTTTTATTCACACACATATACTTGCCTAAAATTCAAGTGTAAACACAACGTAGACACATACCCTGCAAGTTGACTCAAACTCAGGAAACAAAGGTGTTCGCGCACCTGACAATACTGATACGCTAACAATTACAACACCCAAACCCTTTAAAACGAATGGAAACTTCGAAATGTGTACGCAACATTTCCATTCCCTGATGGCTCCAGGGAAGAACACGATCAGATTACGTTTTTCATCAAGCACTTGCATTATTAGGGAGAACTCATGACTTTTTATTCACAGACATATACTTGCAAAAAACCACAACTGAGAGGCAAACACAACAAAGACACACACCCTGCAAGGTGACTCGAACTCAGAAAGTACAGGTGTTCGCACACCTGACATTACTGATACGCTAACTGTTACACTACCCAGACCTTTCAAAAGTAATAGAAACTTCGGAACATTTCCGCAACATATCCATTCTCCTAGGGCACTGAGGAAGTACATGATCAGATTACGTTTTTCATCAAGCACTTTCATTATCAAGGCGAACTCTTGGTTTTTTATTCACACACATATACTTGCCTAAAATTCAAGTGAGAGGTAAACACAACGAAGACACATGCCCTGCAAGGTGACTCAAACTCAGGAAAAACAAGTGTTCGCGCACCTGACACTACTGATACGCTAACAGTTTCCCCACCCAGACCCTTCAAAAGGAATGGAAAATTCGGAATATGTCCGCAACATTTCCATCCCCTGATAACTCCAGGGAAGTACACGATGAGATAACGTTTTTCATTGGGCACTTGCATTATTATGGAGAACTCATGCGTTTTTATTCACACGCACATACATATACTTGCCAAAACTGCAAGTGAGAGGTAAACACAACAAAGACACACACCCTGCAAGGTGACTCGAACTCATAAAGCACAGCTGTTTGCGCACCTGACATAAATGAGAAGCTAACCGTTACACCACCCAGACACTTCAGAAGAAAAGGAATCTTCGGAATATTTTTGCAACAGTTCCATTCCCCGAGGGCACCAAGGTAGTTCACGATCAGATTACGGTTTTCAACAAGCACTTACATAATCAGAGAAAACTCATGCATTTTTATTCTCACACACATACTTGCATAAACCACCAGTGAGAGAAAAAAACAACGTAGACACCCACCCTGCAAGGTGACTAAAACTCAGGAAGCACAGGTGTTCGCGCACCTGTCATAACTGATTCGCTAACCGTTACACTTCCCAGACAATTGAAAAGGAATGGAAACTTCGGAATATTTCTGCAACAATTCCATCCCTTGATTGCTATAGGGAAGTACACGATCAGATTACGTTTTCGTCAAGCACTTGCATTATAAGGGAGAACTCGTACCATTTTATTCGTACACATATACTTGCCTAAACTACAAGTGAGAGGTAAACACAACTTAGACCCACACCCTGCAAGGTGACTCGAACTCAGAAATCACAGATGTTTGCGTACCTGTCATATTTGATACGCTAACCGTTACACCACCCAGACCCTTCAAAAGTAATGGAAACTTGAGAATATTTCCGCAACAGTTCCATCCCCCGAGGGCACCGCGGTAGTACACGACCAGTTTACAGTTTTCATCAAGCACTTGCATTATCATGGAGAAGTGCATTTTTATGCTCACACACATACTTGACAGAAACACAAGTGAGAGGAAACACAACTTGACACCCTGCAAGATGACACAAACTCAGGAAGCACAGGTGTTCGCGCACCTGCTATAAATGATTCACTAACCGTTATACCATCCAGACCCTACAAAAGGAATTGAAACTTCTGAATATTTCTGCAAGATTTCCATCCCCCAAAGGCTCGAGGGAAGCACACGATCAGATTACGTTTTTCATCAAGCACTTGTATTATCAGGGAGAATTCGTGCCTTTTTATTTACACTCATATTGTTGCCAAATCTACAAGTGAGAGGAAACACAACTTAGACAAACACCCTGCAAGGTGACTCGAACTCAGAAACGGCAGGTGTTTGAACACCTGACATAACTGATTCGCTAACCGTTACACTACCCAGAACCTCCGAAGAGAGGGAAACTTTGAAATATTTCGGCAACATTGCCTTCCTCGCGAGGGCTCCAGTGTAGTCAACGATCAGATTATATTTTTTATCAAGCACTTGAATTATTAGGGAGAACTCGTGCAATTTTATTCACACATATACCTGTCTAAACCATAAGTGAGAGGTAAACACAACATAGTTATACAACTTGCAAGGTGACTCGAATTTAGAAGGCACAGGTGTTTGCGTACTTGACATAACTGATCCCGTTAACCAGTACACCAACGAAACCCCTTTAAAAGGAAAGGAAACTTTGGAATATTTCTGCAACATTTTCATCCCAGAGGGTTCCAGGGTAGTACTTGATCATTTTACGTTTTTCATCAAGCACTTGCATTATCGAACAGAAATCGAGGATTTCACACACCCATATACTTGATTAAACCACAAGTGAGAGGAAAACACAACTTAGACACATACCCTGCAAGGTGACTAGATCTCAGAAAGCACAGACCTTTATGCACGCTAACCGTTACAGCACCCGGGCACTTCAAAAGGAATGGAAATTTCGGAATATTTCTGCAACATTTCCATCCCCCGAGAGTACTAGGGTAGTTCACGATCAGATTACGTTTTAATCAAGTACTTGCATTATCAGGGAGAACTCTTGATTTTTTATTCACACACACATATACTTGCCTAAACCAAAAGTTAGAGGTAAACACAAGGTAGACCCACAACCTGCATGGTTACTCGAACTCTCACTTGATAACTGACATCACTAACTTATACGCTAACCGTTACTCCACCCAGACCCTTAAAATGATATTGAAACTTTGGAATATTTCCGCATTATTTCCATCATCCGAGGGCACCAGCATAGTTCACAGTCAGATTGCGTTTTTTTATCAAGCACTAGCATTATAAGGGAGAACTCGTGCCTTTTTATTTACACACATATACTTGCCTAAACTTCAAGTGAGAAGTAAACGCAACTTAGACCCACACCCTGCAGGGTGACTCGAACTCAGAAAGCACAGGTTTTCTCGCGCCTGACATAACTGATATGCTAACCGTTAAAGCGCCCAGACACTTCAAAAGAAATTGAAACTTCTGAATATTTCCGCAACATTTCCATTCCTCGATGGCTCGAGGAAAGTACACGATCTGATTACGTTTTTCATCAAGCACTTGTATTATTAGAGAGAACACGTGCCTTCTTATTCAGTCACATATACTTACCTAAAACACAAGTGAGAGGTAAACGCAACTTAGACCCACACCCTGCAGAGTGACTCGAACTCAGAAAGCACAGATGTTTGCGCAACTGACTTTTGGCAGTCATCAATAGTGACTGCCCAGACAGGTACAAGGTGCATGTTGACAACGCTTACATCGACCGGTCTCTCTGCCACAGCTCAGGATGGAAGCTAAGCAATGAAGAACTCTGTAGGGTAAGGCAGGTTCTAGTCTACAATGGCTTCTCAAAGGGTTTTGAAAATGACGTCATAAAAAGACAGGTGATACGCCATGCAGCCTCCGAAGAGTCCACTCACACAACACTTATACCCCCCCTATAAGACTGTTTTACAGGAACTTCTTTCGACAGCTTATAAAACGGAGAAAAGGGGTCCTGAAAGACATTATTGATATAAATGTTATCGCTACAGACAAAAATAAAAAATACAATTGACAATCTACTACAAAAATAATAAAACAGTCAACCTACTCATGAAAAACTCTCCAGACACCAAACGGAAGGCCTTGAAGGAAACCTACACCGTCTATGCCTTCACATGCCCACTTGGGGACTGTAAGCCCCATAGAACTCAGTATATAGGCAAGACAACAACTTCTCTTTCCAAGCGATTAACTATGCACAAACAACAGGGCTCCATCAAGGAACATATAATCGCTTCTCACAACCAGATCACAATATAATCTCTTCTCACAACCAGATCACAATATAATCTCTTCTCACAACCAGATCACAACCATAAGACAGAACACGATTGTTTCGTGTTCTGTCTTATGTTTCACCTCACCCAAAACTTTTATGCCATATCACCTCACCCAAAAACAAGTATAAGTGTGAATGTATTTTGTATGTAAACTAAGTCTTTGAAAATGTAATAAGGAATTAAGAAACGCGTTTAGGCGTCAGACTAGGAATAAAAAGAAGGAATTTTGGAGAGTTACTTTATTAATTACGCTCGACATTGAAGAAGAACAAAAGAAATACTGAGAAGATTCGTGTTAGAATTATTATTAATCTTACCCTTTCGGTCATATTCAACAACATATATTTACAAGAAAGACTGCTACCAAAATATACTAATATATATATATATATATATATATATATATATATATATATATATATATATATATATATATATATATATATATATATATATATATATATATATATATATATATATATATATATATATGTACCTAGTAGCCAGAACGCACTTCTCAGCCTACTATGCAAGGCCCAATTTGCCTAATAAGCCAAGTTTTCATGAATTAATTGTTTTTCGACTACCTAACCTACCTAACCTAACCTAACCTAACTTTTTTGGCTACCTAACTTAACCTAACCTATAAAGATAGGTTAGGTTAGGTTAGGTAGGGTTGGTTAGGTTCGGTCATATATCTACGTTAATTTTAACTCCAATAAAAAAAAATTAACCTCTTACATAATGAAAGGGGTAGCTTTATCATTTCATAAGAAAAAAATTAGAGAAAATATATTAGTTCAGGAAAACTCGGCTTATTAGGCATATCGGGCCTTGCATAGTAGGCCAAAAAGTGCGTTCTGGCTACTAGGTACGACATATATATATATATATATATATATATATATATATATATATATATATATATATATGTCGTACCTAGTAGCCAGAACGCACTTCTCAGCCTACTATGCAAGGCCCGATTTGCCTAATAAGTCTAGTTTTCCTGAATTAATATATTTTCTCTAATTTTTTCTTATCAAATGATAAAGCTACTCATTTCATTATGTAGGAGGTCAATTTTTTTTTATTGGAGTTAAAATTAACGTAGATATATGACCGAACCTAACCAACCCTACCTAACCTAACCTAACCTATCTTTATAGGTTAGGTTAGGTTAGGTAGCCGAAAAGGTTAGGTTAGGTTAGGTTAGGTAGGTTAGGTAGTCGAAAAACAATTAATTCATGAAAACTTGGCTTATTAGGCAAATCGGGCCTTGCATAGTAGGCATAGAAGTGCGTTCTGGCTACTAGGTACGACATATATATATATATATATATATATATATATATATATATATATATATATATATATATATATAGACATATGTCGTACCTAGTAGCCAGAACTCACTTCTCAGCCTACTATTCAAGGCCCGATTTGCCTAATAAGCCAAGTTTTCCTGAATTAATATGTTTTCTTTAATTTTTTTCTTATGAAATGATAAAGCTACCCATTTCATTATGTATGAGGGAAATTTTTTTTATTGGAGTTAAAATTAACGTAGATATATGACCGAACCTAACCAACCCTACCTAACCTAACCTAACCTATATTTATAGGTAAGGTTAGGTTAGGTAGCCAAAAAAAGCTAGGTTAGGTTAGGTTAGGTAGGTTAGGTAGACGAAAAAACATTAATTCATGAAAACTTGGCTTATTAGGCAAATCGGGCCTTGAATAGTAGGCTGAGAAGTGCGTTCTGGCTATTAGGTACGACATATATATATATATATATATATAATATATATATATATATATATATATATATATATATATATATATATATATATATGTCGTACCTAGTAGCCAGAACTCACTTTCAGCCTACAATGCAAGGCCCGATTTGCCTAATAAGCCAAGTTTTCATGAATTAATATATTTTCTCCAATTTTTTTCTTATGAAATGATAAAGCAACCCATTTCATTATGTAAGAGGTCAATTTTTTTTTATTGGAGTTAAAATTAACGTAGATATATGACCGAACCTAACCAACCCTACCTAACCTAACCTAACCTTATCTTTATAGGTTAGGTTCGGTTAGGTAGCCGAAAAAGTTAGGTTAGGTTTGGTTAGGTAGGTTAGGTAGTCGAAAAGCAATTAATTCATGAAAACTTGCTTATTAGGCAAATCGGGCCTTGCATAGTAGGCTCAGAAGTGAGTTCTGGCTACTAGGTACGACATATATATATATATATATTATATATATATATATATATATATATATATATATATATATATATATATATATAATATATATATATATATATATATATATATATATATATAATATATATATATATATATATATATATGTCGTACCTAGTAGCCAGAACTCACTTCTGAGCCTACTATGCAAGGCCCGATTTGCCTAATAAGCCAAGTTTTCATGAATTAATTGCTTTTCGACTACCTAACCTACCTAACCTAACCTAACCTAACTTTTTCGGCTACCTAACCGAACCTAACCTATAAAGATAGGTTAGGTTAGGTTAGGTAGGGTTGGTTAGGTTCGGTCATATATCTACGTTAATTTTAACTCCAATAAAAAAAAATTGACCTCTTACATAATGAAATATATATATATAACCTAACCTAACCTAACCTAACTTTTTCGGCTACCTAACCGAACCTAACCTATAAAGATAGGTTAGGTTAGGTTAGGTAGGGTTGGTTAGGTTCGGTCATATATCTACGTTAATTTTAACTCCAATAAAAAAAAAATTGACCTCTTACATAATGAAATGGGTTGCTTTATCATTTCATAAGAAAAAAATTAGAGAAAATATATTAATTCATGAAAACTTGGCTTATTAGGCAAATCGGGCCTTGCATTGTAGGCTGAAAAGTGAGTTCTGGCTACTAGGTACGACATATATATATATATATATATATATATATATATATATATATATATATATATATATATATATATATATATATATATATATATATATATATATATATATATATATATATGTCGTACCTAATAGCCAGAACGCACTTCTCAGCCTACTATTCAAGGCCCGATTTGCCTAATAAGCCAAGTTTCATGAATTAATGTTTTTCGTCTACCTAACCTACCTAACCTAACCTAACCTAGCTTTTTTTGGCTACCTAACCTAACCTTACCTATAAATATAGGTTAGGTTAGGTTAGGTAGGGTTGGTTAGGTTCGGTCATATATCTACGTTAATTTTAACTCCAATAAAAAAAATTGACCTCATACATAGAGAAAAGGGTTGCTTTATCATTTCATAAGAAAAAAATTATAGTAAATATATTAATTCATGAAAACTTGGCTTATTAGGCAAAATCGGGCCTTGAATAGTAGGCTGAGAAGTGAGTTCTGGCTACTAGGTACGACATATATATATATATATATATATATATGTCGTACCTAGTAGCCAGAACGCACTTCTATGCCTACTATGCAAGGCCCGATTGCCTAATAAGCCAAGTTTTCATGAATTAATTGTTTTTCGACTACCTAACCTACCTAACCTAACCTAACCTAACCTTTTCGGCTACCTAACCTAACCTAACCTATAAAGATAGGTTAGGTTAGGTTAGGTAGGGGTTGGTTAGGTTCGGTCATATACCTACGTTAATTTTAACGCCAATAACAAAAAAATTTACCTTATACATAATGAAATGGGTAGCTTTATTATTTCATAAGAAAAAAATAGAGAAAATATATTAATTCGTGAAAACTTGGCTTATTAGGCAAATTGGGCCTTGCATAGTAGGCTGAGAAGTGCGTTCTGGCTACTAGGTACGACATATATATATATATATATATATATATATATATATATATATATATATATATATATATATATATATATATATATATATATATATATGTCATACCTCGTAGCCAGAACGCACTTCTCAGCCTACTATGCAAGGCCAAATTTGCCTAATAAGCCAAGTTTTCATGAATTAATTTTTTTTCGACTACCTAACCTAACCTAACCTATCTTTTTCGGCTACCTAACCAAACCTAACCCATAAAGATAGGTTAAGTTAGGTTAGGTTAGGTAGGGTTGGTTAGGTTCGGTCATATATCTACGTTAATTTTAACTCCAATAAAAAAAAATTGACCTCCTACATAATGAAATGAGTAGCTTTATCATTTGATAAGAAAAAAATTAGAGAAAATATATTAATTCAGGAAAACTAGACTTATTAGGCAAATCGGGCCTTGCATAGGCCCGATTACAACACCCAAACCCTTTAAAACGAATGGAAACTTCGAAATGTGTACGCAACATTTCCATTCCCCTGATGGCTCCAGGGAAGAACACGATCAGATTACGTTTTTCATCAAGCACTTGCATTATTAGGGAGAACTCATGACTTTTTATTCACAGACATATACTTGCAAAAACCACAACTGAGAGGCAAACACAACAAAGACACACACCCTGCAAGGTGACTCGAACTCAGAAAGTACAGGTGTTCGCACACCTGACATTACTGATACGCTAACTGTTACACTACCCAGACCTTTCAAAAGTAATAGAAACTTCGGAACATTTCCGCAACATATCCATTCTCCTAGGGCACTGAGGAAGTACATGATCAGATTACGTTTTTCATCAAGCACTTTCATTATCAAGGCGAACTCTTGGTTTTTTATTCACACACATATACTTGCCTAAAATTCAAGTGAGAGGTAAACACAACGAAGACACATGCCCTGCAAGGTGACTCAAACTCAGGAAAAACAAGTGTTCGCGCACCTGACACTACTGATACGCTAACAGTTTCCCCACCCAGACCCTTCAAAAGGAATGGAAAATTCGGAATATGTCCGCAACATTTCCATCCCCTGATAACTCCAGGGAAGTACACGATGAGATAACGTTTTTCATTGGGCACTTGCATTATTATGGAGAACTCATGCGTTTTTATTCACACGCACATACATATACTTTGCCAAAACTGCAAGTGAGAGGTAAACACAACAAAGACACACACCCTGCAAGGTGACTCGAACTCATAAAGCACAGCTGTTTGCGCACCTGACATAAATGAGAAGCTAACCGTTACACCACCCAGACACTTCAGAAGAAAAGGAATCTTCGGAATATTTTTGCAACAGTTCCATTCCCCGAGGGCACCAAGGTAGTTCACGATCAGATTACGGTTTTCAACAAGCACTTACATAATCAGAGAAAACTCATGCATTTTTATTCTCACACACATACTTGCATAAACCACCAGTGAGAGAAAAAAACAACGTAGACACCCACCCTGCAAGGTGACTAAAACTCAGGAAGCACAGGTGTTCGCGCACCTGTCATAACTGATTCGCTAACCGTTACACTTCCCAGACAATTGAAAAGGAATGGAAACTTCGGAATATTTCTGCAACAATTCCATCCCTTGATTGCTATAGGGAAGTACACGATCAGATTACGTTTTCGTCAAGCACTTGCATTATAAGGGAGAACTCGTACCATTTTATTCGTACACATATACTTGCCTAAACTACAAGTGAGAGGTAAACACAACTTAGACCCACACCCTGCAAGGTGACTCGAACTCAGAAATCACAGATGTTTGCGTACCTGTCATATTTGATACGCTAACCGTTACACCACCCAGACCCTTCAAAAGTAATGGAAACTTGAGAATATTTCCGCAACAGTTCCATCCCCCGAGGGCACCGCGGTAGTACACGACCAGTTTACAGTTTTCATCAAGCACTTGCATTATCATGGAGAAGTGCATTTTTATGCTCACACACATACTTGACAGAAACACAAGTGAGAGGAAACACAACTTGACACCCTGCAAGATGACACAAACTCAGGAAGCACAGGTGTTCGCGCACCTGCTATAAATGATTCACTAACCGTTATACCATCCAGACCCTACAAAAGGAATTGAAACTTCTGAATATTTCTGCAAGATTTCCATCCCCCAAAGGCTCGAGGGAAGCACACGATCAGATTACGTTTTCATCAAGCACTTGTATTATCAGGGAGAATTCGTGCCTTTTTATTTACACTCATATTGTTGCCAAATCTACAAGTGAGAGGAAACACAACTTAGACAAACACCCTGCAAGGTGACTCGAACTCAGAAACGGCAGGTGTTTGAACACCTGACATAACTGATTCGCTAACCGTTACACTACCCAGAACCTCCGAAGAGAGGGAAACTTTGAAATATTTCGGCAACATTGCCTTCCTCGCGAGGGCTCCAGTGTAGTCAACGATCAGATTATATTTTTTATCAAGCACTTGAATTATTAGGGAGAACTCGTGCAATTTTATTCACACATATACCTGTCTAAACCATAAGTGAGAGGTAAACACAACATAGTTATACAACTTGCAAGGTGACTCGAATTTAGAAGGCACAGGTGTTTGCGTACTTGACATAACTGATCCCGTTAACCAGTACACCAACGAAACCCCTTTAAAAGGAAAGGAAACTTTGGAATATTTCTGCAACATTTTCATCCCCAGAGGGTTCCAGGGTAGTACTTGATCATTTTACGTTTTTCATCAAGCACTTGCATTATCGAACAGAAATCGAGGATTTCACACACCCATATACTTGATTAAACCACAAGTGAGAGGAAAACACAACTTAGACACATACCCTGCAAGGTGACTAGATCTCAGAAAGCACAGACCTTTATGCACGCTAACCGTTACAGCACCCGGGCACTTCAAAAGGAATGGAAATTTCGGAATATTTCTGCAACATTTCCATCCCCCGAGAGTACTAGGGTAGTTCACGATCAGATTACGTTTTTAATCAAGTACTTGCATTATCAGGGAGAACTCTTGATTTTTTATTCACACACACATATACTTGCCTAAACCAAAAGTTAGAGGTAAACACAAGGTAGACCCACAACCTGCATGGTTACTCGAACTCTCACTTGATAACTGACATCACTAACTTATACGCTAACCGTTACTCCACCCAGACCCTTAAAATGATATTGAAACTTTGGAATATTTCCGCATTATTTCCATCATCCGAGGGCACCAGCATAGTTCACAGTCAGATTGCGTTTTTTTATCAAGCACTAGCATTATAAGGGAGAACTCGTGCCTTTTTATTTACACACATATACTTGCCTAAACTTCAAGTGAGAAGTAAACGCAACTTAGACCCACACCCTGCAGGGTGACTCGAACTCAGAAAGCACAGGTTTTCTCGCGCCTGACATAACTGATATGCTAACCGTTAAAGCGCCCAGACACTTCAAAAGAAATTGAAACTTCTGAATATTTCCGCAACATTTCCATTCCTCGATGGCTCGAGGAAAGTACACGATCTGATTACGTTTTTCATCAAGCACTTGTATTATTAGAGAGAACACGTGCCTTCTTATTCAGTCACATATACTTACCTAAAACACAAGTGAGAGGTAAACGCAACTTAGACCCACACCCTGCAGAGTGACTCGAACTCAGAAAGCACAGATGTTTGCGCAACTGACTTTTGGCAGTCATCAATAGTGACTGCCCAGACAGGTACAAGGTGCATGTTGACAACGCTTACATCGACCGGTCTCTCTGCCACAGCTCAGGATGGAAGCTAAGCAATGAAGAACTCTGTAGGGTAAGGCAGGTTCTAGTCTACAATGGCTTCTCAAAGGGTTTTGAAAATGACGTCATAAAAAGACAGGTGATACGCCATGCAGCCTCCGAAGAGTCCACTCACACAACACTTATACCCCCCCTATAAGACTGTTTTACAGGAACTTCTTTTCGACAGCTTATAAAACGGAGAAAAGGGTCCTGAAAGACATTATTGATATAAATGTTATCGCTACAGACAAAATAAAAAATACAATTGACAATCTACTACAAAAATAATAAAACAGTCAACCTACTCATGAAAAACTCTCCAGACACCAAACGGAAGGCCTTGAAGGAAACCTACACCGTCTATGCCTTCACATGCCCACTTGGGGACTGTAAGCCCCATAGAACTCAGTATATAGGCAAGACAACAACTTCTCTTTCCAAGCGATTAACTATGCACAAACAACAGGGCTCCATCAAGGAACATATAATCGCTTCTCACAACCAGATCACAATATAATCTCTTCTCACAACCAGATCACAATATAATCTCTTCTCACAACCAGATCACAACCATAAGACAGAACACAATTGTTTCGTGTTCTGTCTTATGTTTCACCTCACCCAAAACTTTTATGCCATATCACCTCACCCAAAAACAAGTATAAGTGTGAATGTATTTTGTATGTAAACTAAGTCTTTGAAAATGTAATAAGGAATTAAGAAACGCGTTTAGGCGTCAGACTAGGAATAAAAAGAAGGAATTTTGGAGAGTTACTTTATTAATTACGCTCGACATTGAAGAAGAACAAAAGAAATACTGAGAAGATTCGTGTTAGAATTATTATTAATCTTACCCTTTCGGTCATATTCAACAACATATATTTACAAGAAAGACTGCTACCAAAATATACTAATATATATATATATATATATATATATATATATATATATATATATATATATATATATATATATATATATATATGTCGTACCTAGTAGCCAGAACGCACTTCTCAGCCTACTATGCAAGGCCCGATTTGCCTAATAAGTCTAGTTTTCCTGAATTAATATATTTTCTCTAATTTTTTTCTTATCAAATGATAAAGCTACTCATTTCATTATGTAGGAGGTCAATTTTTTTTTATTGGAGTTAAAATTAACGTAGATATATGACCGAACCTAACCAACCCTACCTAACCTAACCTAACTTAACCTATCTTTATGGGTTAGGTTTGGTTAGGTAGCCGAAAAAGATAGGTTAGGTTAGGTTAGGTAGTCGAAAAAAAATTAATTCATGAAAACTTGGCTTATTAGGCAAATTTGGCCTTGCATAGTAGGCTGAGAAGTGCGTTCTGGCTACGAGGTACGACATATATATATATATATATATATATATATATATATATATATATATATATATATATATATATATATATATATATATATATATATATATATGTCGTACCTAGTAGCCAGAACGCACTTCTCAGCCTACTATGCAAGGCCCAATTTGCCTAATAAGCCAAGTTTTCACGAATTAATATATTTTCTCTATTTTTTTTCTTATGAAATAATAAAGCTACCCATTTCATTATGTATAAGGTAAATTTTTTGTTATTGGCGTTAAAATTAACGTAGGTATATGACCGAACCTAACCAACCCTACCTAACCTAACCTAACCTATCTTTATAGGTTAGGTTAGGTTAGGTAGCCGAAAAGGTTAGGTTAGGTAGGTTAGGTAGTCGAAAAACAATTAATTCATGAAAACTTGGCTTATTAGGCAAATCGGGCCTTGCATAGTAGGCATTGAAGTGCGTTCTGGCTACTAGGTACGACATATATATATATATATATATATATATATATATATATATATATATATATATATATATATATATATATATATGTCGTACCTAGTAGCCAGAACTCACTTTTCAGCCTACAATGCAAGGCCCGATTTGCCTAATAAGCCAAGTTTTCATGAATTAATATATTTTCTCTAATTTTTTTCTTATGAAATGATAAAGCAACCCATTTCATTATGTAAGAGGTCAATTTTTTTTTATTGGAGTTAAAATTAACGTAGATATATGACCGAACCTAACCAACCCTACCTAACCTAACCTAACCTATCTTTATAGGTTAGGTTCGGTTAGGTAGCCGAAAAAGTTAGGTTAGGTTAGGTTAGGTAGGTTAGGTAGTCGAAAAGCAATTAATTCATGAAAACTTGGCTTATTAGGCAAATCGGGCCTTGCATAGTAGGCTCAGAAGTGAGTTCTGGCTACTAGGTACGACATATATATATATATATATATATATATATATATATATATATATATATATATATATATATATATATATATATATATATATATATATATATATATATATATAATATATATATATATATATATATATATATATATATATATATATATATATATATATATATATATATATATATATATATATATATATATATATATATATATATATATATATATATATATATAACTGAAAACTCACACTCCAGAAGTGACTCTACCCATACTGCCAGGAGCAACGCAACTGGTATGTACAGGACGCCTTAATCCCCTTGAATATCACGACCCGACAAAAACTGATGGTAGCCGAAGCTATTTAGCCCATCAGCCCGCCGGCACTCTGATGGAAATCTTAGACGTAGCATTTTATCAAATCACCTCATTCTTTGGGGCTCACGTGAGGAACACAAATGCGAACAAGCCTGAATGGTCCCCAGGACCATTCAATGGCAATGTAAAGGACGTGGGTGTACTCATGTCGGAAGACCTTACCTTTAAAGAACACAATAAAGTAGCCGTCACATCTGCAAGAAAAATGACAGGTTGGATAACAAGAACTTTTCACACTAGAGATGCTATACCGATGATGATACTTTTCAAAACGCTTGTGCTTTCTAGAGTGGAGTACTGCTGCACAATGACAGCCCCTTTCAAAGCTGGAGAAATTGCTGACCTGGAGAGCGTGCAGAGATCCTTTACTGCAAGAATCCACTCAGTAAAACATATAAATTACTGGGACCGACTAAAGGGCCTAAATCTGTACTCCCTTGAGCGCAGGCGGGAAAGATACATAATAATTTACACGTGGAAAATAATTGAGGTGCTGGTCCCAAACCTGCACACAGAAATAACATCACATGAGACCAGAAGACATGGCAGGATGTGCAGAATACCCCCGTTGAAAAGCAGAGGTGCAACAAGTACTCTGAGAGAGAACTCTATCAACATCAGAGGCCCGAGACTGTTCAACACGCTTCCACTACACATAAGGGGCATACTGGATGACCCGTCACAGTGTTCAAGAGAGAACTGGATAAGCACCTCCAAAGGATACCTGATCAACCAGGCTGTGACTCAAACGTCAATGCCTTCAAATGCCCTCTTGGGGACTGTAAGCTTCAAAAAACTCAGTATATAGGCAAGACAACAACATCTCTTTCCAGGCGATTAACGATGCATGAGCAACTGGGCTCCATTAAGTAACATATAATCTCTTCCCACAACCAAACCATCACCAGAGAAATCTTAGCAAACAACACAGAAATCATCGATAGATACAGCGATAGCAGGCGGCTTGACATCTGCGAGGCACTACACATCAAGAAGTCAACACCAGTAATCAACAGCCAATTAATACACAACTATATTCTACCCACTTCAAGACTCCGCTCCAATATAGAAGCATCAAGAAATATGGGCCAATAGGCCCTCTGCAATTACTTCCATTCTTACCTGCAATACCCATTGTTTCGTGTTCTATCCTGTGTTGAAAGTTTTGTTAACCTCATCCAAAAACTTGTAACATATCACCTCACCAAAATGCGGGTATAAAATGAAAAATGAAAGCTGTTTAAATCATAGCATAAACAAGAACTCTGTTTAGTGTTTGCAGGTAATAGTTGTGTGTGTGTGTGTAAACTAAAAGTCTTTGAAAATGTAATAAGTTATTACGAAACGTGTTCAAGTGTCGCGTCAAACCAGAAATAAAAATGAATTTTGGAGAATTGAATTTTCAATTACCATCAACAGTGAAAAGAAACATAAGAAAAATCGAGAAAGTTCGTGTTAGAATTATTAATCTTACTTTTTCGGTCATATTTAATAATATATGTCTACAGGAAAGACTGCTACCAAAATATACTAATATATATATATATATATATATATATATATATATATATATATATATAATATGTATATATATATATATATATATATATATATATATATATATATATATATATATATATATATATATATATATATATATATATATATATATGTCGTACCTAGTAGCCAGAACTCGCTTCTCAGCCTATTATTCAAGGCCCGATTTGCCTAATAAGCCAAGTTTTCCTGAATTAATATATTTACTATAATTTTTTTCTTATGAAATGATAAAGCAACCCTTTTCTCTATGTATGAGGAAAAAAAATTTTTATTGGAGTTAAAATTAACGTAGATATATGACCGAACCTAACCAACCCTACCTAACCTAACCTAACCTATATTTATAGGTAAGGTTAGGTTAGGTAGCCAAAAAAAGCTAGGTTAGGTTAGGTTAGGTAGGTTAGGTAGACGAAAAAACATTAATTCATGAAAACTTGGCTTATTAGGCAAATCGGGCCTTGAATAGTAGGCTGAGAAGTGCGTTCTGGCTATTAGGTACGACATATATATATATATATATGGGTATTGAATAGAAGTGTTTGTAGAAAGCCTATTGGTCCATATTTCTTGATGCTTCTATATTGGAGCGGAGTCTTGAGGTGGGTAGAATATAGTTGTGCAATAATTGGCTGTTGATTGCTGGTGTTGACTTCTTGATGTGTAGTGCCTCGCAAACGTCAAGCCGCCTGCTATCGCTGTATCTATCGATGATTTCTGTGTTGTTTACTAGGATTTCTCTGGCGATGGTTTGGTTATGGGAAGAGATTATATGTTCCTTAATGGAGCCCTGTTGCTTATGCATCGTTAAACGCCTAGAAAGAGATGTTGTTGTCTTGCCTATATACTGGGTTTTTTGGAGCTTACAGTCCCCAAGTGGGCATTTGAAGGCATAGACGACATTAGTCTCTTTTAAAGCGTTCTGTTTTGTGTCTGGAGAGTTTCTCATGAGTAGGCTGGCCGTTTTTCTGGTTTTATAGTAAATCGTCAGTTGTATCCTCTGATTTTTGTCTGTAGGGATAACGTTTCTATTAACAATATCTTTCAGGACCCTTTCCTCCGTTTTATATCTTTATAAAACAATATCTTTATAAACGGAGGAAAGGGTCCTGAAAGATATTGTTAATAGAAACGTTATCCCTACAGACAAAAAATCAGAGGATACAACTGACGATTTACTATAAAACCAGAAAAACGGCCAGCCTACTCATGAGAAACTCTCCAGATACAAAACAGAACGCTTTAAAAGAGACTAATGTCGTCTATGCCTTCAAATGCCCACTTGGGGACTGTAAGCTCCAAAAAACCCAGTATATAGGCAAGACAACAACATCTCTTTCTAGGCGTTTAACGATGCATAAGCAACAGGGCTCCATTAAGGAACATATAATCTCTTCCCATAACCAAACCATCGCCAGAGAAATCCTAGTAAACAACACAGAAATCATCGATAGATACAGCGATAGCAGGCGGCTTGACATTTGCGAGGCACTACACATCAAGAAGTCAACACCAGCAATCAACAGCCAATTATTGCACAACTATATTCTACCCACCTCAAGACTCCGCTCCAATATAGAAGCATCAAGAAATATGGACCAATAGGCTTTCTACAAACACTTCTATTCAATACCCATTGTTTCTGTTCTGTCTTGTGTTGATACTTTTAATACCCTATTAATATCCCCTATTGTTCTGTCTTGTGTTAATGCCACATCACCCTTCCCACCTCACTCAAATGTAGATATAAAATCAGAGAAACGCAAGTTCTAATCAGTTGTGTATTTGTGAAGTCTTTGAAAATGTAATAAGTTTTACGAAACGCGCCCGTGTCGCGTCAGACTAGAAATAAAAATGAATTTTGGAGAAGTGATTTTTGATTTACCTCCAACAGTGAAGCGTAATGTACGAAAGATTGAGAAAATTCGTGTTAGAATTATTAATCTTACTTTTTTGGTCATATTTAATAATATATATATATGTATATATATATATGTATATATATATATGTATATATAAATATGTATATATATATATATATGTATATATATATATGTATATATATATATATATATATATATATATATATATATATATATATATATATATATATATATATATATATATTTATATATATATATATATATATATATATATATATATATATATATATATATATATATATATATATATATATATATATATATATATATATATATTATATATATATATATATCTGTCGAGAACTTCTTCTCGACAGTTCAAAGAACGGAGGAAAGAGTCCTGAAAGATATTGTTGATAGGAACGTTATCCCTACAGACAAAAATCAGAAAATACAATAGACAGTTTACTATAAAACCTAAAAACGGCTAATCTTCTCATGAAAAACGCCCCCAGACACCAAGCAGAACTCCTTGAAGGAAACCAACGTCGTCTATGCCTTTAAATACCCACTTGGGGACTGTAAGCTCCAAAGAACTCCATATATAGGCAAGGCAGCAACGTCTCTTTCCAAGCGACTAACAATGCATAAACAACGGAGCTCCCTCTAGGAACATATAATCTCTTCTCACAACCAGACCACCACCAGAGAAATCTTAACAAACAAAACAATAAATCATCGATAGGTTCAGCGATAGCAGACGGCTCGACATCAGCGAGGCACTACACATCAAAAAGTCAACACCAGCAATCAACAGCCATTTAATGCATAAGTATATTCTACCCACTTCAAGGCCCCGAACCAATTTGGAAGCAGCAAGAGGAAGTATGGGCTAATAGGCCTTCTGCAGTTACTTTCATTCTTATGTTCTCATATCCAACTTATACCCATTGTTTCGTGTTCTGTCTTGTATTTGTCACAAGATTGTTCACCTGACCCAAAACCTTTGTACCATATCACCTCACCCAATAGAGTATAAGTACGATGAATTTTTGTGTAAATTAAGTCTTTGAAAATGTATTAAGCCATTACGAAACGAGTTCAGGCATCAGACCATAAATAAAAATGAATTTTGCAGAATTGATATGTCCATTACCACCTACAGTGAAGAAAAACATAAGAAATATCGAGAAAATTCGAGTACTCAGACTCCATCCTCAGAGCTCCAACTTAGATGCACCAAACTCTCACAGTCTAACCACCGACATATAATTGAACCCCCTTTTGATCACTCAACTTGTAATGCAGGGGTACTTCAAGTTACTGTGTCTCGTTTTTATTCGTAGACACACTGCTCCACAGAGCTTTTCTGGGCCACCGTTCAGGTGCCACACGGCGTGTACACACACACACACACACACACACACACACACACACACACACACACACACACACACACACACACACACACACACACTCACACTCACACTCACACACACACACACACACACACACACACACACACACACACACACACACACACACACACACACACACACACACACACACACACACGCACGCACGAGCACACACACTCACACACACACACACACACACACACACACACACACACACACACACACACACACACACACACACACACACACACACACACACGCACGCACGAGCACACACACACACACACACACACACACACACACACACACACACACACACACACACACACACACACACACACACACACACACACACACACACACACACAGGAGGGCCTCGTAGCCTGGTGGATAGCGCGCAGGACTCGTAATTCTGTGGCGCGGGTTCGATTCCCGCACGAGGCAGAAACAAATGGGCAAAGTTTCTTTCACCCTAAGTGCCCCTGTTACCGAGCAGTAAATAGGTACCTGGGAGTTAGTC